>NC_091432.1:219985326-220340807 GCF_964237555.1 Oryctolagus cuniculus
TTCCTCTTTCTAGTAACTCTGCCTTTCAAACAAATAAAGCTTTTTTAAAAATATTTATTTTATTTATTTGAAAGGAAGAGTTATAAAGAGAGGTAGAAACAGAGAGAGAGGTCTTCCATCTGCTGGTTCACTCCTTGGATGCCCACAACGGCTGGAGCTGCGCCAGTCCGAAGCTAGGAGCCAGGAGCTTCTTCCGGGTCTCCCTCATGGGTGGAGGGGCCCAAGGACTTGGCATCTTCTACTGCTTTCCCAGGCCATAGCAGAGAGCCGGATCGGAAGAGGAGCAACCTGGACTAGAACTGGTGCCCATATGGGATGCCAGCACTGCAGGCCAGGGCTTTAACCTGCTGCACCACATTGCCAGCCCCAATAAAGCTTTTTAAAAAAAAAAAAATTCTAGGAGATCAATGCAAGATTGGTCACTGGGCACACCAACTCTCTTTAGATGGGAAAGTCTTCTTGTTTTTCTCACTACGCCTGTGATGACTTCTCTTATCTTTTAGCAACGTCTGCCTTCAAAGTAAGAGGACCTGACACAATAAAATACACCATTCTTGGTCTAGAGAGACCAATTTCACTGAAACAAAATCTCTTCAAATGCTTGCTTTCCTCTATCAATTGAATCAAACATAACTGAAAATGTAGGGAAGTTCGAGTGGTCAAGGATGCTCTGGCCAGAATATATTCTGGTTTTTAGCCACCTGTGAACTCAGTCTTCCAAGTCTTCTAATAGGAATCTTATGGCTTGGACAGCTGGGTGACAGGGGGTCTTCTCTGAGCACTTGTTCATAGGAACCTACAGTTGTCCTGGGAATCAGGCTTTGGGAGACATTGGCTTGATAGATTTACTAGGCATTGGTAAGAGGTGCCCCCTTGTCACTAAATTTCACTGGGGGGTATGAAACCACAGATCCAGGAGGGAATTGAAAACATGGTGTTTGGTGATTATTTAAGCCAAGAGAATCCTAAATTCACCCAATAATATCAGACCTTTGTTAATCCTGGGAAAAGCTCTTATAACCCTAGCCAATCTGGACACCTGAAAACAAGACATGCTGGGCTTGAGGTAGAATTATCCTTATGGTGTGCTTGTTCTCTAGTCTCTACGATCTTTAGTACTTTCTGGCTCTTGACTTCCCAGCTAGAAAGTACTTTGTAGTTCAGTACTTTTATGCTACCAATGAGGTCCAGAATAGGAATAGAATTTGTCCAAGGTCTCACAATAAGTAGATGACAAAGTTGGGACATTAATCCTGGGCTCTTGCTCTCTTTCCTTCACACACTGATGTTCTGCACATTTGCTTACCCTTGAAAGACATAACAAATTTATCCAAATTGCTTTTCTTTTTAAAACTTTTATGTGGCTTCTGGAAGTATGAACAAATTCCTCAACAGGACTCATAAGAGCCATCATGATCTGACCCTTGCTAAACTCTCCAGCCTTCTTTTAATTATTTTCTATTTTCTTTGCCCTCTTAGATTGAACTCTTTGTCCCAATGATATTCATACTTTCTGAGTGAGGCATATTCTGTCACTTCACTTCTCTCATCTTTGCATTGGTTGATTCTTCTGATAAGAACATCCTCTCCTTTCTACCTGAAAGACTCCTGCTCATTCTTCCTTTTTTCGAAGCATCAACTCCTCTTTGTCTACCAAGAATTCTTCCTTAATCTCCAGATCTGGATTAGCTCTTCTAGTCTTCATATCTGGAATTTTGTCATTCTAAGTGTGCTCTTTGGACCAGCAACATTGGTATCACCTGAGAACCTATTACAAAAGTAGAATATCAGACCCATTCAAGACTACTGAGACAAAATGAATTGTAAAAAAGGTCCCCAAGTAGCGGCTGGCGCCTGGCGCACTAGGTTAATCCTCTGCCTGCGGCACTGGCATCCCATATAGGCACCAGGTTCTAGTCCCAGTTGCTCCTCTTCCAGTCCAGCTCTCTGCTGTGGCCTGGGATAGCAGTGGAAGATGGCCCAAGTGCTTGGGCCCCTGCACCAGCATGGGAGACCAGCAAGAAACTCCTGGCTCCTGGCTTCGGATTGGCACAGCTCCAGCCGTTGTGGCCATTTTGGGGGGTGAACCAATGGAAGCAAGACCTTTCTCTCTGTCTCTGTCTCTCTCACTGTAAACTCTACCTGTCAAATAAATAAATAATAATAAAAATGGTCCCCAAGTGAATCTCATGCACATGAAAGTTTAAGAATCACTTTTTGAAAACCCCATCCATCTGCCTTTTCATAGCACATGCATTATGAAATACTCTGCAGCAGCAACATCCTGCTGACCAGTCTTCTTCTCACTAGATGCTAGGTCTGGTAAAGTCAGGATTTATCTTCTTCACTCTTTTATCTCCAGCCCAAGCATGGGGCCTGACACATAAATCAACTGGTTAATGAAGAGAGGTCACCTCATGTCTTAATATTGGTAGGGGTATTACAATTTTTTAGAATATTAGAAGACTTGGGGCGAGCGCTGTGGTGTAGTGGGTAAAGCCACCACCTGCAGTGCCGACATCCCATGTAGGCACTGGTTAGAGTCCTGGCAGCTTCACTTCTGATCCATCTCTCTGCTATGGCCTGGGGAAGCGATGGAGTCCCTGCACTCGAGTGGGAGACCAGGAAGAAGCTCCTGGCTCCTGCCTTCAGATTGGCTCAGCTCCGGCTGCTGTGGTCAGCTGGGAAGTGGACCCACGGATGGAAGACCTCTCTCTCTCTCTCTCTCTCTCTCTCTGTAACTCTGACTTTCAAATAAATAAATAAATCTTAAAAAAAAAAAGATGACTTTGGAGTTCATAGGATTTTGTTGTTTCCAGCTGTGATCTACAGATACTTGAAAGCTTACATAAACTTAAGAAATAATCAGGGTGGGGTGGTGTGGGGCCTAGAGAAGAGATGCAGTAGGTGGGGCTCCAGGCCACTCTAGTTTTCTACTCAAAGAACTCTGTAGCCATCTGGCCCACCCATTTATTTGTTCCATTATCTAATTATTCAACAAGTAGTTTTTTAACACCTACTTACTCAAAGTGGATAGGAGATAAATAAACACTGACCGTAGGTAACTTACCTTGTAATTGGAAAGAGTACACATGTTAACACGTAAACAATATAACAACTAAAGTGTAAAGTGGAGAACTAAAACATGCAGGTATGATAAAGAGCAAATGGGTGGAAATTTTAGAGAATTCTCTCAGGAGGTGGTATTCTAGCTAAGACCTAAGATTCTGTGTAGGATTAATTTAGAAAAATATTCCAAGGGGGAAGAAAAAAGAAAAGAGAAGACCACTGTACTAGTTCATCCTGATCATCCTATAGACACGAAGATTGAAATCCAGAAAGGGGCAGAGAAAGTGTTGCACAAGGAGTTTATTAGCAGGGCCAGAATGGATTAGGACACAGCCCCCTTGACTCCTGCTGACTTGCCAGTGTTGGATTCCGGAGCAACCTCAAATCTCTGGCACACTTGAAAGAATAGAGAAGATGACACTGGGCAACATGGGGTGGGGTGTGGGGGTGTGTGTCAGACAGTGGCTGGTGACTGGTTGACTGGAGGTTAGCAGGTTATCACAGTGCATTATTAAGTGGGTTGCCCTGTCTCTGTGTGCGGCCAGACGGCCTTTCTGGAAGATTTATGTTCTGTAGGGCCATAAAGGATCCCAGCAGGTTGTAAAGACAAAGTTAGGAGTGGAGTTCCGTCTTAGTTTCCACCAAAATTCCCTGATCCCTGTGGGAAAGCCCCATAAAGTAGACTGCTTTTCTCTGTCCATGGGCAAGATGGCAGCCAAGATGACTCATGCAGCGGCTTTCATTTGGGCCTCTGTGCTTCTGTCTGCCAGTCTGCCCTCTTTTAGCCTTTATCTAAAGAACCTTCCTTTCATGTGAAAGGGAGAAGTTAAAGTCCAGAAAACAGAACTGATAAGGCCTGCCTCAGGGAGAGATCCCTTTTATCCTTCAACCAAGCTCTCTTCTCCATCTCGTCTCATCTCATCCCTTGAGAGCCTCAGATCCTTGGAGGGCCATTGCCAGCATTGGGCTCAGGATGAGAGGTCAAGGCAGAACCAGTGTTCATGTCAGTCTATACAATTCTTAGCAGCTCATTTAATTACATGAGGCCTACTATCATAAAAACAACAACAACAACAAAAAACACAGACACACACACACAACCTGGGGTGGGTGGGGGGCTGAGAAAAGCCCTTCAGGTCATTTTGAAGCCTTTTGAAAAAACCAGTAAGTATTTCAAGGAGTCGTGTCATTCTCTCTAGTGCCACCAATGCTACTGAGGCCCAAGCATACTCCCTATTTCCCTGGAATTATTATCATAGTCACCTACTGTTTCCTCCTTGCTTTAACTACTCAACTCCCATGTTTCTATCTGCCACTGAAGGGTCTTTTTTTCTTTTTTCCGTTCAAGATCTGATAAATATCACACACACACACACACACACACACACACACACCCCTCTGTGAAAAACACTTGAAAAGCTTGCCATTGCCCTAGGGAGATAATCCAAACTCCTTAACCCTACTTAAAGGGCATTCAGGATCTGGCTTCTGCTGACCTCTCCCTTCTTATCTCTAACCACTCCTGCTGTCACACACTTTGCTCCAACTACATGGAAATTCTTTAGTTCCTCCAAACACAGTGTTTACTGAAGTGGAGTTCCTCTGAGGCAGAGGAAAGGGTTTTAGGTGCTACTCAAGATGATCACAGACCCAATATTGAACAATGAATCACATTTGTAAAAGTGGTTAGATTACCTCTTTCATTCCCTTTTCCTCCTACGGATTACTTACAAAAAAAAAAAAAAAAAAGGAAAAGAAAAAAGAAAATCTTAGTTTAGGGCTGTCTTTAACACTTCTCTTGCTAATCTCTCTTATAAAGGGATAGCCTGAGGCCCTCAAGGATTAAACAATCATTGTTTTCTTATCTTTTTTGCTGTGTTCATTTGTTGTTGTTCCATTGTATTACATGGTCCAACTTAATTTTCTATTAAGGGTAAATGGTGCTGTTTCCCCTTTATAGGATGACGCAGTATTTTTTTTCAAATATATTTCCAGGAAGAAGTGGATGTAAGAAAGAAAATCAAATAAACAGAATGTATATTATATGGTGAGATGGCAAAAGTCCTAAGAGTGGCAGGCAGATGATGGAGATTTGAGAAGAAAACCATTGCTCTAACGTAACATTGTCTTCTC
This sequence comes from Oryctolagus cuniculus, assembly GCF_964237555.1. Classification (NCBI taxonomy): domain Eukaryota; kingdom Metazoa; phylum Chordata; class Mammalia; order Lagomorpha; family Leporidae; genus Oryctolagus; species Oryctolagus cuniculus. The sequence goes on from NC_091432.1 coordinate 219,990,529, forward strand.
TAAGCATTTCCTTAGGCTAGTTTCCCTGCCCAAAATATTTCTGACCTCATCCCTCTTCTGTAACCTAATCCTGACTGAACCTATAGGTCTTAGAGTATCGGCCACAGGCAGCTTTCCCAGGGTTCCTTAGACCAGGTACTTGTGGCTCATGTTCCCAAAGTAACTGTTCTTCTGCTGTCATGACACCTGGTATTCCTGTTATTTGTAACTGCTTATTTAATTATTTGTAAAGGAGGGCTTTGTTAGGTTTAGACCATTTCTCCCATCTTACCATAGCACCGTCAGCACCCACATATAAGATGTGCTGTTAAGTATGTGCTGAATGAACAAATAAATCTTGTCACATGCAAAACATAAAATGCGACCACTATCCAATATACTAAATTGTGAGGTTTTAGAAAATAGTGATTTTACTTTAATTCTGTTTGAACCCACACTGCTACCAGATGAGGACAAAAATAACACCTTAGTACATGTTAAATTTATGAATTCATCTAGTCATGGTTATGGTTACTAATTGACTTTAGTCAAGAACATAGCTATGTACTCTAGCAAAATTCATATTTCTTATAGAAAAGTGAGAAAGGACTTAGATTAAAGACCCGCCTACCACTGCGCCCCTCTGTGGCACTGGTTAGAACATAGCTCTGTAATAAGCCTTTCTTATCTGTAAAACTAGAAGTGGAAGTTAAGGAAGGGAAATGATTGTCCCAGGAGCACTGATATCCCTCCTGTGACAGTCTATGTATGTGAGAAGCTAAAATTTCCAGGTTTTTCTCATGCTCTCTGCCTGTGCCCATCATTTGCCATGGCACAATTAAAGTGATCATCCCCCTTATTTATTTGATAAAACTCATCCTTAGGCTATGAGGAAGACACCCAAGGAAAGTAAACAGGATGTAAGAATGTTTGTTCCCCTCCACTCACTCAGATACCCATACCTGGGCCCCAGCTCATCTTCACTCCTCCAGACAAAGTCTCCAAACTTTTCGTAGTGAGAGTTGTAGTGGTGCTGGACTCGGAACAGCATTGAGGCTGAGACCTCCATCAGTGTGTTGTAGGCAGTTTGTTGCTCCTTTCCACTGGTGTACCCATTGTACAGATTGTAGATCTTGTCAGCTATCTCTGAGGGGGAAGAAATGCAGGAACAGATTGCTGGGCTATGGGAAAAACTGAGGATAGAAGTCTGGCTTGCAAAAAGGAAGACAGTTATGCAGCAGTTCACGTGCATGGTCCTTGGGAAAAAACAAACCCTAATTCCACCCTGAATATGTCATTGACTAGTTGTGCTCAGTTTTCTTATCTATCCTCTGGAGATAAAAATGTCTACTCTGGAGGTGCTTTGGGAGAGCTGAATTAAAAAGTGGATGCAAAGCACTCAGCACAGGACATGATGCAAAGTTAGGGCTGATAATTGCAAGTTTACTTATTAGTATAATTACTGTGCTCATGAGACAGCAGAAAATTGCAAAAAATAAACTGTCTTGGCTCATTCCAACATTCTCGTCTTATGTCCTCTCTGTAACATTTCTAACACATTTCTGTAATCAGCTCTGATAGTCTTCTGTCACAGAACCTTTCACAGAAAAGCCAGACCCCTCTGCTTACTGTTCAGGGCCACTCCTGCTCCTTTGGTCACTCCTTCTAATCAATGTAATTTAAATTCATCATGAGTAGAAGGCATATTCTTTTAGCTTCTTTGAAGCTGTTTTCAAAATCTATATGGGTCCTCAAATTCTGAGCCAAGGCAGGAGTGCTAAGGTCAGGATGGGAAGAATTATTTTCTGTTACAATTTTAATTTTTCTTAATTTTTAACCATGTGCATATTATGTTTAAAAACTAATAAAAATGACCAAGAAAAAAAATTCTCAAATCCCCTTGCTTTTGAGGCATGATAGCTCATTGCCTCTTCTTGTCTGCTACCACATAGAACATTTACTATCCAGCTTATTGTTGAGTCCTTTATGTAAATGTCTGTCTTTTCAATGTGAACTCCTGAAAATGTATAGACTATGTCTCTACAGCATGGACTGGATCAGGGCCTAAGGGAAATATCTGTTCAACTTAGAGTAGACCTCCAGGACTAAAGAGGTCCCATCACCATTTTCCAATCTGGATGTAGAAACTTCATCTACACATTGCCTATATATATGGTAGATAACTTAAACTGTTTCATGTTTATGCCTAGTGTTTACAACTTTATGGACCAGGAGCCACAAGGTTTAATTTTGCATGGTGACTCTGATGGCTACCGTCTGTTGTTCTATGCTGAGAATTCTGAGGCCACACGGGGCTGGATGGGACACTGTGCTGTAATCTGCTCATGGTCTGCTGTAACACAATAAAGTGAAATGGTTTTCTAGGTGCCACCTATTTGCCAGCTTTAGCATAGACTTAAATAGAAGAAAGTGATTAGTGGCTGTGATGCTTAGGTGATGGTACAAGATACAGTCATGGGTTCTGACCCTCAACCAAAATCTAGTAAAGAAGAGCAAGTCTTTCCACTGTTAAAGATACTGCTAATCAACCCCAATTCCACCCTTCATAGCTTTGATTAACCCAGCTCTGTGTTCCCCTTGATCCCTTAGTTCTTTACTTCTTTCTGTGCCAATGTATATATCTTTGGTGGTTAGTGGCTACTGGGAACAGAACTTAGAGAGGGAAAATATGGGAGTCATCTGGGAAATGAAGGAATTGGAAACCTACCTTCTGCCTTGTTGTCATCTACCAGTGGACAGGCTGTCCTCAGGGTCACTGTGCTGAGCTCCGAGTGCCTCCCCCGTGTGTCCACAGCATACAAAGTGAATCTGCAGCACAGTAAGAAAACAGAGACCAGGCTGTGACTTCACAGAACTGGAAGTTGGAGGGAGAAACACAAAATCATAGCAGTGCAACAGGGATTGAAGAACTCAGGGATATATAAGCTGTAGGAGAGATGACTTGAAAAAAATATTCTAGTAAACCAATGGTTAAGAATGCTATACTACTACAGTTTTAATGATCTGTGATTACTTTAAACTATACTGTATATGGGTGAAATGGTCATTTTTCCATTCAGTTATTATTTATAGCTATTGTCTATATTCCCACTAAACTAGGGTCCTTTTACTTTTTACTTATTAAACTTCTGGGGCTGGCTCCATGGCGCAGTAGATTAACTCTGCCTGCAGTGCCAGCATCCCATATGGCTGCTGGTTCTAGTCCCAGCTGTTCCTCTTCCAATCCAGCTCTCTGCTATGGCCTGGAAAAGCAGTGGAAGATGGCCCAAGTGCTTGGGTCCCTGTACCCACTTGGGAGACCGGGAAGAAGCACCTGGCTCCTGGCTTCACACTGGCGCAGCTCCAGCCGTTGTGGCCATTTGGGGAGTGAACCAACGGAAGGAAGACCTTTCTCGTCCTCTCTCCCTCTTATTGTCTGTAACTCTACCTCTCAAATAAATAAATAAAATCTTTAAAATAAAAAACCTTCTTATTTGGTAGAATATTAAGCCTTTTTACTATAATGCAAATTTAAAATGTTATCTCAAAAACTAAAAAAAAAAAAAGAAAGGGAGAGGAAGGAAAGTCATAAGGGGGAAAGGGTGGAGGAAGGAAGGGAGTATTATTACATTATTAGACTTGTATCTACAAATCACACTGAATCTGTTAAAAACTAATTAAAAATAAAAATTTAATTCTTTTAAAAAAAATAAAGCATTTATTACATATTGACTGCCTGCTGTGCACTTCACATTCAATCTCCTAATTTTCAATTAAGCAAGCCTAACAGGCAGGGATTTATTATCACTTACATTCCACCAATGAGGACACAGAATCTTAGATTGTGCATCTTTTCATGACCTCACACTTTCTGAGGGGCAGTCTAAGGGTCTGACCCACACAGTTTGAGCCCAGAGCCCGAGAAGTGAACTTCAGTACCAACCTGTGTGGCTGGATATATTGATATACTCTTTCATTCATTCATTTAACAAATAGTTATAAGCATTAACTATGTATTAGCAACCACTTTAGGTATTATAAAAGCAAATAATAAGAGGGTTAAAGTTCCTGTTTGTATAAAGCTAATTAAAATAAAACAAAAATCATAGAGCTGAGGGTAGGCATTTGGTCTAGCAGTTAAGATGATGATTAAAACACCTGTGTCCCATATTAGAGGGTCTATGTTCAATTCTAGATTCCAGCTCTTGACCCCAGCTTCTTGCTAATGCAGATCCTGGGAGGCACAGGTAACAGCCCAAATAATTGAGTTTCTACCATCCATGTATACAGAAAGCCTGGACTGAGTTCCCAACTTCTAGCCTGCCCAAGGCATTTCAGGAATTTGGGGGAATGAATCAATGAAGGAAGCTCTGTCTGCCTATCTCTCTTTCTGTCTCGTAAATAAATAGACAAATAAACTTTAAAAAAATCATATAATGGTAGGTGTGATGAAGAATATAAAAGGATTATGTGAAAAAACTAATAAAAGGGGAAGAGTTATGTGCTATAGATGGGGTAGTCCATGAAGATCTTCCTGAGGAGGAAAGGTTTGATTTATGACCTGAATAATGAGAAAGAACCAGCTGATGGAAGATAGACCGGATGAAGAACACTCCACACAAAATGAAGTGGAAGGTCAGTGGGGACCCTGCAGGCCATGCCAGAGAGTGACAGTTACAGCTACAGTGCATGTCCCTGCATTCCTGTGATGTCTTGAGAAGGACCATGCTGCATGGGTAGAAGTTCACATAACCTTTGAGACCTTAGAAATGGAAAACTGGTAAAACATAGACCTAGTAGACTCAGTCTATCTTAGAGCGCAGAAATTCTAGCAGTTGAAGCCCAGTAGAGTAGGTACAAGGTTTCCTAGGTTAAGAGAATGGGATTTTAGTGATTCTCTTTTTTTCTTCCTTCCCCAACATCTCAACTTACTTCCTGTTATAAAATGGGCATAATAATGTGATTGCCAAGTTTCAAGTGGTGACCTTAAAATGTATTAAGTACTTGGCTTATCAGTTTCCCCCACATTATCATAACTAATTCCCCCAAGTAATTCTAAAAGATTGGTATTCTTACTCTTTATTTCATACACAAGGCTCAGAGAGGAGAGGTAGCTTGTCCAGAACCACATAGTAATTACTGGGAATGGGAATACAAGTCTAGGTTTTTCTGACTCCGAAGTCCATGTATTTAACCACTGTCAGCCACTGTCCTCTGGCCATAGGTCTGTGGACATTAAATCTGTATCAATTTAACTCCTTTAATTCCATTAGTTACACTTGCTGAGTCGGTGCTATCTTACAGGTTTTTCTAATATTAGGAAAATATGCTCAAGCCATGTTCCTCATTATCTCCATCTTTCAGAAGAGTAAACCAACTCTAAAATATTAGGCAATTTTTCCAAACTCACAGGTTCAGAGAATGAACGAACCAGACAATGCTTTGTCTCACACTAAGGCCTGTCCTCCTCGCTCTTGGCTGTCATTGGATGCCTCTGCTCTACTAGAGAGTCTGAACGTGGTGATCTACATGGTCCCTCCCAGCTTTGATACCCCATGACCTGATGTCTCAAATGTTGTTTTCTAAAAGCCAACATGAATCAAAACTTCTTGGTAGAAGAGAATCAAGGGGTGGCAGAGGAAGGAGCCTCGTCTTGGAGATGGCCAGACGTGGATTTATATCCAGTTCTACTCTCTTGCTCTGTGACATTGAGTAAGTCACTTCCTATCTCTGATCATTTTACTTCTGCACTGGCTTCTGTGATAGGGAGGTTGCTGTGCACTTAATGCTTTCCATGTGGATGGGTCTAAGAGCTCTGTATGGTGAGTTATTATTGAGAGCCATGCAGAAGATCACAAAGAAACTTAGGGATGTCAGAGTAAACAAGGGGTGACACGCAGCAGTAAGAAAGGATTGGGGCCGGCGCCGCGGCTCACTAGGCTAATCCTCCACCTTGTGGCGCCGGCACACCAGGTTCTAGTCCCGGTCGGGGCACTGGATTCTGTCCCGGTTGCCCCTCTTCCAGGCCAGCTCTCTGCTCTGGCCAGGGAGTGCAGTGGAGGATGGCCCAAGTGCTTGGGCCCTGCACCCCATGGGAGACCAGGAGAATCACCTGGCTCCTGCGGCGGCCATTGGAGGGTGAACCAACAGCAAAAGGAAGACCTTTCTCTCTATCTCTCTCTCTCTCACTGTCCACTCTGCCTGTCAAAAAAAAAAAAAAAAAAAAAACTCTTTTTTTTTTTAAAAAAAAAAAGAAAGAAAGTATTGGGTTATGTTGTAAACACTTAGCATGCATATCCCAACTCACCTAGACTGGAAGAGATAGGATCCAAATCCTAGCCTGCAGGTCCCAGAGGAATACACCTTTAGCTTGGGTATAGCTATCATTAACACAGTACTAGCCACGTGGCAGGCACTCAATCCATGTGTGTGCAAATGAATGGACCTGAGCATACTGCATCTCATTTCCCAGTTGCAACAATATCTGGGGATAGTTCTACAGACAATGTGTAACTGTCTTGAGGACTACATGGAGTGATACAGGAGAAGGTGCCTTATAAGTTGCAGATTTTTATATAAACCATACAGAAACATTTGTGAAAAAGTACACAGTTTTTAAAAATGCTTTTTTAGAAGAGACAGGACTGCATTTTTAACTGAGGGAAATATAAAAAGTATTGCAGTAAACGAAACATGTGAATGGAGCCTCAGAACAAGAGGGGCTGGGATGCTTTTTAACACTGATGTCTCTGTGGTGCTTCTGTAATGCATTTCCTCCACCAAGAGGGCCCAGGGTCACTCTATGCTTAGCCAACCAGCATGAGTAACAGCATGCTGGAGAAGAAATCTTAGGGTGTCAAGTTTAAAAACCTGGATAGAATCCCTGCTTTGTCCATGTGCCAACAGAGTATTCTTTGGAAATTCACTTTATCTTCTCTGAACCTCAATCTCCTCACCTTTAAAACAGGGTTAAGTTATCCATATCTTACAAATTGGGGGCCAAGACTCAAGCATATATTGCTTATAATAGCCCCTGTTCAACCTTTTCTGTCTAAGAGGTAGCTTCCGTTTCTATTATTGCAGTAACCAGACATGTCACTGGAGGCGTAACCATGGAGGAGGCCTCAGGCCACCCTGCTGGGGGGCGGTGGAGAAAGAGGAAGATGTCAACCTCGCAGGTCTGGGTCAAAAGTCACAAGGCCATGCGCTTTCTGCCTGTCTCAGCTGTAATTGTAGAACTGATGCCGAGACACATCTGAAAGCTGTTAGGTGACCAGGCAGGGCAGGAGGGGCTCTTTGAGAGGGGAAGAAAGGGTGGTCAATAATATGGAGAAATAGGAGAGAGGAAGTGGAAGAGGGAGAGGCTGACACACACAGATAGAAACACACACCACACGAAAACCCATGGAACAGAGGGTGAGGTGGGGAGGGAGAGAACATGAATAGTCAGACCTCAGTTTCTCAGGGGACCAGGAAAGGTGGGTTTCAGAAACCCTGCTCAGTTCTGTCCTCTTCTCTCTGAAGCAGGCTGAGGCTCGCTGACAATCTTGATCTAAATCTTCTGAACCATCACCTAAATTCAAATCCTTACTTTACAGCTGACAAAGGAATCTGGGGCTCCAGGTGCAAGCTGTTGCTATTCCTCCCCTTAACCTTGTTTGAGGGGAACAAACACTGGCCAAGGTGGCAGAAAGCCTGATTTGAAGTCCCAGCTTTTGTACAGATTATGAGCTGTGACATCTACAGCACCCAAGGTAGTATGGTTTTAGTAGGCAGGGAGGCTGGAATGAAAAGCAAACACAATGCTGGGGAAATGCCTGGGGATGACTGCACAAATGCAAAGTATTTTTCAACATTTACTCATCATTGTCAGAAAACTGCCATCTTCAGGACATCATCTTCCCCATCCTCAGCAAAATTCATCATTCTTTGGACACTCTTTACCTTGGAGCCCTCACTGCAGCTCCATGGTGTTCACTCACTCAACAGTATTCTATCACTGAGCCCCAAAATAAGCTCTGGCCAAAGGTCCGGACATGGTATACAACTGTGAATGTTTCCAGAACAGGGACCCTACCTCTACGCCTTTGCACATGCTACTCTCTCTGAGGTGTGCTCTACTCCTTCAGTGAACCACTTCACCTCACCCATGAAGCCTCACTCAAACCTCACCTCCTCTAAGAAGCCTGTGTTGACCCTCTGAAGAGCTGTGTGCCCTCCTTTTTCACATGCTCTCCATGTCCTATGACTAGGTCAATGCCCATTCACTTCTCTCCAATCTCCATGAGCCCATGAGTGTCTTCAGGACCAGAATCTGGCTCTGCCGATCTCTAAGCACCTATACCTTGTGGATCCACATTCAGTGAATGCTGCCAAAATGAGAGATGGGCTGAATACATGACTCAACCATTTAGATAGTTCATTTATCTTTTCTGGAAATCAGACACTCCATCTATAAAAGGGCAGAAGATTATTAGATTTAAGGGTTATTGAAAATGGATAGGTGAGCAGAAGGGTTAAAGAAATGCTCTCTAGAATTAGGTGATTTTGCTTTAAGTTGTGGCTCTCTATTTATTGACTCTGTGAGGCTTTGCCTCAAGTTATTCACCTAAAAACAAGAAATCATAATACTAAAATCACAGTTTAAGGCAGGTATTAGAATAAAATGAGATGTGAAATGGAAAGTGTTCTGCAAGGAGCCTGTTGTGTGCTAAGCAATCAGTGACCAATTGCTGTGGATACCATCCTTAGTATTAGTATTACCATTATGCCACTGCCTAAGACCCTGCCTTCACCTTTATGTGGAGTGATTCTAGTGGGGCTCAGAGGAGGGTGGTGGAGAGGAAGCTGTTGTAGGTCCCATCCAAGACCCCCAGACCTCCTCCCAGCAGGGGTGAGAGAATGAAACTGAGAAGTTAATTGGCGGTGAGAGCTTCTCACAGATCTGACAGGGGGTAAGAGCAAGGACAGAGCCCCGGAGGCCCACGTCAGGCCCAGGTCCCCGAGAGTACAGGAGAATGCGTTTGAAGTCTCTGGGCCAACGCCTGCTCTTCCCCAGCCGCCGCATGATTTAGGCATTCTGGGGAGGCAAAAGTCTCCTCGCTGATTTGAAGGGAAACAGATGTTTCCAGGGCAGAGGCCCTTGTCTTGTAAAATGCTCCCCCACCTCCCAAGGCTTTGGCAAACTTCCCCTTAGCTCACTCCTACCTCTCCCACCCCTACTACGCTCACTCCCCTCCCTGCCATTCCCAGCACAATGTGGCAGTCAGGACTGATGGGAAATACATTCAGTCCCAACTCCAGCTGAGTGTCTGTCTGGGTAGCTGCCCTTCCCCACCTGCCTATCTGCCCTTCTCTGAGTCTTGGTCTCCCATCTTTGCAGTGAGGAGAATGGATCACGATCACCCCAGGGATAGGTTAGATCTGATATTCTAGGGGTTGTGATATTTTTCTGTGATAGCACTGGTATTATTCATTCCAGATCTTTCCTTCACAATCTGTGGCAAAAAGCACAAGGCTTGCAAATAAGACTTCTCTAGGTTTCAATCTTGACTGTGCCACTACCAGACAAGTAGCAATCTAATCACTGAGGCTCAGTTTCCTTATCTACAAAATAGGGACAAAAGTTCTATCTTGTGGGGTTGGAACAATTAAATCAGAATTCAGTTTCTCAATCCATGTTTTAAGTTTCTGATGACCAAAACTGAATATCATACCTTTTCCCTTGTGCTACACATGATGCAAAAACCATCTGGATGGATCAAGAATAACTGTGCAATAATGTTTGGAATTGATTGTGTTGGTGGAAAGGTTACTGGACACACTGCAGTCCAGAAACCCAAGTTCGCAATCCAGTTCTCATGTAGTAGCAACAGCATTCTTATGTTCAGGATCACAATGTGGCAGGTTGTGTAGCGGTTCAGTCTCTGCAGCCCAAGCTCAAATGTTTCCACAACCTCTTCTGTCTGCATGTCCTTCCACAAGTGGATTAGCCTCTCTGTTCTTCTTTTTCTTTTTTTTAAATTTTATTTTATTTATTTGAAAGGCAGAGTTACACACACACACACACACACACACAGAGAGAGAGAGAGAGAGAGAGAGAGAGAGAGAAGGAGAGAGAGAGAGAGAGAATGAATCTTCCATCTGTTGGTTTACTTCCCAGATGGCTGCAATGGCTGGGGCTGGGCCAGGCTGAAGCCAACAGCCAGGAGCTTCTTCCTGGTGTTCCATGAGGTTGCAGGGGCACAAGCACTTGGGCCATCTTACGTTGCTTTCCCAGGCACATTAGCAGGAAGCTGGATCAGAAGTGGAGCAGCCGGGACTCAAACCAGCACCCATATGGTATGCTGGTGTCATGGCAGCAGCTTTACCTGCTATGCCACAACATTGGCCCCTTTATTATTTCTTGTCTTTAAAGTATGCAGGATAATTATGTCCACCTCCAAGGGATATCAGTGGAATAAACTGCTTTAAACTATGCCTGGCATGCGGTGGGTGCTAGGGTGGGTATAACTGCTACTCAATATACGTCTGTTTAAATTATTAATCTTTTTGTGATGACTTTAACATGAGGTCTGCCCATTCTTTGGCATTTCATGTTAAATGTGGGGCAGGCTTATGAATGGTTGGATTAGCAGAGCATAGCGGAAAAGATGCTGCGTGACTCCCCAGTCTGGGTCATACAAGGTGATTCAGCTTCCTTGCATACTGCAATGTTCTCACTTGGAGCCGTGAGTCTGCATATACAAACATGATTGTCCTGAGATACCATAGTGTGAGGAAGTCACATGGAGAAGCCATGTGTACATGCTCTGTACAGATGAGTAAAGGAACCTTCAGCTAATCTTAGTCAAAGCAGCCATGTCACCTGTAGCTACTGCATCCTTGCAGTTGAGGCCCTATACTCCCTGGAGTAAGAACAGCCCAACCTATTATATCTGGTCTGAATATCCAATCATAGAATTCATGAGTGAAATAAAATGGTAGTGTCAGTCTGTTAATTTTGGGGGCCAGTTGCCATATGCCAATAGTAACTCTAACGACTTCCAAACATTGACAGCAGGGTCAACGAGCTACAGTCCACACGCCAAAGCTGGTCCACTGCCTGTTATTGTAAGTAAAGCTTTAACAGGCCTGGCCACACTCTCTTCTTGTTTGTTTTTCTGTGACTACTTTAAAACTACAATGACAGATCTGAGTAGCAGGGACCATAGGGCTCATAAAGCCTAAAATATTTACTATCTTGATTACTGGAGAAGTTTGCCAACAATGATGTAGAACTTTGATGGTACTGAATGTACAATCTTTTACTTACATATTTCATTTGAACCCTGGGTGAAAAACCCACTTTCATTTTATATATAGGCTCAGAGATTTCAGGTCTCACGTCCAACCAAGGTCACACAATTCTTTTGATTCTAGGTCTCCTACCCTGACAGCCTCCTAAAGATCTAGAATCCGGCTCGGTACTGACACTAAATAAGCAGAGTGACCTAGGGCAAGCCCACCATGCTCTGCCCTCAGTTTCCCAGCCTGCGACAATAAGGCAAGTGGCTTCCAGAGGTAAGATGTGTGAAGCTAAGTGCTGGCTACCAGCCAGAATTTCTCTGCTCCCTGCTGGACGAGGAGCATCATAATAAGACTTGAGAATCAGCAGCCAGCAGCTGCTATATAGATTCCTGATTTTGCATACAGGTAGCCCACCCCTACTCTCAGCCAAAAATCCAACTTCTTATCTTCCAAGTAGGCTGATAATCTGATCTCTCCTTCAAAATAAATGTTTATTGCAACACAGACAACCCAGGACAAAGGGACCATCTTGATATTAAAGTCTCCAATCCAGTTTTTACTCTAAAACAGCCTAGTTGGTGGCATGATTGAGAGGCCCTGCCTAGGATAAGAGTGAAGTAGTCAGTGTCTAAACTGGAAACACCAGCTCCCTGCACTTGTGTTCTCTTCATCTTTCCAGCTGCATGAGCTGACGTGGATAAGAATAAAGTAAAGGATCCACAGTTGGTGATGGCAGGGAGAGCTCTCACAGGAAGGCCGAGTCTGGAAACTAATGTTCATGCTCAGCTCAGGCAGAGGGGATGGCGACCAAGAACCACTGCTGGCTTCCACAGCTCTGCCTGCCAAGGCCCCAGAGTTCACCGGCCTGTGAGCATTTCCCTAAAACTCCCAGTGCTCAGAATTCCAGAACTCAGAAATAAATCATTTCAGTGCTGATATTTTTTAAAAAATTGATTTATAATTAAAGCATGCTGAGTGTGTCTCCACTAACACAGGAGGAATTATTACAGTTGCTCCCATTCTCATGTACCTTGTCACCTGTGGAACACCTTCTTGGTGCCAGGCACTCTGCTAAGCAGAGAAGAGACACTCGTGTTAAACAGAAGGGTGGTGTTTGCCTTCATGGAGCTCACAGACAAGCAGGAAACAATGAACAAGACACAGGAACATGAACAAGACACAGGAAGCAGTGCTAAAAGCTCTTCAACAGAAACATATTCTTGTTCTACATTAGTTTCAGGTGTGTTCCTTCTTCCTTATTGCAAAATAGTGGCTTAAACCTTGGGCATGAGCTTAAACATTGTCTTGGACTAGACCCTACCCTGATGGATTCTCCATCAGCTGCAAATTGGAGCTGTCAGTTATTTATAGGATTCTCATTTTTTTCCCCTACAAACTGGTAGAGACAACACTTGTCCATCCTAAAGAAAATCTTTTGAGGAGTAAATAAGCCAGTGGATCTGAGTATACAAATACTACAAAAATGGTCTAAGCAAGCTCTTTCATTCACTCATCAAATATAGCTTGACCCTTCTTAAAAGAAAAATTCAGGCAGACGCTTGTCTTGGCATTAGCAGCAGTTATATCTTTGTTATTCCTTTTCTTCCTCTTCTCTTGTTCCTTCCTCATCTTTTACACCCTCCTATTCTCCTCCTCATTTTTGTTCAAGAGGGGGACTAAATGAGGACACACAGTTGTGCTGGCCATTTTTCTTAGTTGGAAGATACTCATCTTTCAATACATTGTTTTAAAGTAAAGCATGGCCAGTGCCACAGCTCAATAGGCTAACCCTCCACCTAGCAGCGCCGGCACGCCAGGTTCTAGTCCTGGTCGGGGCACCGGATTCTGTCCCGGTTGCTCCTCTTCCAGTCCAGCTCTCTGCTGTGGACCGGCAGTGCAGTGGAGGATGGCCCAAGTGCTTGGGCCCTGCACCTCATGGGAGACCAGGAGAAGTACCTGGCTCCTGCCATCGGATCAGCGCGGTGCGCTGGCAGCGGCAGCCATTGGAGGGTGAACCAACGGCAAAAGGAAGACTTTTGTCTCTGTCTCTCTCACTGTCCACTCTGCCTGTAAATAAATAAATAAATAAAATAAATAAATAAATAAATATAGTAAAGCAAACACAGATTAACTTGATGATTCCAGGTCAAGAGAGAAATTAGGCACAGATGCCCAATTATTACACTCCAACTTGTATTTCTGGGATCTTTAAAGAAAATTGTGGGCATCTTATTGTACCTTTGTTGTATACCAGACAGCATCTTTGAAGCCCAGATATAAACTGTAACATTTAAATGATTTAAATTATAAAAATTATTTTTGCAGAAAAGTATATTGACAGATGGCATTACTTGTAGGTTTTATTTTGTCATTAACTAGCTATGAAGCCTTGGCCAGATTATTTGACTTCTCTGTGCCTCAATTACCTATTGATAACCAGGTGAGAGGACCAAGCAGTCATTATGGATGTGAATGATGAAAGTGTCTTAGAAATTCCATACACATTCTTTAAAATAAATTTATTTACTTGATAAGCAGAGAGAGAGAGAGAGAGAGAGAGAAAGTACACTCTCATCTGCTGGTTCACTCCCAAAATGCTTGCAAAGGCTAGGACTGGGCCAAGCTGAAGCCGGGAGCTGGAAACTCAGCCCAGGTATCTCATAAAGGTGACAGGGATGCAATGACCAACACTGCTGCCTCCCTGGGGCTACCTTAGCAGGATGGAGTTAAAAGCCAGAGCCAGAATTTGAAGCCAGGTACTCAGATATGGGACACATATGTCTTATCTGGTATCTTTACTGCCAGGCTAAATGCCTGCCCTGGGTATGTACTTACAGGAGGAAAATGTGCCACGGGAATCTGAGTTACCTTTTCTACAGATATAAAGACAGTAGTAGCTGTGCCAAACCCTAGTATAGGTCTACTGTTCTACTCACTACTCAAAGTTGACGACTCTTTCAAAACAGGTAGAATTATTAGGTATTCATTGGTCCCAAATGGATCTTGAGTCACAGTTCAGAGGAGGTTAGAGTTTATTAGGAGGATAAACTCCATGTTCTCAACTTTTGACAAGGAAGAGATCTTACCATAGGAACACTATCATTCATCACACCCTTCCAACACTGACATTGTTCCTCTTCCCGTGTGCAATCCTAAAGTCCTTTTCCATGAGATCCTTTTGAGATCATATTTTGCCAAAGTCAAATCCAAAGGAATAGAGGCCAACCAGAGGCCATTGACTTGGATTTACCTTTGGACATTAAGCAAAGGCACTCTATAGGCAGGATAGTTCTTGCCTACTTCAAACTGAGCTCAGCACCCACCTCATATAAGAGGGATGCTTTCCCACAGGTGGAGAGTAGGAGCTGGGGGAAGGTTCCTGCTTTTTTGATGGTGGCCTTGGCAGGGATTTTGAGCCTCAGTCTCTTGCATCTTCAGCTTTCTGACTTCCAAATGTCAGCAAGTACATGCTTCCCTAAGCCTTATCCTATATTTCTTTATAAAAATAGAAATGCTTGTTTAAAAGGAAAATAGGAATCCTTCAAGAAATCTTAACTGAATAGTTATACCTCTGGTTAATTTATGAATGTAGGAATCTGAAAATTGCAGAGGAACTCTTCAAACCCTCAGTGTAGTACAAGCTGGGGGCCATGGACTTGGAAGTGGAAGGGGGGGGGGAAGTTCTATGTTTAAATATCACCTCCATTGCTTACAGACTGTGTGACATTGGGTATTTCTCTTGCTGCTTCCAGTCTTTGTTTCCCTGTCAATAAAATAAACATAGTTTCACTTGCCTCAAACAATTGTTAGGATTCTGCAAAGTAGATAAGATACTCTTTACCCAATACTCAACAAATGGTAACAACTGAATGTAGAGTTCAAAATTTAATGATCCTCCCTAGATTTTCTATTTATTTACTAAACAGAAATAAGCAACTATTTCTAATCCATTGGGGCTTACCTTAACAATTTGGCATGCTCCCAACAGCACACACTGGCTTTTCTCTCTTGCGTGGAATGTCCTCTTCCTCTCATCAATTTTTTTCCTTATCTCCTTCTGATATTTCTGCCAGTGTTTCTGTTTTAACGAGGTTCTCTTTTTAAGTTTCAACTACATTCCAAATACTATACTTATTTTTTTTTTAATTTATTTGACAGGTAGAGTTATAGACAGTGAGAGAGAGAGACAGAGAGAAAGGTCTTCCTTCTGTTGGTTCACTCCCACATGGCTGCTATGGCTGGCGCTGCACCAATCCAAAGCCAGGAGCCAGGTGTTTCTTCCTGGTCTCCCATGCAGGTGCAGGGGCCCAAGCACTTGGGCCATCTTTTACTGCCCTCCCAGGTCACAGCAGAGAGCTGTACTAGAAGAGGAGCAGCCAGGACTAGAACCCAGCGCCCATAAGGGGTGCCGGTGCTTCAGACAGAGGATTAACCAAGTGAACCACGGCGCTGACCCCCAGATACTATACCTCTAATACTATTCATCTGCTTCCATTTTTCTTCATAATATTTATGATCTTCTAATATATAATTTGTTTTATTTAATGGTTTTTTCATCCAGCCTTTAATATAAAATCACAAAACAATGATCTAGTGGGTTTTGTCCTCCAAGAGATCCCCAGTGACAAAATGTGTACCAGATGATATCACCTAAATGTTTATTGAATATGCCTATATCTATATAGAGAGTGATATAAATATATACATACATATTTGAAGACCTTCAATAAGTGATTATTGAACGCATATATTATAATGCATCATTATAGCCTCTTTTTTTTTCTGTTTTTTTTTTTTTTTTTTGACAGGCAGAGTGGACAGTGAGAGAGAGAGACAGAGAGAAAGGTCTTCCTTTGCCGTTGGTTCACCCTCCAATGGCCGCCGCGGCCGGCGTGCTGCGGCCAGCGCACCGCGCTGATCCAATGGCAGGAGCCAGGAGCCAGGTGCTTTTCCTGGTCTCCCATGGGGTGCAGGGCCCAAGCACCTGGGCCATCCTCCACTGCACTCCCGGGCCACAGCAGAGGGCTGGCCTGGAAGAGGGGCAACCGGGACAGAATCCGGCGCCCCGACCGGGACTAGAACCCGGTGTGCCGGCGCCGCTAGGCGGAGGATTAGCCTAGTGAGCCGCGGCGCCGGCCCATTATAGCCTCTTAATATAAAGAATTACCCATGGCATCTCTCAGCTACTAGACTATTATTTCTTCCCTTTTCAGCTGGGGCTATGTGATTCTTTCTACCCAACAGACTATGGATTAAGATCTAGTGTGCCTTGGACTAGAACCCGGTGTGCCGGTGCCGCAAAGCAGAGGATTAGCCTAGTGAGCCACGGCGCCGGCCAATTATTTCTTACCTGAACATTTTCTGTTGTTTCCCAGTCTCTCAAGCTTCCCCAACTTCTTGCCTCTGCCCCCTAATCTATTCCTAGTAGCTCTCCAGAGATCTCTTTTTGAAATGGTTATCCAATGATGTCAAACCACTGTTTGTAAATCTTTGATCTCTTCTCATTATCCACAACATTAAATCTTTTCCTGTTAAGCTGATCTAAGGCATTTAGGATTAGGCCTCTGCCACCCAAAATCCTACCCAGCCTCTTCCCAACTTCTCAGCCCCCATTACCCCTTATAAGCTTGGGTAATACCAAACAAGGTAGTGCTTTTCACACATGCCATTGTCCTTCAATCTATGGGTTTTTGCTGCATTCCAATTGAATACAATTGGAATATCTACCCTTCCCTAGCCTCCTAGGGGAATTTGTACTCCTCTTTACATGCTGCTTCCTATGGGAAGCTCTCTGAAATAATTTAGCAGATGTAAGGGGGATGGTCTTAGATACAGAGAAAACAATATCTATTTTTTTTTTCATGCTCTTTTTGGTGCCTTGCACAGAACCTCATTGTAGCCCCAACTGTGAACTCCTTAAAGGCAGTGGATGCAACTTATCATTCTATAGTGAGTATCCAACACACAGCAGAGTATCATTAAAGATTTGTCAGATAAATAAATGAATTAATGCTTGAACGTACATTTGCCCACGCGTCTATATTTATCTGCACATTTTTCTGTGGGTATTGCAAGGGTGGATTTCCCTAAGTCTGGTGACAATGAGAATGTATGAGTGTGTTACATATGCATGTGAGGTGGGAACAGACTACATGGTCACCCTTTCAATCTTCTAAGTCATTCAGATATTTGCAAAGATCATTTTTGCTATTCACTAATTGCAAATCTCTTGAAGCCTCACTTCCATCAATTGTATTGTGTGGGTATTGATGGTACTTGCCTCCTGCAGTCGTTATGAAATACCAAAAAGGCTTAGGAGGATGACTGGCATACATCACTCACTACACTAGTTATAATTGTCTGTTTGGGGAACAGTTATGTATCCATTCCTGTATAAATATGCCTGTAAAAATGCATATCTCTGAGTATTGAATACTTGCATGTGTGCATGTTGTATTGTGTTGGGGGGATGTAGAATGTGAGAAATCACAAGTCATTGCTAAGGGCAAGGGTGGATCCTTGTTCCTACACTCAGAACTGGTAAACTGGGGAAGAGAGGGTTGCAGAAAGGAGAGAAGAATTTTTCACGGTGATTTAGGCTATTCCTTTTATAAGTGCATAATGAGCATTGCTCACTCACATTTTTTCTAGAAACCTATGTGTACCCACATGCCTTTGCTGCAACTATTATAAATGTAGCCCAGAAACCCTATGCACCTGTGGACACTGTAGGAAAATAAATTAAAAAGATACACAGGGGCTGGTGCCGTGGCTCACTAGGTTAATCCTCCGCCTGCGGCTGGCATCCCATATGGCCGCTGGGTTCTAGTCCTGGTTGCTCCTCTTCCAGTCCAGCTCTCTGTTGTGGCCCGGGAGGGCAGTGGAGGATGGCCCAAGTGCTTTGGCCTTGCACCCGCATGGGAGACCAAGAAGAAGCACCTGGTTCCTGGCTTCGGATCGGCATAGCTCCAGCCGTAGAGGCCATTTGGGGAGTGAACCAACAGAAGGAAGACCTTTCTCTCTGTCTCTCTCTCTTTCACTGTCTATAACTCTACCTGTCAAATAAAAAATAAATAAATAAAATAAAATAAAAGATACATAAAATAAACCAATAGTCCATGCCCAGATTTACTTGACTACACTATACATACAGTCTTTGCCAATCATTGGATATATATTATTGAATTAACTCTTAACAGCATTCTTTAGTATTTGGCCATTTTTTGAAAGACTTATTTATTTATTTGAAAATCAGTCATAGAGTGAGGGGCTAGTGCACCCTTTGATATCTCAGCTGGTAGAGCGGAGGACTTTAGAGAGACGGGCTGGGAGAGACAGAAAGAGAGATCTTCCATCCATTGGTTCATTCCCCAAATGGCTGCAACAACTGGGGCTGGGCCAGGCTGAAGCCAGGAACTAGGAACTTCCTCCAGGTCTCCCACATGGGTACAGGGGCCCAAGTACTTGGGCCAACATCCACAGCTTTCCCAGGCACATTAGCAGGGGGATGGATCAGAAGTGGAGAAGCTGGGACTCACACTGGAGCCCAGATGGGGTGCTGATGTCGCAGACAGCGGCTTTACCCATTATGCCACACCACTGGCTCCTAGTTGGCCATCTTATATGTATACATATGTTTATCCACATTTAGATGAAAAACAAAAACAGTCCTCAGAGAGATGAAATGTGATCCCTGAGTCACATGGGTAGTCAGTGCCAGAGCAAGTTTCAATCTGTGATTACTGTGTTCTATGGTACCCGACTTATGAATTAATGACATTTTAATCTTAATCCTACTGGCACAGATAAAACATCTTTATATGAACACAGAGTAAACAAGGCAGGATAGAATGATAGTGTTAAAACCATTCATAAAATGTGTCAGGGGATTGGCAAAGCCTTTCCATAGATGAGAGCTAGGAGTCATTACCTTCCATGATTTAGGAAGATCAAAGCAAGAGAGTGGTGCAAACACTATGACACAAAGATCAACTATTAGATCCAGGTGCAACGAAGGTTAAAAATGATGCAAGCACATTGGATTTGTGATCTATTGTGTAGGATTCTCTGCTTTCTTATATGGACTAACTTTCCATTTCTTCCTATTTGCAATATGTCTGATAAGTATGTGTCAACACAGTATGTCAATATGTCTGCATCCTACATTCCCAAGAAGCTTGCAAGGGAGGGATCACTTTCAGCCCCCAGGGCAGGCAGTGGAGACAGGCTTAACATGGTGGCACAGTCACTATGGAAGGACGCTTGCCTGAGATGCAGCAGATTACAGGATTTGAACCAAGGTCTGTGTGCCCCTGCCACCAGGGGCTGTGCATTCCCCCCAATGCTGACCCTCTCTGCTTCATCCAGTAGGCCTGATTGCTGTTTTGAACTTAGGCAACCTCTCACAACCTTCATTTAATATCTCATGGCCCTAGCCACCATCCAGCTTCCTTTACCCCATGAAGATAAGCTTCTCTGGTCGACTGGACACATCAGCATTCGAAACCTTGAGTCCCCAGAATGGGGGCAACAGCCTGGCTGGGCATGGTTGGGGCATCCGGTGTTGATAAGAGCTCGCCACGGCTGGACAAGCTCTCAGAGACGTAAGACTTTGCGTAAGCACGAGATTAGAAGAATACATTATTAAAATATTTATTTTCCTACAGATATTGACATAAAAAGGGGAAAAAAATTTCCCAGGAGAGAGATAAGATGCAAGGGAACTTTCTTTGCCTTGGTTTTGAATACATGGTTATGAAAGAAGTTAAATTAATAATGAATTAGTATAACAAATAATAACAATGCAAACTGCAAGTGTCAGCTAGAAATAGCTGCAATTTCAGCGTGCTGATATATGAGATGAAGGATGGTGGTGGAAATTAAAAAGAATGCAAGCAAACCAATGTAAACATACTTTGCTCTATAGACTCCACTAATAGAGATACAGGAGACTGATTGTTTCTTGGAAGGGTAATGGGGAGCAGAAGGAGACCAATGAGGGTGAGGGACAAAGTAGTCTTCAAATGTATCTTTAATTTTCATTTTTCCTAGCAGAAAAGAAAGAGCTCTGAAGCAAATGTGACATGCATTAATCCTGCATGGGGCATGTGGTGGACTGTGGTGCTTTCTCCACATTTTCTGCATTTTATTTTAGTTTTTATGAGGAAAATAAGCAAATGAATACATCCCTGACACCTATCAATTTACACTCTGCAAAGCCTATTGCACAAATAACCTTGAAAGCAAGACAAAGCAGGGTTTACTGCCCACATTTGCATTCAGAGAATTTGGTATTTCCAGGGAGGGTGAAAAGGGGGTTTTTTAATCAAGGACACATAGCAAGAGAATGATAGAGCTGGCAGTTAATCAACTTCTGGCCCAGGGTCCTTGTGCTACATTCACCTTGACTTTGAAGACAAAACTGTTTGCCCCCTGGCAGGAAAATCTCTCTGAGGTTTGCATTCATCCAAGGACTTAAGATGGCCCCAAGGCAGTTCTGATCTTGTTTCTTGGCCAGTCTTCCTACCTTCACATCAGTCCACTCTCCAGCAACAAGCCCTGACTTCATTGGCTTAGCAAACTTTTCCTAAAGCCTGGAGGCTGGGACTTTTAGGTAGTTCTTACAGCAGCCTGCTTCACAATTCATACCATCCCATTCCCTCTGCAACCCTCCTCACATATTCCCTTTCGATAAGTTTGTTTGCTGTACCTGAATGAGACTTTCCATATGCCCACATCTTCCCCAGACAGAACCCTGAGTGTGAAGTGCAGCAGTTCAGAGCAGTAGCTGAAGACCTAGGGCACTGACATCAGAAAGACCTAACAATGTTCCCTGCTCTGTGCTTCATCCCTGTGAGTTTCAATTTCCTTTATTTTATTTTATTTTATTTTATTTTATTTTAACAGATAGTGAGGGAGAGAGACAGAGAGAAAGGTTTTCCTTCCATTGGGTCACTCCCCAAACGGCCGCCACGGCCGGAGCTATGCCTATCTGAAGCCAGAAGCCAGGTGCTTCTTCCTGGTCTCCTGTGCAGGTGCAGGTGTCCAAGCACTTGGGCCATCCTCCACTGCCCTCCCGGGCCACAGCAGAGAGCTGGACTGAGAGGAGCAACAGGGACTAGAACCCAGCCTTCTGTATAACAGGGACAGTAAGTCTTGGAGGGCAACATTTTTTCAGTTTTGTTTCTTTTACCCAGCTACCCTTACTCCTTCCCTCCATTTGGAAGTATGACTCCTATATCCAATGAAGAACCATTTCTCCAACTCTCAATATGGGTTGTGTAGGACTGCTCATCTCAACATCTCATGTCCTTGCTGCTCTCCAGAAGAGAGGTGACATCACTCATGCAAGGCACCCAGAGTCCTTCCCAGCTTGGTTCCTACAGTTCTGTTACCCTATATCCTATTAACAGTACATTAGCTGGAGTGACATTCCTAAAGAGCAAATCTGACAACATCTACCAAGCAACTGGCTCAAGATCTTCCATGGCTCCCTTTACTCTCAAGATACAATCCATATTCCTTAGCTTGGCAACAAAGTTCCTGTATAATGTGTGACCTACCGATCTCTTCAGCCTTATAACTCAAGTTTGTTCCATTTCCCCAATGAAGACTTATGTGTAGCTTATAAACTTGCCATGGTGCCTTGCTCCTCAATAACTTTACACACATGACTTCCTCTCCTTAGAAAAATATTGTCCCTTCTCTGCCTATCTTCATCTTACTGATTCTGATCATTCTTTAAAACTTGACTGAAATGTTGCCTTTCCTGATCAGCTCTCCCTGGGCTGAGAGGCATTCTCTGCTCTGAGTTCTCACATCTTTGACCATATTTTTTGCTAGCTTTATCAACATAGGGACAATGTCCTGTTAATCATTGGGTTCTAAGAATGCAGTGCCTTAAAAAGAAGGAGACACTCAAAAACTAATGGAATGAAAAACACAATGCTATTAGGGAAGATGTCACATTTCAGCATATACTTAAAGAATAAATGTGCAGTGGTTAAAGAAAAGTCTGAGGAGACTATTTCTGGTTGCTAAAACTTACCTTTTCCCCAGTCTTTTCCCCCATAGTCCATATTATAGAACAGACACACCAATGTTAGTGGACTTGTGGTATGTTGGTTTGTGTATGCATTTGGCTCCTCCCAGCAGAATGAGGAACTCTTTGGGGGCAAACACAGTGTCTCATACCTCCATGTGTCCTCAAGGGCTTAGCAGGATGGAATGCAGTGCAAAGCCTGGGCATTGAGGTCAGAAAGAACCTGCTTTCAAATACTGTTTCTGCCACTTATTCCTTTAGTGATTTTTGCCAAAATATTGAATCTCTATGAGCCTTTATTTCTTTACCTCTATAGTGAGGGGAGAAAGTACCTGCTTCATACTTCTAGCCATAATTACATGTATTATTACATATATAAATTTGCTTTTATAATAAATGAATACTTATAAGTTATACAATATATATTTATTGAGTGCTTTCTATATGTGCAGTTGAGTGAGTAGATAGAAAACAAAGCAGACACCATCTTTATAGCAGAAACAGTCAAATATAATAGAAAACTGGTATTAGTACACATGCAAATGTATTACTGAGTTTGACAGCTGCAAAAAAAAAAAAAAGGGATGAGGTACAAACTTTCGATTATGGGTTTTGGGGATGCCATTCTGAGGAAGTAACATTTAGGCTGAAACTGAGGGATACATAGATATTAACCAAGGGAACAGATCCAGGAGTTGCCAAGGCCTTGTGGCAGGTGAGAGCACATGCTCTGGTATGGCAGGCTCAGTAAATGCTAATGTGCCTTCTGGGCAGCCTGGATCAGTTAATGATTAGCAACTTCAGCTCTGTAGCCAACCTGTCTGAGTTCAAATGCTGGCTCTTCTAACTGACTTGTGGCATGACTTTTGGCAATTTCCCTACTTCTCTGGACCCTGGTTTCTTATCTGTAAAGTAGAGATGATGAATCACTGTCCTTATTGAGAGGCTTGGATAAATTAACTCGTGAAAGACATTTAGAATTGTGCCTGGCATGTTGCAAGTATAGTGCTTCTCTTATTTGTATTTAAACAAACTCTATTTTGGAGGAGAAACAACAGCTGAGAGATATTCAGATTATGAACTGAAGAAGCACAACAGGAAATGACAGGAGTGGTCAACAAATTTTCAGGGACCCTGTAAAGGGTACAATACTTGACTCTAGGAATGACATCTTTCACACGGTCATGGTTTTCCTGTTGGGCTGCCATTGACCATCAAGATTTGCACAAGGGTATTTGAGATTTTTGGCAGGAAGTTATGAGTCTAAGACAACACAGTATTCCCAAATCCACAAGAGTAAAGTGAAGATAAACAAATAACAAATTTCTGTGGAGTAACTCTGCTTCTTTTAAAAAGATGTTATTGTTGATTTACTATCCATGTAGAAGCTGTTTATACCGTAGCTCCTGGGTATCTTCCTTGCTCCTGTACTCGCTCTTCTCTCTCTGCTACAGACCATGGATACAATGAAGAACGATCTATTGAATGGTCTTACGTTAGGACCCACTTGGAGGAGAGATTTCTGGGGACAGGCTGGTGATAAGGGTGAGAGGAGTTGGATAACATGTTGGGAGTGAGATGGGCAGCTCCTCTCCACAAGACAGCTCCCCAGACTTCCTTACTTGTTTTAATCTGTGAATGTTTCCCAGAAAGAAATAGTAACTTCTCCCTTTTCTGGCAGGGGTGCCTGATGAAACTCCCTGAAAACAGGGCCTCTCCCTCTCCTTCAGGCTGGCCTCACACATGCTAATGCAAATCAGTCCTGACCCAGCCAGGGGTCTGCGGGAAGGCTGCCAGGAGCTTTAGAACAAACATGCAAAGAATGTTATTTCATTTCTGGCATCCCGGGGAAAGAGGGACAGAGAGGGAAGTTGGGTAGTGAACGGGGTGGGGAGAGGGAGAGAATTAATATGAATGCTTGCTGCAATAAGAGTGAAGAAAAAGGAAAAGACAGGAGGAAATTCATATAAGTAAAGGGCCTACTAGGGACCAGAAATTGGCATAAGAAAGATCTTATTTGAGTTTCTCATGTATATTTTGTAGTAGAATTTATTACTCTACTTTCTGGATGCAGGAAAAGAGCTTGGCTTTCAAATTAGGCAACTTTTCAAAGGTTACACAACTATGAAGTAGTAAAGTCAGAATTTGAATCCAGATTTTAAATTTCAAAACATGGACCATCTTCTCAATGAGGCTGGCATACTGGTTGTCATTTGCTAGCTCCCCAAAGGAAACTGAGAGCACAATCTCAAATCATAGGACTCCCATCATCATGTCTCCTCCTCTCCACCCCCTGCCACTGTTTTCATTACAAACTCATTTCTCTTACCAGAACTACTCTAACACACTCCTAACTAATCTTCCTACTTTTAGCAATCTCTCCTACTCTTACACACACAACTGAGATATTTTTTAATCCACAAGTGGCCTTTTCACCTACTCGAAATCCATCATCCATCAGTTGTTCCTTAGCCTGCAATAGAAGGCTTTGCAAGTCCTGACTCTGCAAACTCCTGTATTGTCTATTTCAACCATCCTGAACCCTTCAATTTCCTATCTCCATGACTTCATTTCAGCTATTCCACCTGCCTGGAGTTCAATAATTCCAAGTCCTAAATGCTCAATGC
Source organism: Oryctolagus cuniculus (assembly GCF_964237555.1). Lineage (NCBI taxonomy): Eukaryota > Metazoa > Chordata > Mammalia > Lagomorpha > Leporidae > Oryctolagus > Oryctolagus cuniculus. The sequence continues at coordinate 220,015,465 of NC_091432.1, forward strand.
TATCTATTCTCCCCTGCCCAGCTCAGGGGTACGTCCCCCACAAGGTACATTGGCTTTGAGAATCTCAGCCTCCTGAACACTCCTATGCCTTTGTTACAAGGCAAAGCACCTTCTATCCTCAAGGTGATTACCTGCTTATAAGTTTATCCCCAACACTGTGCAAAGTTTTTTCAATCTGACTTAGATTTACAGCATGGTCACTGCCTAAGGAGGGAATATGTAAGAATATACAACAGCGGGCTCCGGTACTAGAGAGCTCATGTCAGAATCATGGTTCAGCCACTTATAAGTCACTTAGCCTTTATATCTAAGTTTCTTTATCCACAAAATAGGGATGGTAGATATCTTAGAGGCTAATATGTTGTTAGGGTACAAAGAGTTAGTGGATGTAAAGATCTTACCACAATGCTTGGCATATGGTAGCATTTGACAAATGGCCCACGATGATCACGATTGGTAGGTAGGGGAACCACATAAATTTTAGATTCTCAGCTAATGGCTCCAGCTGCTCATGAGAGACTGACTCTATCCATCAAACCTGTAATAGCTATTTTTATTCTTTGCTATTTGCTAAATGAAGTATCTACCAAGGGCCAGGTCATATGTTAGGGATGTATATGCATTTAAACATGATTCCTGTTTAAACATGATTAAACATTCCTGTTTGAACATGATTCCAATAGGTCTGCCCTACTTGGATCACAGACAGTCTTGGTTCTCCATGAACATGAGAACCATATTAGGGATGAATTCAAGTGGCAGCCAGAGTGAAAAAGAGGGGGAAAGCATTTCTTGTTATGTATGTTTGGGGGAAAATGACCCCCAATTGGCCCTATCTCATGCCCAAAGGGCTCCTGGAAGACGCTTAAGGAGGAGGAATATAAGAAAATGAGCCCCTTTCCTGGTCATCCCTAAAAAGTTTCTTGTATGTACTTGGTGTGTACTTGGCATTATGCTGGACATTATGTGGGGAACTTTGCCTCTATTACTTACTCTATATCTGTTTCATAACAGAACTAATGAAGGAAGTCATAATACTTCAACCTTACAGATGTGGAAATGGAAACCTAGGGAAAATACACATCTTCTATAGCCAGAAAGTGTCTGAGATTTGAAATGACCCTAAAATAGTCTGAATTAAAACTCCATGTTTTCGTTTCTTCTCTATAAAGGGAGAAGGTTTGGATCAATGATGCTGTGACCTCAAGTTCTATTATTCTATGGTTCAAATATGAAAGCAGAATGGGGTTGTTGGTAGATGGGGGAGTCTATCCTTGGGGGGAAACGAGAACAGAGCAGGAAGAAATATGCCAGAAGTCTGGATTTTGTCTCGCCTCTGACTTTCTACACATCATTAATGGTGATCTCCTGCAGTCCACTAACACCTTTCCAGTGATGACCTCAAGACTGCTCACAGCAGATGGAGGTGGGAGGGATGGGGAAAGCAGCCCCTTGATGTGCAGTGATGAACTCACAGCCAAGATGTTGAGATCAGGGAAATCTCAGGGGGACAAGTCTCCATCCTGAGCTTATTCCTAGACCAAGATAGTCACAGCAGGAAGGAACTCCTTCATCTGAGGCCCTCATTGTAATGAGGAAGAAACTGATTTGGAAAGATGACACTTTTTGTCCAAGACTCCATGTGATTGGAAGCCAAGCTGTGCACAGAACCTTGGAGGGGCTTCTGACCTTACTCCAAGTTTCTTCCTACACTGAGCTGTCTCTGTGTCTTGTCACTAATGTAGAATGTGATGGACACAGCCTGTGGGTAAGAGGCATGGACTGGGAGTTAGGATCCCTTTGTGTTAATCTTGGCTCTGCCTCAACGAAGGGGTCTCAAGTTCCTCAGCTGTAAACTAAGAGAATGGACACAGATTCGGATTCCCAATTAATGAGCAGCTGGTTAACTGTTTTCTACAACACTGGTCTATTTGGCTAACGTTGAAGGGGGTGCCAGCTAGCATGGTCTGATTAAGAGGTTTCATATAAACACCTGGGACTGGCTTGGCAGATGTGGCCCCACGTGGTTGGTATCTCCAGATGGTCACGGGGAGCTGGAGTTGACAACTATGTTCTCTGCTTAATTTCTAGTTTGCCGCAGTCCAACTGCTCCTATACCAAGCATCTGGCCACACTGACCTTCTGACATCACTGACAAACTCTTTCATACATAGCTGTGATTCTCTGCTACATGGAGACTGCCAGCCCACTGATTGTCAGCAAGACAATGTTTCCTGACAGTGGGCTGATACCCACCTGAGCCACTGTGCTGCCTTCTAGGATAAGAAGGAACACATCTGTGGCCTTGGAGCCCTACACAGCTCTACAGAGCTGAAGACAGTGGGATCATCCTCTTGTGCCTTTCTCTACTTTGAACAAACAGCAATCTGGGTCACTCACATGTTCCTCAAGGACATCAATCCTAGGGCCTTCAGTGTCCTGCTTCCCTTCCTCCTGGCATCATGCAGACGCTTGGTCTACCCCTCACAAATCAACTCTTCTCAGCAGCCATGACGCTCACTCATATATTCTCTCCCTTGAAGTTTTCCCATGGTCCTTGTTGAGGCCCAGCAAACCCAGTGAGGTCCTCCTCTGCCTCTACAGTCTCAACTCTCCTGCCTGCCCTTGCTTTCCCTCATGCCAGCCACAATCTGTCGCACCAAGCTGCTTCTTGTTTCCTAGTCTTCTCACAACTGGTCCAATGCCTGACCCCTTCTTCATTCCATGTATTCATTTCCTTGGGCTGCCATAAAAAAATAACCACAACCTGGTGCCTGAAAATATTACAAATGTCTTCTCTCATTGTTCTGGAAGCCAAAGGTCTGAAATCACGGCATCAGCAGGTTGTGCTCCCTCTGAAGTCTTCTGGGGAGAATCCTTCCTTTTCCTGTCCAGCTTCTGCTTGCCCCAGGTGCTCCTCAACTCACAGCAGCAGAACTCCAACCCCTCCCTCCAACTTCACACAACTTCATCTCTGTATCTCCTCTTCTTAGGGTGACGTTAATCACTGGATTTCAGGAACACCCTAATCCAGTATGATTTCACTCTGATCCTTGACTAATTACACCTGCAATGGCTATTTCCAAATAAATCACATTCTGAGGTTTCACAAAGACACAACTTTCTCAGGACACTGTCCAACCACTACAACCCCTCCTTTCACTTTCTCAGGAAGGATTTGGAGCACAGCATCCCCTGGTTGCTCTGGTAGCTCTTAGTTGACGTCCCCAAAGGGCCTGAGCATTTCCAGCAAGCAGGGTGGACAGCATCATGTGTTAGCCTACCCCCTTCTCTTTCTTGCTGCTGTGACTGTGAGCTCCACAAGGAAAGAACTGACTAGTTGGTTAATGCTGCATCTCTAGTGCCTGGAGTAGTGTGAAACACCTAGTAGAAGGCCTGGAAATAGGTCCTTTTCCTGAGCACCTTGCACTGCAGTTACAGAGAATAGGCAAAGTTGATTCCAGAAGTGAGTTTAGACCATGCTCCATTGTGGCCCAGAACATACCCCACTCAGGGCACATTCATTGGTCTCCACCTTCCCCTTTGACTTCCCTACCCAATGGCCTCCCTGACATTCAATTCAATTCAATCTGTTCTCCGAACTATAGCCAGAGCTGTTACCACAAAACACAGGATAAAATATACCCCAACCCCACCACCAAAGCATTTCTTGACTCCCCATTTCTAGTAGGATAAAGTCCAGCTCCTCTGCTCGGCATTCAAGGCCTAGCTCTCCAGCCCAGCCTTGGTTCCCACCCCCTCCACAAGTCTGAGCAGTCTGTGCCCTGTCCCTCTGGAACCCTGGCTGGCGTCCCATTCCTGGATAAAATCCTGATGCAGTCTGAGGAAAGAAACAGCCTGCCTGAGAGTCCCCAGCAGGTTTTAGGAGCCTCACTGTCTGTCAGCTGAAAAACAGAGTTATTTTTCCTCTAAGAGTCTCTCTTGGCTGGGGAAGTATGGCTGTATTTGCTTCTGGCTTGAAGACAGCTCTTTCCCCTCTCTGGGGCCCCAACTGTGCACTTTGGAGAGGTCAGCATGACCTGATGTTAGATGGAATTGAGTTGTTAGGCTGCCCCCTCACTCCCCCACCCTCTGACCAATAAGACTGGGCACCACTGCCAAGGAAAGCCCACATTCCACTGGTGTTTGAGGACACTGGAGGCCCCAGCCCCTGCTGAGTTCTGGGACCCTGGGCCACACCCAACAGGCTATTCACCCCAAGTCTGATGATAGACATAAACTCTGTACTTAGCCTGGTGTGGGGGAGGAGAGTAGAGACAAAAACACAAGAGGACAGAAGAAGGGATATCCTGAGACTGAGCAAGACAGAGATGGAAATGATAAAGGGGAAAGAGACAGAGGTACAGACACCTAGAGAGCAAGTAGAAAAGAGGTACACACAGACATAAAAAGGCAGAGAGGGATGTACAGGGATCCAGACTGACATGAAGAAAGAGGCTGTAACCAAGACAGATGGAAAACAAGAAAGCCAAAGAGAATAGGGAAAGGAAGAGAAAATTCAGAGAGGAAACAGTAAAGAAATAGACAAAAGGAAGAAATACAGGACAGACATAAAAATAGATGGAGATTCAGGGAGGGAGAGAAGAAGGAAGGAAGGAGGGAGGGAGAGAAAAGAAGGGAGGCAGGAAGGAAAGAAAGAAGGAAGAAGAAAAAGATGAGAAAATCTCATACTGGGAAAGAGAAAAAAACAGGAAAGAGCAGGATAGGAACTCTGTCAGGCCCCTCCTAGGCTCTGTCCCTGGTGTGTCCTGGATCAACCTTGGGCACAGCCTAAGCTTGCGTTGGTTCAGAGGCTATGGCCCAGGCCCCTGATCATCACTGAGGTTTCCTCTCTGTGTATCTCCTTTCTCACAGGAGCAGAAAGTCCTCTCTCAGAAGTCAGCTGGACCATGTCTGGGACTTGGCTCAGGAGTTCCACTGAACATATTGGGTCACTGAAGCTAAGAAAAGGGAGAAGGATCTAGCCACAGGCTGGGTGAAATTCTTTCACCTGCACTCAGACCCTTACCTCCCTAATTGCTAGTGGCTTGAGTCCATCTCTTTGCTTCTCCCATCTCTTGAGATGGCCCCTTTACTCTCTCTTCTACAAATGGAGAGTCTGAGGTTCCCAGATTGGGAATTACTTGCCCAAGGTCCTGTAACCACTTAAGGCCAGAGGCAGGATGGCCCTCAGGTCCTCTGCCTCCTATATTTGCACAAGCACATTTGAAAGCCCGCCCTGGAGGGCTCCTGATGGTGATGATGATGATGATGCTGTTTCCAGTAAGTTCTATACTGATTCTTGGCACAAAGAGAAGAAATAAAGAGGGTAAGCTGGGAATGTAAATAAAGTGAAATATTGGGATTTCATCTAATTATAGTATCCTGCTTCTGAGATATGCCGCCTAGGCCATGCCCAGAAAGGGGGTGGAGTCCCGAGGGTAGTGGGGAGCCCATCAATGCCCCATCCAAAGTTTCAAGCTACTTGGACTTTGGGAATAGCATGTTTGGGCCAGGACACTGGACTTGTTTACACAAACACACAGGAGTCTGGAAACACTGAGAAAAGGTGAGAGCTGGGGATCAGGGGCAAGGCAAAGATGGCATTGGGAATATATCCTCTGGGAGGAGCCAAGGTCCTCAGCCTTCGCATTCCATTGTTTGGCACTAAGGACACTGGAGGGACATGACAAAGTTAGGAATTAAGTAGTAGACACCATTGCTTTTGGTGTGAGTAGTGAAATTTTGTTTTTCCATATTGGTTTGAATCCATCTGGACAAGAATCTTTATATGAAAAGATCCTTTCTCACAGCTTCTACCCTCTTAGTCCCTGTCATTTCTACACATGATATTCTTTTCATAATCTGGTCTGGTAATTTGGAGTTCAGGCACAGGAAATAAATTGGCTGAGCTCAAATCTTGGCTTGTCCATGTATCGGCTTTGTGGCTCTGATCAAGTTATCTAAGCTTTGTATGCCTTAATCAATGAGAATAATAGAAATTGCTTTAGAGAGCTGTTTTGGATGATTAAATTAGGTAAGATTTATGTGGGAGAGAAAGAGAGAGAAGAAGAAGGAGGAGGAGGAAGAGGAGGAAGAGGAAAAGAAAACAGAAGGAGGAAAAGGAGGAGGAGAGAGGGAGGTAAGGAAGAAAGAAGGACTAGAGACACAGAAATAAAGAGGTAGATATTGAGATGTGGCATTGGGCCACAGCCTAGCACATAGTGAGAGACCCTTGACTATTTAGTCTGAAACTGAATAGGAGGTTATGAGTGAGTGAAGGAGAAAAGTCAGTGTCTCCATAATTTCTGTAATGATTTGGAAATTTGTTCAAAATGTTCAACAAGTATTTATTGGATTTTTGATTGGAGCCAAGCACTGTTCTAGGCACCAAGGATATATGATGAACAAGGCAAAGAAGAACCCTGCTCTGATGTCCTTCCAGTGAAAAAAACAGACCACTGGGGCCAGTGCTGTGGCACAGCAGGTTAAAGCCCTGGCCTGAAGCGCCAGCATCCCATATGGGAGCCAGTTCTAGTCCCGGCTGCTCCTCTTCCAATCCAGCTCTCTGCTATGGCCTGGGAAAGCAGTAGAAGATGGCTCATGTCCTTGGGCCCTTACACCCATGTGGGAGACCCGGAAGAAACTCATGGCTCCTGGCGTAGCTCTGGCCATTGCGGCCATCTGGGGACAGTGGATGGAAGACTCTCTCTGTCTCTACCTCTCTCTATTGTCTTTCAAATAAATAAATTAAATCTTCAAATAAAAGAAAAAAACAGACCATAAACAAATAAACAGGCACTGATTCATCACAGCTTCATTAACTACCATGGCTTATTGGTCAGGGGAAGCCTCTCTAAGGCAGTGATATCTAATCATGGACCTGTGGAGAACAAGGAAGTGGTCATCGGAACAGACAAGGAAAAGGCATCCCATGTAAAGGGAACACACTGGCAAAGACCTTGAGGAAGAAGAGCCTTGCACACTCCAACAAGGTGTCTGGAGAGTGGTGAGTAAAGGTCAAGGTGGGAGATGAAGGTCTTCCTTGCTCTCCCACCAGAATGATGTGAAAATAATGGTGTCACCAGAGGTCATTCAAGTGTGATGGTTTGGGAATTTATAATATCACAAATAGTAATGAGAACGGTTACTCTTCCTGCTCTTCCTATCCCTCCTGCCATTTGTTTAGCATTAACAGTGACCTAGGCAGGATTCTGTACTCTTCACATGTTCTAGTTCACTGTATCCTCACAGCTCCATGGAATAGGTACTATTATGTTTCCATTTCACAGATAAACTGAAATGCAGACAAGAGAAGCTTGCTCAAGGCTACATCATAGGTAAAAGTCTCCTTTTGTCTGATTCGAAGGCCTACTTTAAAAACACATGTCTGTGTGGTAGAGGGGTACATGTGGATTAAAAATATCCATCACCCTTCCCATGGCTGCTCTGACAAACAAAGAGACACTGGTAACTCTTCATGCACGTACACAACCTTGTGAAAATGTCAAAGGATTCTCTCATCCATCATCCAGTTTAATCTTTACAACAGTTTAGGCAGGTATGATTAATTATCCCCATTGCATAGATGAGAAAGATGAGGCATGAAGAATCTTTTCCCTACCCCAGAATCTGCAGTCTGTGGTCTGCCTTCTGGTCCCTAAACATGGTGATCCTTCCATGCTTATAGTTAGAAAGCTCTCTTCCATGCCTTATTGTCACCAGATGCTCTGACAACTTCAAATGCGTGAGTGGATAAGAATTTGGGCAAGAGGAGTAGGTGTGAGAGTCAGCTTGGGAATGAATCTCAGCTCTATAACTCCTTGTCATGTAAAACTTGAGTGAAATGGTTGTTCCCATGAACCACAGTTGCCTATCTGTGAAACAGAATATAATAATACTATCACCATATCCATAGAGTTATAGTAAGGAATAAATGACATAGCCAGTGCATCTTGGCATGGTTCCTTGCATATAGTAATTACTTGATGACATACCATTGCAACCACAATTATCCAGAACGTTGGCAGCACTCAGAATCAGAACCCTGATTTGGAGACTCCATCCTTCCCTCTGTGTCCAAGCCTTAGAGCCACTGAGTTTAATCTTTCCACTTGGCAGATGAGAACATCAAAGCCACAGATAGGGGCCCAAGGTACCAGTGAGAGCATTGAGAACTGCTATCCAACTCGTGACCTCGGGCTCTATTTTTCACAATATTCTTCCATCTACAGTGTCTTGGCTTTCCTTTGGTTCCTAGAACTCCACCCACTCCTGCAAAGAGGGAACCTTTCCTTTAAGCCTCTATTCTCACCATGGATGTTGGCACTTGGCTGCAGTACCCAAGCTCCTTTGGCAGTCCTTCATATAAAACTGAAGCCAGGGAGGTGAGGGTAGACCTAGGGCAAGCCTCTGAATGTGTGGGAATGAGTCCCCCACCCCAGGAATCAGGCCTGCTTGCTGCTGGCATGTTCACTGAGGACTCTTTGGCAGCCATCCATGATTAGAGAAAGGCAAGGCAGCCAAGACAAGACAGAGGCTAATTACCTTGGGTAATAGGAAATTGGAGAGCAGCTACAAGAAGGGTATCTAGGCCTTTGGCCAGGCAGAGACAGGGATCACGGATGCCCAGTATGGGGGCCTGAGCCATCTTTGACCCTGAGTGGAGACTCCCACTCAGGGCCACCCTTAGACTGTGGTAAACCAAGGGAGCAGGAGCTGGCCCCACTGTCAGACCATCAGGGGACCCTCTCCCTCTGCTGCTCTTGTTTGTTTTCATTCAAAAGCAAAACAAATGAAACAAACAAGGAAATTCAATTTAAACAGGGCACGGGAGCTGATGTTTCTGTTTTGTTACAGCAGGGTGAGCTTAGGACAGAAAATCAGCCTTGACTTTCACTCTTCCCATTGGTCTCACCCTGCAGCACGGAGCAAAATTACATGGATAGAAGGCCTGCAAAAGCAATTTGCCTTCTTAGATGGGGTGGAGAGAGGGAGGGGACCCAATTGAGAGGGGGGAGGGCAAAATTCAAATAAGAAATAAGGCAGAGAGACCTAGGTACTCACACAGAAAAAGAAATTAAGAGAATAACAAATAAAAAGGCAAAGAAGGAATGACAGGGGACATGACAGATGATGGAAAGCCATTCGGAAAAAGCTTCCACAAAGAGGGAATTAAACACAACGAGATACAGACGGAAAAGCAGACAACACAGTAGGACAAAAGAAAGGGGAGGGAGGTAGGAAAGCTGTAGAAGGGGCCCAAGCGAGAAGGAGAGACAAAATGAGAATAAATACTGTGACTCAAGTATGCTATCCCAGGTCTCATGAGCTAGGAAGGGTCTAAAGCAGATGTTGAAGTTCCAGAGTTGGGACAGGACACGGATGTTTATCCCAAGGTTTCAGAGGCGGAGTGGTGGCAGAGAGACATGAGTCCACACTCCCTGGTGGACACACTGGTCTTCTACTGTCCTGTCACCTGAACCCTCTGGAAGTCTGGATGGGGCTTTGGCATCCGATTGCATTTCCCTAAAGCACGTTTCTTTCAGAATCCTCTCTCTGCTGGAATCACCCTCTCCTTTCATTCCATTTCTCCCTAAGGGATTTTGAATACTCATGCTTTCCAGGGCTAGCAGGGCCCCAGTTTGCTTCAAAGGGACTAGCTTCTCCAGGTCTGTCCTTGCAAGAAAGAGACACCTACAACCAGGGACTGAATCAAAGAGAAAGAAACAGGAAGAAGAAAGTGGCTAACACTTTCTGCAGGCCTCCTATGTGTCAGGCATATGGGTGCATCTTGCTCTTTGTGTTTTCAGACTTAATCCTCCCTCCAGTATCCTGCAAGACAGGGACGACTACTAGCCACCTTTTCCAGAGCAAGAAACTGTTGCATAAAGCAGTGAAAAATGCCTTGTTCTAGGACAGGTTATAAGTGTATAAGGGGCAGAATCAGGATTCTTACCCTTCCCAGCCTGGCCCCAAAGTCCACACTCTTTCCATCACCACATGTGGCCTGTTTGGCTCAAAAGGCAGAAGACAGAACGAGCAAGCAGAAAATGAGAAACCCCAAGAATGGACACTGGAACTATTTTAAAACTTGAGACCGACTCGGTCAGACTTCATGGGAGGAGAGCCGCCAGTGGGATAAGAGACTGTTCCAAACACCACCTTGGCTCCTTGTCAGAGTGGCCCAGATCCCAGGACCATTAATAAAACCAATTTCAAACATAAATAAATAAATAAAGGAAGGAAGGATTCAGAACTAGAGATGACGGGCTTATGACAAGCACATTTCCAGACAGGAGAATTAGGAACATTCTCTATTTCAAGAGGTAGGAAGAATGGGTAGCATCAGGCAGTGAGGAAAAGAAAGGGTGAGGGAAAGCATCCACTGCTTTTAGAAGACGGCAGATTATTTGTCAGCTTTCAGTGTTAATTGCTTCAAGGTTCCTTAAAATATTTCACTGCCCTCTACATAATGGGGTTGTAGGATTCCAGCCCAGCTAACACCAAGTCTCTACAATGTCACCCAGAGACAGGGTTACTCCTTCTGTCTTGGTGGACGGGAACCACCTGACACTGCTCTTTCCCTCTCTGCTAGAGACTATCTCTCCCATCAGCTGGATGTGGAGGGAGCAGAAATTAGTAATTGTCACAACAAGGGCAGCAATAGCAACAGTGATAATAACTAACACTACTTATCCTTCTACTGGGAGCTCATCACCAAGCATATAGCTTTTGCAGATGATCTCATCAGGGCCTCCTTGGGGCCCAGTGAACTAGACACTGTATTATGCACATTATTCACAGTGGAAGTAGTAGAAGTTCAGAGAGTTGAGCAGCTCAGTCAGAGCCACCAGCTGATAAGGAGCAGGGCAGGGATTTGAACCCAGGTCTGTCTGCCTCCAGTCTATACTCTTAATGAGGGACAAAGTAACCAGATGCCAGATATCAGAAAATCCTTTGAAAAATACCACTTTCTTCTAATAATCATATTTTTTAGAATTGGAGGGTACCTTATAACTCCTACTATTATAATACACTTATATTTCACAGATGCAGTAACCCAAGTGGTTGTTTGCGCAGCTCAGGGAGTTGGTGTCAGTGCTTACTGATTAACAGGCAATGGAGTTACGCTCTCAAAGAAATCTGGATCACATTCTCACCACTATACCAGGACTGTGGTCATCCTTTAAGGCCCAAGGTATATCCCACCTCCTCTGTGAAGTGTGTCCAGATGGTCCACTGGAAGAGATTTGATAGCCTATTGTACTTCAGGGATTCCAATCCTAAAGCATTCACTGCCCGTAAGTCATTTAAGAGAAAATTTAGGTCCCAGCATCTCAGATACAGTGAATGCTGTGAGGCAAGATCAGAAGGCCAATTTCCATTTTACAGTAAAATTCCTGGGTTTGCTATACCAGTGCATTGAGTATCACCAAGAAGTCTGAATGCACCAAGAGTTCAAGAGGACGTCAAGGTCTTTGGTCTTCATACAGGGAAAGAAAGAAGGAGATTAAATGTGTTTCAGAGGTGAGTGAGGCTCACAGATTGTGTATATACAAATATTTAATGAGCACATACTTGGATATGCTACACTAGGATGTCTCTTGTTTGATTCACTGCAAGGTAGGTTTTATTATTTCTGTTTGACAAAGGCTGAATCTGAGGCTCATCAAACACAGAGTGGAGTCCGTAGTCTGTGGTCCTTCCTATCACCATTAGATTATGAGTTTTCTGAGGATAGGACCTTGATCTTAGTCACATTCTTACACACAGGACCAAAACATACAAAATCCTCAGAAAATGTCTACCTAATAAGCAAATCAGTTATAAATGAGTAAATATGAATATGAATGAACAAAATAACTGAATAATGAGTAAGTAAATAAAATGGAGGTATACAAGAGTAGATAAAACAGATAAAGGAGAGGGATGGATGGATGGATGGATGGAACAAGGAGAGAGAGAGGAATAAATGGGTGAATGGATTAGTGAATGAATCATTGAGTGAGTGAATAAAGAATTAATGAGTTGACTACTTAGTGACTAATGTTCATATCTAGGATAATAACAGAGGTGCATGGGCTGGGAAAGCAGCAGAGGATGGCCCAAGTCTTTGGACCCCTGTACCTGCGTGGGAGACCTGGAGGAAATTCCTGGCTCCTGGCTTTGAATCAGTGCAGCTCTGACTGTTGTGACCATCTGGGGAGTGAAGCAGTGGATGGAAGATCTCTCTCTCTCTCTCTCTCTCTCTCTGCCTCTGCCTGTGCCTTTCAAATAAATAGATAATCTTAAAGAAAAAAAAAGCTTGTTGCAAGGGCTCAAAAAAAAAAAAACTGCTAAAAAAAGATAAAAATAAGAGAAGTGGCCCAAGTTTCTTTCTAGAGCTCTACGTTATACCTATGATGGCTGTATCCAGAGGTATTAATACTCATGGAGGTGAGAAACATGAAAAATGAGCCCCTTTTCTCTTCTGAGACTAACATATATGAGTCTGAGTGACTTCCTCTTACAACTCCATAGGTTTGAATGCAATGAACAATGACTCCAATATATTCTTTTTTTTTTAATTTTTTTATTTTTTTGATAGGCAGAGTGGACAGTGAGAGAGAGACAGAGAGAAAGGTCTTCCTTTTTCCATTGGTTCACTCCCCAATGGCAGCTGCAGCCGGTGTGCTGTGGCCGACGCACCGCGCTGATCTGAAGCCAGGAGCCAGGTGCTTCTCCTGGTCTCCCATGGGGTGCAGGGCCCAAGGACTTGGGCCATCCTCCACTGCACTCCCGGGCCACAGCAGAGAGCTGGACAGGAAGAGGAACGACTGGGACAGAATCCAGTGCCCCGACCGGGACTAAAACCGGGTGTGCTGGTGCCACAGGTGGAGGATTAGCTTATTGAGCCACGGCGCCGGCTGACTCCAATATATTCTACAAAGGAGTGATAACGGCACTATTTCCAAGAGAATGGCAATGGCTGGATCTATATGTATACCAGTATATGTGTATTACAAAGATACATTAATCTAATTTTAAGAGGAAACAGCAAGAAAGTGAAAAAAAAAAAAAAAACACTAGGTTGAGATTCCTGTCCCAATACCCCTTGGTCTGTAAATTCTTTAACAATAGGAAGAATGGTTTTGTATTTCTGGCCTTCTTGGGCCTTTCTGCACTGTTTTTTAATGATTCTATGACCCACTATGATCACACATCCCACGGACATTTCTGAACCTTAGTATCCCAAAGTGCACATACTGGGTGCCCAGTGGCTGGCCTGCACAGAATAACTCATGCCTTCCCTCCCAGGCTTGAAGTTGCCCTTTCTCCGCTTTCTGCTTCCCGAGCCCCCAGCATGTCTTACTTGTAGAGACCATCGGGCTCCAGACACTTGAAGATAACCGAGTAGACACTGATTTCAGGGACTTCTCCATGACTTCGACCAGCTGCTACGCAAGATGTGCCCAGGCCAGAGAGTAAGTCATCAGCAAAACTCAGGAATTCTCCTGGAGGGAGACAGAGAAAGATGAGCTCTGCAGCTCAGGCTTTGGTGAGCAGACATTCTTGTGGTTTTCCAAATCCATTAAATGTCCAAATACCATCATCAGAAATATCAGTGGTTAGAAAAAACAAAATGCCTAAATGTGACACAGTCTAGTATTTAGCCCTGATGATTCTTTGTTTAAATTAGTGCCTGAATTTTTTTTTTAACTTGTAAAGTGGCTAACACCTACCTTTATAAGATTATATATAGCAAGGCTCAAATCAGGTTAACCATAGTGTGTTAAAGATATATGGATGGAAAGTCAACAAAAGGATTATACTTTCTGTCAAGAGTTAACTATTCTGACATTGGCACTGTCATTAGTTTCCTCTTAATTCCTTGAGCCAGGCCTTTCTTTCTTGGAATTGAATTTTCCTTCTTTATATAATGAAGGAGTGGACTAAGAGTGTAAAATTGTGTCACATGGCCACTCTTTTGCACAGGTGTTGTGTTGAGATCAGCAAAGACCTATTCCAGCTAAGGAACTCAGATTTCTATGATATAGATTAGTGTTGAAGACCAAGAGTAAGGAAGGGACAGTCGCAGAACAAATGCCACCTATTTGTAATCCCTGAATTTTATGATTTTTTTAAGATTTATTTATTTTATTCAAAGGGCAAAATTACAGAGAGAGGGAGAGACAGAGACAGAGATCTTCCATCCACTGGTTTACTCCCCAAATGGCCACAACAGCCAGAGCTGAGTCTATCTGAAGCCAAGAGCCAGGAGCTTCTTCTGGGCCTCCCATGTGGGTGCAAGGGTCCAAGGACTTGGGCCATCCTCTGTTGCTTTCCCAGGCCATTAACAAGCAGTTGGATCAGAAGCAGAGCAGTCAAGACTCAAACTGGCACCCATATGAAATTTTGGTGCCACAGAAAAAGGCTTAACCTACTACACCACAGTGCCAGCCCTGAATTTTATGATTTTTAAAAGTTGCTGTTGGATTTTAGGAGACAGTTGAAATTTATGAGGAAGAGAACTAACAAAGCTGACTAAAAAGTAAAGAAAACTAGAAAGAACAATTAATCATCTGGAATCTTGTGGTGTACTCTTAGCTGTGCTAAGAATTTGCTGTATAACTTTGGACAACTAAAGTTTCATGTCTGTACCTTAATTTTTTCTCTTTAAGGTGAAGAAACTAGAATCATTATAAGGATTCTTAAAAGCAAAATGAAAACATAGAGGCACACAAAGATTAAGCTATGAGGACAAAGAGTGTACAGTTATTTATTCTAGCAAGGAATTAGAAATAATCAAATGTTCAAAAATACAGTAATAGCCATATCAATTGTAGCTTAAAGATTAAAATGGATATTTCATAGCCATCAAAAATAATCTATGGGGGTAGGTATGTGATGCAGTGGTTAAGTTGCTGCTTGGGATGTCCATATCCCCTATAGGTTTGAGTCCTGGATAATTTGCTTCTGATCCAGTTTCCTGGCAATGCATTCTGGTAGACAGAAGATGATGATTCAAGTGCTTGGGCACCCGCCACCTACACGGGAGACATAGATGGAGTTCAGGATTCCTGGCTTCAACCTCGCTAAACCCTGGATGTTACAGGCATTCGGGGAATGAACCAGAAGATGGAAGATTCTCTCCCTTTGTCTCTCCCTTTCTTCTCTTTCTCTCTATTATAGAATAATAATCTGATTTTGGTGGAAATTTTACATATATATATATATATGAATTAATCTTTCATTTAAGGAATACAAACTTCATGCTTTTCATAAATATAACTTTAGAAGTATAGAGCCCGGCCAGGGGCGTCTCCCTGGGCTTGAGAGGGAAGAGCTGGGCTCTGAGCTTGATGGCTTGGGAGTTGTGAAGCCAGGCAGGGGTGTTTTTGTATCGAGGGTTTTTTAGTGGTCGGTGGAGCTGCCGGGCTGCGCAGAGCAAAGCTAGGAAAGTTATTTTATGACTCAGCGTCCACACAAGCTACCAAAAATCATTTGTCAAAAAAATGCAAAACGACAAATAAAAAGAGACGAGTGAGAGCCTGTTTATATTTCTAATAAAGGAGCAAAGTATCAAAATGGGGCCTGCAAAAAAAAAAAAAAAGAAAAGAAATATAGTGATTCTCCCTACCATATCTTTCCTCCCATCCACCTTCCCAACCCTCTTTTTCCTCCGTCTCCTATTCAAATTCTTATTTTTTACCAAGATCTTTTTTCAATTAACTTTATACGCATACCATTAACTCTATACTAAGTAAAGAATTCAACAAATTGTATGAAAAAAAAAAAAAACTGTCCCTCAACAGGTGAGAGAATGGCTGTTTGAAGTCATTACATCGTGAAGTGTTAATTTCACTCCTATAGATTACCTTTCAGGTGCTCAGATCACAGATCAGAGAGAACATATGGTATTTGTGCTTTTAGCACTGGTTTATTTCACTAAGTATGACGTTTTCTAGCTTCATCCATTTTGTTGCAAATGACCTGATTTCATTTTTTTATTGCTGAGTAGTACTCCACAGTGTATATATCCCATAATTTCTTTATCCAGTCTTCGGTTGATGGACATTTGGGTTGAATCAATGTCTTAGCTATTGTGAATTGAGCTGCAATAAACACCAGGGTGGAGATAACGCTTTCATATGCTGATTTCATTTCCCTTGGGTAAATTCCCTGGAGTGGGATGTCTGAGTCATATGGTAGCTCTATACTGAGATTTCTGTGGTTATTTCCATGCTGTACCGTGGCTGTACCAGTTTACCAACAGTGGAATTAAGGCACTCTTCTCCCCATATCCTCATCAGGATGTGGTTTGTTGATTTCTGTATGAAAGTCACTCTAATGGGGGGTGAGGGGAACCTCACTGTGATTTTTATTTGCATTTCCCTGGCGGCTAGTGATCCTGAGCATTTTTTCATGTATTTGTTGGCCATTTAGATTTCTTCTTTTGAAAAATGCTTGTTTAAGTCCATTGCCCATTTCTTAACTGGGTTATTTGTTTTGTTGTTGAGTTTCTTGATCTCTTTATATATTCTGATTATTAATGCTTTATCAGGTGCATAGTTTGCAGATAATTTCTCCCATTCTGTTGGTTGCCTCTTCACTTTCCTGAGTGGTTTTTTTTTTTTTAGAACAATTAAAATTTTATTAGGCTTTGACAAAAATTTCAGTGAGATTATGAATCAGGATATGCAATTTTCCCTTTACTCCTTTCCATATTGGAAGTAATTATGAGTAAATACAGGTTATGGTTTATTAATAGCTAATTAATTGCTAATTATGAGTAAATACAGGTTATGGTTTATTAAATGCTAATTTGCAGATCCAAATCCCCTTGAAAATCACTGAATAGGTGTTAATAATAAACTACCTTCTGAACACATAATTTTCTGCTGACAAGAGGACAAGAGAATGGATTATTCCACAAGGTCACCATATTGGTAGGTTGTAGTCCAGTCAGTTGCAATAATACTACCTATAAAAATTACTCAAAAAATCTATCTATTATCTTTCTGGCCCTTGTGCTAGGGTTTTTTTTTTTTTTTTTTTTTTTTTTTTTGCTGGGGTTTAGATGATTTTTTTTTTTTTTTGCAGTGCAAAGGCTTCTCAATTTGATGTAATCCCATTTGTCAATTTTTGTTTTAATTGCCTGTACCTCTGGGGTCTTTTCCAAGAACTCTTTGCTTATGCCAATGTCTTGCAGGGTTTCACTAATGTTCTCTAATAATTTGATGGTTTTGGGTCATAGGTTTAGATTTTTAATCCATTTTGAGTGGATTTTTGTGTAAGGTGTAAGGTAGGGGTCCTGTGTCATACTTCTGCATGTGGACATCCAGTTTTCCCAACATCATTTGTTGAAGAGACTGTCCTTACTTCAGGGATTGATTTTAGGTCCTTTGTCAAAGAAAAGTTGGTTGTAGACATGTGGGTTGATTTCTGGCATTTCTATTCTGTTCTATTGGTCTATCCATCTGTTTTTGTACCAGTACCAGGCTATTTTGATTGTAGCTGCCCTGTAGTATGTCTTGAAATCTGGTATTATGATGCCTCTGATTTTATTTTTGTTGTATAATATTGTTTTAGCTATTTGAGGTCTCCTGTGTTTCCATATGAATTTCAGCATCACTTTTTCTATATCTGAGAAGAATGTCCTTGGTATTTTGATTGGTATCATATTGAATCTGTAAATTGCTTTTAGTAGTATGGACATTTTGATGGTATTGATTCTTCTAATCCATGAACATGGACAATTTTTCCATTTTTTGGTTTCTTTCTCTACTTCTTCAACATTTTATAATTCTCACCATAGAGATCTTTGACATCTTTGGTTAAATTTATTCCAAGGTATTTGATTTTTTTGTAGCTATTGTAAATGAGATTGATCTTAGAAGTTCTTTCTCAGCCATGACATTGTCTGTGTATCAATTTTTGTGTGTTGATTTTATATGTTACCACTTTACCAAAATCTTCTAAAAGTTCCAACAGACTCTTAGTGGAGTCTTTTGGATCCCGTATATATAGAATCATGTCATCTGCAAATAGGGATAGTTTGACTTCCTCCTTCCCAATTTGTATCCCTTTGATTTCTTTTTCTTGCCTAATGGCTCTGGCTACAACTTCCAGGACTATACTGAATAACAACTGTGAGAGTGGGCATCCTTGTCTAGTTCTGGATCTCAGTTGGAATGCTTCCAACTTTTCCCTATTCAATAGGATGTGGGCTGTGGATTTGCTAGAAATTACCTTGATTGTCTTGAGGAATGTTCCTTCTATACCTAATTTGCTTAAAGTTTTCATTATGAAAGGGTATTATATTTTATCAAATGCTTTTTCTCCATCTATTGAGGTAATCATATGGTTTTTGTTCTGCAGTTTGTTAATGTGATTTATCATGTTGATTGATTTAGGAATGTTGAACTATCTCTGCGTACCTGGGATAAACCCAATTTGGTCTGGATGAATGATCATTCTGATGTTTTGTTTGATTCAACTGGTTAGTATTTTGTTGAGGATTTTTGCATCTATGTTCATCAGAGAATTTGGTCTATAGTTCTCTTTCTCTGTTCTATCTTTTTCAGGTTTAAGAATTAAGGTGATGCTGGATTCATAGAAGGAGTTTGGGAGGATTCCCTCCCTTTCAACTGTTTTGAATAGCTTGAGAAGAATTGGAGTTAGTTCTTTAAATGATCAAATTCAGCAGTGAAGCCATCTGGTCCTGGTAAAAGTCTCATTCTTGACAAAGCACAATAAAAGAACGAAATTTTTCATTCACCTTGTAACATTTGTCTGATGGAATTACCAGGGTGGCCCTGGGATTCACTAGAACATTTCTAGACATATTTGTCCCTATAGATCAGTAGAGCAGGTAGGATGGATACTAGATTTTGGCTTTCTATTTTTTTAAAATCTATAGTTGATAGACTTGTCATGTAGACACCACAGCAAGTGTCTAAATCAGGCTAATGTCAGCAACTTGTTTTCCACTTTTTATTGCAAATCCACAAACTTTTCAAAGTCTCACTTTCCTTCCTCTTATAGGAGGTGAATAACTATTTTACGAGTTTGGACACAAGAAAATAAAGGTAAGGGGGCCAGTGTTGTGGCATAGTAGGTAACGCCACCGCCTGCAGTGCCGGCATCCCATATGGGTGCTGGTTTGAGTCATGGCTGCTCCACTTCTGATCCAGATCTCTGCTATGGCCTGGGAAAGCAGTGGAAGATGGCCCAAATCCTTGGGCTCCTGCACCCGCATGGGAGACCTGGAAGAAGCTCCTGGTTCCTGGCTTTGGATTGGCACAGCTCCGGCTATTGCTGCCAACTAGGGAGTGAAGCAGCGATGGAAGACCTATCTTTCTCTCTCTCTCTTTCAGGGTCTCTGCGTAACTCTGACTTTCAAATAAATAAATCTTTTAAAAAAAAAAAGAAAAGAAAGGTAAGGATCTAGAAAGAAACAAAAATGTCTAAGATCATAGATCTTGCTGGAAAATGAAGAAGTAAATACAGCTTTTATTTATCACAAGTTTTGGCATCCAACTTTGTTCTGTAGGGCTCATGTCAGCTTCTTTAGAACAACCATAAACCAGTAATATCTCCCTTCCAACTGATATGGAAGTAGAGCAATATACAGAGTGAAATGTTAGGAGAGAGAAAGAAAAAGAGAGAGACATGAAATTATTCAGTGGATGGAGTGAAGGTCTTGTTTCGCTTGGTTTCTCAGGATTCCAAGCCTGGCTGCTTATATTTGTTTTCTTTGAGCTTGGATCCATGTGTGTCTGCTTTTCAATTTGTTCCCAGATAGCCATTGAAAGAGTTGGCTCGTCATGAGGGAATTCAGTATGTCTGTGGCCTGTAGCAATTAATTGCCTTGAAGCCAAAAGATGGCTGACATTCATCTTCAAATGGGCATATCCTTCCAGATATTTTCACGAATTTCAGAATGATTTCAACCGTGGGTAAAAGCCCCATAAGCATGTCAGTTCAGTAAAATGAGCACACTTCTAAGTTCTAAAAAGTTCTAAGGTTTATTGGTATAGGTCAAATTAAAAAAAAACTGGGTAACTGGAGTAAAACTAACTGTATCAAGGGCATTAGAAGGATATTTAGTGCACAGTTTTAATTGGAAATGTATATGTATCTATCTATCTATCTATATATCAATGAAAAATGTTAAAAGTAAATTGACATTTGGTATATACTTTTCTTTTTCCCAGTTAATCTTCACAGCAGACTAAACAGCTACATGTTATCATTCCCCTCCCCCAACAAAGCTGATATTAAGATTGCAAAATTAGAAAGGGACAGAGCTGAGATTTGAACCCTTGTTCTTTCATTCCAAAGCCTTTTCTTTTATGCTATGCTATGCTGCCTCCTATAGAAAGTTTCAAAGTGATGGTTTGAGAAGGGATTTTTCTCAAAGCTATTCAATTTGCAATTGAATTCATGTCACTCTCTCAGCTCGGCTTGGGGAATGAGACAGTAAAAGAAATGGTCCCTGACCTTCTACTGCTGTAATCCAACAACAGGAAGGGGTGTTAAATACAAGAACAGGCTCATAAAG
Source organism: Oryctolagus cuniculus (assembly GCF_964237555.1). Classification (NCBI taxonomy): domain Eukaryota; kingdom Metazoa; phylum Chordata; class Mammalia; order Lagomorpha; family Leporidae; genus Oryctolagus; species Oryctolagus cuniculus. The sequence goes on from NC_091432.1 coordinate 220,036,013, forward strand.
TAAGTTGTAAGATTGCTTTTCTTGGCACTGTATCACAGAAGGTTTAAAAGCAACCATGGTGCAAACAGGTGAATGTAGTGACTCGTCAGTGTCCTTCCTCAGTTAGTGGAGGGAGCACCAAGAAAGGTCTGAGCACTTGCTATGCATAAATGCAAATCAGTGCAATTCAACAGACATCGTGATTGCAACATATTTCATGCTCTGCACCTGGCAGTGGTACAATTGAGTGAACAATACTTATAACATGGTGTAATGGTTAAGTACTTAAGCTCTGAACTTACAGTCTTAGACAACTTCTATTTCCATTTTCTCACATGTGAACAAGATAATAGTGTTGTCATGACAATCATATAAAATATTTTACACAAATTCATTAGCAAAATGTCTGGCACACAGAGCTCAAATATGTTACTTCCATTATTTTTGTTGTCATCATAAAAGAGTGGAGATAAAGGGCTCTTAGAAGTTAGTTTTTATGCGAACTTATCAAAGAAGGAAAATGGCATGTCCATGGCTGTACATAGACTGAGAGGTAGATTTGGAATTGAAACTCTTGACTCCTATAGCCTATGAGATAATTTAAATTAGTCTGTGAGACAAAATCATTGAGAATGGACGAGCTTTCAAAGTTGCTACAAGAGTCGTCATCTTCACTTTCTGGTGACTTCAACATGAGTGTGCATTGACTGTGCACCAGGCATTGTGCTGGGTGCATTGTTCCATCCTGCCTTCTTCTTGGACCTGGAATATCTTCTTTTTAAAATTTTTTCAAATATTTATTTATTTATTTGAAAGGCAGTGTTACAGAGAGAGAAGGACACACATACACACAGAGAGAGAGGGACAAAGAGAAAGAGAGAGAGAATCTGCTGTCTGCTGCTTCACTCATCACAGGGCTGCAAGCGTGGCAGCTGGGCCAAGCCAAAGACAAAAGCCTGGAACTTCATCCAGCTCTCTCTCATGGGTGACATGGCCCAAGTACTTGAGCCATCTTCAGCTGCTTTCCCAGGAGCATTAGCAGGGAGCTGGACTGGAACAGGAGCAGGCTGGGATTCAAACCCGGGCTTATATTGAATGCCAGCATTGCACACAGTGGTTTAACCAGTTCTGCCATAATGCCAACCTCATTTGGTTTTTTAAAATTGTAAAATCTTGGTTTAAAAATTTCCTTGCTTAAAATATTTGAATCCTGAACCTCTGCCACATTCCTTGATATATAAATATGAAAACTCAGGACGGTCGCACCCTCATTCAAGGACTTACAGTTCTTCAGGAACTTAATCCAGAACCTAGGTCCCCTTTGCCTTCCACGAGGGCTGCTCTGCCTAGGATGCCTCTGCCCCTCCTCTCTGTACATGGTCAGGGCCTCATGGCAGAGCCCTCCTAGAACCCAGGCTGCTGTCACACCATCTCACCCAGGCCTGTTCAAGTCTCTAACATTCTTTTTCTGTTTTTCTTTCCTTGAAAACAGATAGGGAGTTGGGAGTCGCTGTACAGGAATGTGCCTGTTCCCCATTACAGCTCTTCTGGGGTTGTAACCCGAGTGGGCTGGGGCCAGACCCCCATACGTTTCTTTAACCACTCAGACTCCATCCTTGCTTGCATTCCCTTGAACAGAAAAGGTTCTGCTGCAAATTCAGAACCAGTCGGACAAGGCACGCAGCAACTTTCCTCAGGGCCCACCCTGACCTGAATCTCTCTCTCTCCTTTCAGCACTCCTGCAAACCTCCTCCTTTCCCTCTCCCTTTTCCTCCCCTCACCCTCTCCCTTCTGATTGAGTTGAGGTCACAGTCAAAGCCGGCCACAAGAGCAAATTGAAAACAGGTTGGGAGAAAAGCAGCAGAGAAATTCCAAAATGGAAGGGGGAGGGGAGGCAGTGAATTATTTAGCCCAGGTGGGGAGAAAGGTCCTCCGCTCAGGACTCTACACCTTTTGGAAAATACTAAGGGGATTTATGGGCTGCCCTGGGGCTGCCACTCTCTAACCTGCTGACACTTTTTGCTCTGGTAACCAGGGAGAGGCAGGACTCTCCCTGCCTCTCCCCACCTTCCCTTCACCTGGGCAGATGTACAAGTTCAATCACTTTGTCAGTGAGAAACTGCTTTTCTAAGGGACTCATGTTCACCTATCAGCTGCAGTTAGTTTATTTCTTCCAAAACATAACGGCATTTTAAAAATTTTTACTTAAAACATTTTAGGAGACATGAAAAAGTACTCATATTTTTGGGGCACCATATGTTGTTTTGATAAATGTATACACAGAGAATGTCAAATCAGAGTAAACTATTTCCTTAAATGTTTAACACTTCCTCATGGTGAAGGCATTCAAAATCCTGTCTTCTAGGTTTTTTTCTTTTAATCTATAGAGAAATACGTAGTACATTAACGTTATCTATTGTCAACCTACCATGCAATAAACCCCTCAGAACCCCTGACTCCTATCTAACCACAACTTAGTACCTGTTAAAAACCTTTCCTTAGGGGACAGTGCTGTGGCTCACTGGGTTAAAGCTGTGTCCTGCAGTGCTGGCATCCCATATGGGTGCTAGTTCAAGTCCCAGCTGCTCTGCTTCCGATCCAGCTCTCTGCTATGGCCCGAGAAAGCAGTAGAAGATGGCCCAAGTCCTTGGGCCCCTGCAACCACGTGGGAAACCCGGAAGAAGTTCCTGGCTCCTGGCTTCGGATCAGCTCAGCTCTGGCCATTGCGGTCATTTGGGAAGTGAACCAGTGGATGGAAGACCTCTGTCTCTCTGTCTCTACTTCTCTCTGTAACTCTTTCAAATAAATAAAAAATAAATCTTTAAAAAAAAAAAAAAAAACCTTTCCCTAGCCCTTTTTCCTCCTTTCACTCCCAAGCCTCTGCTAACCACCACCACACTTATAACTTCAATAAAATAAAGAAAAAAACACTTCTGAGTGAGGTGACATAATACTAGCTTATTTCACATAACATAATGACCTCCAGTTCCATCCATGTTGTAAGTAACACCACATCCTTTTCATGGCTGAGTAGTATTTCATTGTGTATGTGTGCCATATGTTCTTCATTCATTCATCAGTGATGGGCACTTGGGACTTTTTTCATTTCTTGTTGACTGTGAAGGGTGTTACAATAAACATGGAAGTGCGGATGTCTCATCAACAGAGTGTTTTCATTTTGCTGGGATCCATGATGTTCTTTTACATTTGAAGAACCAGTGCATAATGATTCTTACCTTTATCATAACAGCAGAGTGAGGTAGTGGAAAGAGTGAGTTTGAGGGGGTGGGGAGAGATGAGACCTGGTTTTGAAGCCAGCCTCACCACTTCTGAATGTTATTATTTAGGGATGATGACTAAACTCAAAGACTGCTTCTTTATCTGGAAAGGAGATAATCCTATCTCATCCAGGAAATTAGGTGAGGAGTAAATGGTATATTGTAAGTAGCATATCTGATGCATGAATGGTTAATAAATGTTAGTGCTCCCCTCAACTATGCCACCTTACTGCCCAAAGGTCTGGTCTCATAAATTTGAGGGCAAAAGTTTTGGTGCTTAAACACAATTACTTTTAGATATATCACATATTATGAGTTATTTAACTCTCTAGAACTTCCCTGTTTTTTTGAAAAAGGAATTACTTTTGGAAGGAAGGAAAGAAGAGAGGCAAGGAGGGAAAAAGGGAGAGGGGAGGAGATTCAAATGCTTATTTGGTTCTCATCTCATTATTTGATGTCAAGAATGCTAGACATTTTTACTTTTATTGGCCAAACATTCAAAACAGTCCATCTTGATTAAAATGTAATACAACCTAATGAGTTAGGCTAACTGTGATTTTATAGATGAAGGAACAGGTTGAAGGAGGGTTATTTGGGATCCAAAGTGTGTACTTTTCCTACTACGCTTTTGCCTCTACATGACAAGATGGTTAATCTGGGAGTTGTGTTTTATGCAGCTCTGCATCAACACTATCCAGCCAGGGATGACCATGTAGCTATTTACTGAATTCTGCGAAATCAAACGTTAGTGGTTGAAGCCTGAATCTGCTCCATTTCTTCCAACACCAGCACCAGGTTTCATAAATCTTTTTCTTGGGAGAGCCAGGTTGACTTCTAGGTAGCTGTGTGTGAAATAAAGAAAATTCGGGGGTGGCGCCGTGGCTCACTTGGTTAATCCTCCGCCTGCAGTGCCAGCATCCCATGTGGGCACCGGGTTCCAGTCCTGGTTGCTCCTCTTCTGCCTGGGAGGGCAGTGTAGGATGGCCCAAGTGCTTGGGCCCCTGGACCCACATGGGAGACCAGGAGGAGGCACCTGGCTCCTGGCTTCGAATCAATGCAGTACTGGCCATGGCAACCATTTGGGGAGTGAGCCAACGGAGGGAAGACCTTTCTCTCTGTCTCTCTCTCTGTCTATAACTCTGTCAAATAAATAAAAAAAGATTCATATTGCCTAGATATGAAAGAAACTGGCAAAAAGAAAATAAGAGAGCCAAAAAAAAAAAAAAAAGGCAATGGTAGTCTAGCAAATATCTATCAAAGTTCCCCATGTGTCATTGTGCTAAGGGACCTGTGGCTCATCCTCATACCTGCCCTCTAGTGGACATCTGCTGATGTGACCTGCTTTAAATCCATGGATGACAGCTGTACCCCAGGTTTCCACTTGAGAACCAGCTCTCCCCAACCTCAATCTACATAACTTAGGTGGAGCTAAAGTCCCCTCTATCCATCAGAGATGGGCATGTGATCAATGGTGATCATCGATGCAATCACATCCCATGTCAGGGACCAAAAACAAAGTGACCCAGGCCTGATCACACCAATGCTTGGGACAGAGACCATCCTGATGACATCATTTGAAGCTCCAGACCCCGGCATGTCTGAAGTTCAATCTACCCTTGGATATTGCAGGTGTATTAGTCACTGTTTTTCCTTTTCCGCCAAAGTTACTTTCTATTTGTTTTCTATTACTTGTAACCAGGAGTCCTGCCCAATACAAATCCTGAGATAGGTTTTATGATTGCTATTTTATAAACAAGGAAAAGAAAGTTTTCATATATCAAAGTAAATTGTCTGGGATCATACACCATCAAATAACCAGGCTGGACTTCAACTTCAGAGCTGCCAGACTCTAAAACCAGCTCCTTGTCCTTTCATAAAACAGTGCCCAGGATAAGGAATACAAGATTATACTTCTCAACAAGAAACTGGGATCTCCAATGCCATACTTCCTCCCTGTCCCCCACTCCTCACTCATTCCAGCTATGCTGGCATTTGTTCTCCCTAACAAGTCATACATGCTCCTACCACAGGGCCTTTCCACTTGTGCCTTCCGTGCCTGGAGAGTTCTTCCCTGTACCATTGCACAACTCTCTCTCCTTACTTAGACCCCTATGTAATGTCACTTCCTCAGAAACGCCTTCTCCTAGCCACTCCACCAAAATGAGCATCCACTGTCGCCCTGTATCCATTTTCCTTACTTCTCTTCACAAAACTTATCGTTATGTCTCATATATTGATGGATTACTATATGGTCTATATCTCCCTACTGTAGGGAGGGGACTTTGTTCACTTAGAATGGTCTTTGGTCACTCCAGGTTCTCCTAAGTGAATGTATCTACTGTGTGAGGCCCAGAACACAAATAGAGGAATGTCTTGGTTTGAATTCTCTTAAAGTAGAACCTAAGACAATGGCTTGGGCACAGGTCATTTATTTAGGAGGTGATCTCAGGAAGCAGGCATGGGAGAGAGGGAAGAAAGAGACAGGGAAGAGGAAAAGTCAACTATATAGGTGCATCATCAAGTTTCCTGTGGTGAGCAACAGGGACCTTTTAAGAAGTGAATGGGATGCCTCCCAGAATTGCTTGGCTAGAAGTCAGGGGGTGGGAACATCCCAATTAAAGATCCCCACTGGTTGAGCTTCAAATTCACATGTGTTAATTTCCCCACACTTTTTAAGCTGTGCTTGCACATGGGCCTGGGGAGCTCTTTCAGTCTTGCACAAATCTATAAAGCAGAAACTGCAAGTGTGTGTTTGAGATCACTGGCAGTACAAGGTGAGCCTGGGTGTGCACAGAACTAGTCAGCACAGCTGTGGCTGAAAGAGACATGGCCAAGAGGATATGGCATGGCCCCAGAGGCATCTGTTGTAATGACCCTATCTCTGCCTTTTACAAGTCTGAAGAAAGAGAAACTGCTGTGTCTTCCACACGAAAGTACAGGGCAAACTTGTTAGTCTCACTGTTGAACTAGTTCATAAGCAGTTAATGAATAACCAATGGATGCCAGGGAAAGGACAACTTAACCACACAAACAAAGCCCGTTCCCTGTGGTGTTCACAGCTTAGCAAGGGAGAATTGAAAGGGCTGCTTTTACGTGTGACCCACCAAGGAATCCCACAATTTATTATTAATACCAAATTTAATAATATTAACTCCAGCATTAATATGCACTTGGCTAGTAAAGCCTTTCCTTTTCTACAGTTGGATTCATTAGGACCATAAAAGCCCTCGTCATCCCCACAGTCTCGAGGACAAATGATGCTAATGCATTTGGCTGGAGTGGGTATTGCTAACATGTGTGAGAAAAGCTGATTTGGGAACTGGGTTGGGAGGAGGAGGAAGGTCCAAGGAAAGCCAAGCGCCCTTCTTCCTCCATTACCCCTTAAGAACCACAGTGTGTGTTCACTGCCTTTGAAGAACTCATCCATAGAGGGTTTTCTTCTTTTCTCTTAGTTTCTTTTTCTTTCCCTCCCTCCCTTCTTTCCTTCCTTCCTCTCTCTCCCTTTCTCTTTCTTTATTCCTTTCTGCTTTCTTCTCTCTCCTCTCTTCTCTTCCCTTCCTCTCCACTCCCTTCCTCTTTTCTTCTTTTTCCTTCCATTTTTAAAACACATTCCCAAATGCTACAATATTGTGAAGTGGAAAGAACCAGAACCAACTGTTCCAAATGTACTTTCATCAATTTCTCAGTTCCTCTACCATTTTCAATTTTCTATGGGCCAAACACTTCATTCAATGTCTTCCAACCTATGTAAGAAGGTGGCAACCGTAAGGTTGCTGAAGGTGGGTCCTCAGAGCCCTTTTGTCCACAAATGGGGTGAAACAGGACATTATTTGGAAGGACTAGAGTCATTACTCTCATTTTATGAAAAAGAAGAGAGAGTCTCAGAGAGGCAAGTTGCCCAATTACACAGCAACTGCACAAAAAAGTTGAGATATGAGCCCAGATTAATCCAATTCCAAGGTCTTTGTGTTTTCCACCACAATACACACTTCCTAATTGCTCAGTCTCCATGATCCTCAGTGACCCAGTCTGTAAAATGTGATATCTACTCTGCAGAGGATACATGAGGAATAAATTAAATTAAGTCTAAAAGTAAATTGCAATCTGACAAGTGTGATGCAGATGTAAGGACTTGCTGTTAAAGGAAATCCACACAGTGCCTGGGAAAGATCATTTAGATATCAAATCAGTACTACCAAGGTAGATCAATGTTCAGTCCCAAGGACACACCAGGGCACACAAAATGTGATGAAGGACCTTTCCTAAGCTGGGAACATATGTGCCCATGACACAGAGGAATTCCAGTGCCAACAGGTTACCTGACTCCATACAGAGAAGGGACTTGGGGAAAGGAGCAGGCTGTAATGGGGAAAATTTAGGACCAACTTCTGTGCTTGGAGCTTGCAGAACTCTTCTCCCAGTTCTCTGACAACCTGGCCTCTTCTCTTCCTTTATCTCATCTTCAGAACCCTCTGTGCCACCCCAATAAGACACACCCAATATGGTCTGCTCTCAATTATGCCTCATAATAGAACTCTTGATTTTCCAGCAAGCACTAGGGACAACTTGCAGTTAGTGTGTTTGCCAGTTTATTTACCTCTTAATTTTCACTTCATTACTATGGCATTAGCTCCATGAGTTCAGGAGTCTTATCCACATTGTTTATGACATCCCCATCCTGCACTGTAGCAGAAAGTGAGGGACACAGTGGCTATTCATGAAAGACCCAATGAATGAATGTGGTGGGGGTGGGGTAAGCCTGGAGAGGTAACTAATGACGTGGCTAAGGCTTTGTAAACATGTGGAAAAACTCATGCTCATCCTTTAAATTTTTGTTCATACACAATATCTTAAGCCTCTTCTTAGCCATTCCCTTACCTCCATATAGGAAACTTTGGGCTCTACCCTCCCATCACCAAATCTGGGTTCCCACAACTTCATGTGCCTCCTTCCATTGTGGTCTTTAACTCATTATCTTTTAATTACCTATTTAGTTGTCTTCCACCTACCCCCATTCTGTCTTATTCCCCAACTGAGACCTAGAGCCTGAGTTTACTACAAAAGAAGGCACATGGTATGGGTGCAGACGGACACTAGGGCTTCCTTGGGCATCAGTCTTTGGGTTGAGTTGGTAAACACAATCTCAAGAGGCCACTGAATCCTACATGAAAGAGCACTTACCAGGGAGATTGCCTTGCCTTTGCCTCCCCAGAAGACCCTATACAGGTCACCTTCCTCTGCAGGGAAAATAACCATCATAGAGAGAAAGCTCATCAACCCCTCTTCCAATCTTGACCTGATTTGATTTTGTGACCAACCCCATTGTTCTGATTCCTCTTTATCTCCCTATCACTGTTTCCTCAGTCTGGCTCTCCTAGTCTAGCTACCAGACCCTCATACAGCAGGACATCTCCCCAATTAATGCTATTGCTTCAATTTTAAACACACACATGCACAACTTGAAAGGCAGAAGCGGAGGGCTTCAATCCACTGATTCACTACCCAAATGTCCACAAGAACCTGGGTTGGCCAAGCCAAACAAAGGAGCCAGGTACCAATCCAGATCTCCTATTTGGGTGGCAGGGTCCCAGCTACCTGAGCCATTACCTGCTGCCTTCAACACTGTAAATTAGCAAGAAACTTGAAGCAAAAAGCAAAGCCAGACCTTGAATTCTGACATGAAATGCAGGCATCCTAAGCATTTTTTTTTTTTTTTACAGGCAGAGTGGACAGTGAGAGAGACAGAGACAAAGGTCTTCCTTTGCCGTTGGTTCACCCTCCAATGGCCGACGCGGCTGGCACGCTGCAGCCAGCGCACCGCGCTGATCTGATGGCAGGAGCCAGGTACTTATCCTGATCTCCCATGGGGTGCAGGGCCCAAGCACTTGGGCCATCCTCCACTGCACTCCCTGGCCACAGCAGAGAGCTGGCCTGGAAGAGGGGCAACCGGGACAGAATCTGGCGCCCCGACCGGGGCTAGAACCCGGTGTGCTGGCGCCGCAAGGCGGAGGATTAGCCTAGTGAGCCGGGGCGCCGACCCCTAAGCATCTTAATTAACCAGTCAAATGCCTGTCCCTATTATTGCTTTTTTTTTTTTTTTTTTTGACAGGCAGAGTGGACACTGAGAGAGAGACAGAGAGAAAGGTCTTCCTTTTTCCATTGGTTCACTCCCCAATGGCCGCTGCGGCCAGCGCACTGCAGCCAGTGCACCGTGCTGATCTGAAGCCTGGAGCCAGGTGCTTCTTCTGGTCTCCCATGTGGGTGCAGGACCCAAGGACCTGGGCCATCCTCCACTGCACTCCCGGGCCACAGCAGAGAGCTGGCCTGGAAGAGGGGCAACCGGACAGAATCCGGCGCCCCGAATGGGACTAGAACCCGGTGTGCCGGCGCCGCTAGGCAGAGGATTAGCCTATTGAGCCATGGTGCCGGCCTATTATTGCTTCTTGATGTCTGCCCAATCCTGTTGTTCCTACCAAGCCAAACCCTCTACTGCATCATCACAGCTACCCACACTGGCTGCTCAATGCCTTTCTCTTTCCACAGCTTTCTCCTTCTATAAAACCCTTTACAGCTTATAGTAAAGTGTGCCCCTGCTGCTTCATCATCTATAAGTTCCACAAGTACATGGTGAGGTGGGCATGGCAGGATGGAAGTGAAGATTTCGATCTTACTGAAGGGGAAATTGAAGTCTGGGGAATGGATGTGCCCATCTGAAGAGGTACTAGGGACTGGGACCAGATTATGTATTTTCTAACTCTCAATCCAACACTTCAGAAGCTGGCCATGTGCTCTTGTCCCCTCATCCAGACTGTGAGCTGGACCATGACTAATGCAGCTTTATAGTCACCCCCTGCAGTGCCTAATGAGGAATCTGCTCTTGCTGAACCCTCCACACATGTTTACTGAGTTAGACAATTAACTTTACTAGGACACCAAGTCAAATCCTCTTTGGGGAGGGAGAAGTTGCAAAAAAGACAATTCTGTGCTCATCCCTGGGTTTGCATCTTAATTTTGCTTAATGACTCTAATTGATTCAATCTCTCTAAGCCTCATTTTCCACATCTGTAAAATGGATGTAAAAACAGCTACTGCAACAGAATCAATGGACCCATATTGAGAATTCACTTATGCAGTGTATAAGAAGCACTTAGCATACTACTTTCACATGGTAAACACTGAACGGCAGTCTTATTGCTATTATTTCTGTTATTATGGGAAACACTAATTCATGAAACATTGTATACGAAGTAAGCAAAAAGGGAAACTTCAACAACCCAGAGAAAGTAAATTATCCTCATGTACTTAGCACTTTTTGCTCCTTCCAGACCAGAATTGCAGACATTAAGTGCCTGGAGAAGAAAAACTGCTGAATGCCCAAAGCTTCCCTCTTTGTCTAAATATAAACTCAAACCCTGTGGTTGCCAGATAGTGAGATATCTTCAGTTTTTCTTCTCTCATAAGGTGGAAGATGAACCTAACCTTCAAATACAAATCTGGCGAGGACCCTCCACAAGCAGCCTTTGGGAATCCCAGCAAGGCGCCAAGAGGATTGGATGAGATCCTGAGCCCACTCCACTCCTCAAACCCGTTGCCCCCTCCACACTCACACATGTACCTGTGCACGCACATACAAATGCACACCCCATGTCCATTCCACCCCTGGAGAGAACTGGCCTCCAGAAGGGTGGGGAGAAGGCCCGCACAAAGATGAGTCAGGTTTTCTGGTCGTGCAAGTAACACTATTTCACCGAGTTGAGGTGAATCATTCAGAAGGAGGTGGGACCTGGAAGGTGGCAGAGAGGTAGATTTCCAAGTGTGTGTGTGTGTGTGTGTGTGTGTATGAGAGAGAGAGACAGAGAGAGAGACAGAGAGAAAGAGAGAGAAACTTAGAGAGAAACAGAAATTGGACACAGGGACAGACACAGAGAACCAGAAACAAAAATGCAAAAAGAGAAAATCAGAGAGAAGCTGAGAGACAGTCAGATATTTAGAGAGATGGAGATAAAAACAGACTCAGAATGAAGGGGAAGAATAGAGACAGAGAAAGGGCCACAGAAATAAACACAGGTATAGACAAAACCAGAAAGAAATGGAGACATAGGGGCTGGCGCTGTGGCGTAGTGGGGAAGCCACTGTCTGCAGTGCCGGCATCCCACACGGGCACCGGTTTGAGTCCCGGCTGCTCTACTTCCAATCCAGCTCTCTGCTGTGGCCTGGGAAAGCAGTAGAGGATGGCCCAAGTCCTTGGGCCCCTGCACCTGCATGGGAGACCTGGAAGAAGCTCCTGGCTCTTGGCTTCAGATCAGCGCAGTTCTGGCAGTTGTGGCCAACTGGGGAGTGAACCATCAGATGGAGGACTGACTCTCTCTCTCTCTCCCTCTCCCTCTCCCTCTCCTTCTCTCTCTGTGTAACTCTTTCAAATAAATAAATAAATCTTTAAAAAAAGAGAAATGGAGACATAAAGAGACCATGAACAAGAGAAACCAGGATCCTTCAACACACAGAAAAGGAAGGAAGGAGGGTGTACATTGTGGTACAGTAAGTTAAGCTGCTGCTTAGGACACCACATCCCATATCAGCATACCTAGAATCAAGTCCTGCTCATGTTTCTAGTCCAACTTCCATCTAAAGTGCCAGCAGCAGATGATGTCTCAAGTACTTGTATTCCTGCCACCCATATGGAAGACTCTCATAGAGTCCCTGTCTCCTGGCTTCAGCCTGTCCCACCCCTGACTGTTGCTGGTATTGGGTGAATGAATCTCTGTCTCTCCTCTCCCTTCTCTCCTCTCTCCCTCCACCTCTGCCTTTAAAATAAATAAAAATGAAAAAGGAGAGAGGGTAAGGGAAGGTCCAGAAAAGTATTTATCCAGGGCAACCTGAATGACTTCTGGTCCTGCCTCTCCCAGGGAAAATGATCTGAAAGGCAAAGGAGGAAGAGTTGGAAGGTGACCCCCATTTTCATCCAACTCCCTTTATCTATCCCTCACATCCACAGATTTTTTTCACTCTATTAAAATGACTGCCTTGCCTTGACATTTATATTGAATTTTTCCTTTAAATAGAGAAGAGGAAACAAGTTCTCTCTTCAGTCCACAATGAAAGCTATAAAAGGGTTTTTAAGCTTGGAAAATTTGGCTTGTCAGTTTTTCCTACTGTTTAATACCCGCCTTGGGTTACAGTGAATGAGTAAACATGTTTTATAAGCTTCTAATTCATACCTAACACTGTGCATTTGCAGTTTTTACATACTACACATATGCACACTACATATATACACAAATACACACATAATTACTTATGTTTATGAGTGTGTGAGCTTGTCTATAAGAAAGTTCTCAGATTGAGATAGTTCCCTAGGCTTTGCAAACCATTCTCTTTCCTTATTGAATCTTTGTAAAAATTCTTTGAGGTAGGCAAGGTAAGATTATCATTCCAAATTTGCAGGTACCTATAAGTAAGGTAGGCTTCAGGTCCTTTTGGGGTCATAGCTCATACCACAGTTTCTCTCTCCACACACATTGATTTAATGAGCTTAGGGAATTCAGTGACTACTTCTGGACCTGCAAGGACCTAAAGCCAAGGGGAGCTTAGGGCATCATCTGCTTCAGTGCTTCATTTTACAAATTGGAAGGATGAGAGTCATAGAGGGTCTGCTGGTACATATGGTTCCTTTGTGCAAATCAGAAGAGAAAAGAAAAAGCTACCTTCTTGTGATACTTTTCTTCTACATAGCTGAAACTTGTTCTAATATTTTGATTTGTTACAATTTGTTGTAACAAAGGAAGACCTTTCTCTCTGTCTCTCTCTCTCTCACTGTCCACTCTGCCTGTCAAAAAATAAAAAAAAAAATAAAAAAAAAACAATTTGTTGTAACAAACTGATTGATGGTTAATACATGTCTATGATGTTTATAAGGAGAAAGGTGAACTTTTGGATGCATTAGAATTGTGCACTGTGAAACCTACATGACTATACCTGATATCCCTAGGATGGGGGGGATCAGTTAAAGTCAGGGAAGACAGGACAAACAAGAGAGAAGGAGAAGGAAAAGTCAGACGAGAGAGAGAGAGGTCAACCTGTCTTTTTGAATTCTAAGAATGCAACCCATTTTACTCAAATGAGAGAATACTAATTAGTATTTATTGAGCACTTAATCCTTTCTGATAATTATAATAACCCTGTGTGAATAGGGAATATATCTTTACTACTACTTGTATTTCTTTCTTGGAACAATCTATACAATGTATCCATGGAGTCTGCTCTGCAGACAGAATCGGAGCTTTGGCCAGATTTCTCTGGTACCCATCTGGCCTGTTTCTATTTTTCCCTCACTTGGTACCCACAGTATGTATATAGACATTAGCGGGCATCAGATTTTTGTTTTCATAAAGCTTGGAAAAAAACTAAAGAAAATCAAACAAACAGAAAAATAAAACAAAAACCAGAAGTCTGTCACAGCAGGCAAAGGACCATCTTTGGATTCCAACAAAATTGAGCTTCATGCCTTTGATATCCTCTTATATAAAACAGAAATAAGAAGTACCCCCTACTCACACACATACTTTTAAAGAATGTTTTAAGGATTCAATGTGATGTAAAATATCTGTCCCTTGATGCATAAATATGTTCCCAAGGCAAGCAGAAGCGGCTATGAGTCATGGGTACTCATATTAGCCTAGAACTCTACAGAGTACGTGACACTGTCAAATCTATCAACTATAAAACCTTGGCAATCTAAGGCTTCACCACCCCTTGGGGCAGAGCTGTTTCTGCTATCCCTTTGCTGACTATACCTTAAGGACTGTTTCATCCTTGGTTCACCTTGACCATGTCCTAGGGGCTTTACTAATGTTATATCCTTGATCTGAAGCAGTCTTTATTCAGCAATTCAGCAAGCCACATGGTTCACTCCCTTGCATCTTGCAAGCATCTTCTTTTTTTAAAAAATTATTTATTTGAAAGGTAGAGTTATAGAGAGGCTGAGGCAGAGAGAGAGAGAGAGTGAAAGAGAGAGAGCGCGCGCGCGCGAGAGAGAATCTTCCATCCGCTGGTTCACTTCACAAACGGCTGCAATGGCCAGAGTTGGACCAATCTGAAGCCAGGAGCCAGGAGCTTCTTCCAGGTCTCCCACATGGGTGCAGTGGCCTAAGGACTTGGACCATCTTAAACTGCTTTCCCAGGATCATTAGCAAGGAGCTGGATCAGAAGTGGAGCAGCCAGGACTTGAACTGGCACTGATTATGGGATCCTAGCACCAAGGCAGCAGCTTTATCCACTACACCACAGTGTTGGCCCTGTAAGTATCTTCCTAATTGTCACCTCTTCAGAGAGGTATTCTCTGAGCACCTTAGCTAAGATGGTACTCCACAGTCTCTATCGTTGTATACCGTTTTATTTTTTCTTTGAAGCACAAACTATTCTTTAACATTGCATTGTACATCTATTATGTTGTCATCATTCCAACTGGAACAAGAACACCATAATAGGAGCTTATTGAATGCCTTATTCTCACTTTCTAGAACAGAGTTCAGAATATACATAGTTTCATTTTGTTTACAAATTGCATTTTCTGTGAACCATTTGAAGACCTCTACTATGTATGGATTTTAGAAATTTTGGTACCTAAATAAACTCATCTTTTAATTATATTTCCTGTGAGCTTTTTGTAGTCTCCACATGTTTCCTAACATTGCTCCCCTTCACCTCCAAGGATACACTGGGAAATGGGTATTATTTAGGATTCCTGTTAGGTGAAAAGCCACAGGAGATGGAGGTGTGATGTGTGACTTCCCAATGTGTCCTCCACTCAGACACAGGCCTTGATGGACTCCCATGGACAGATCAGAATCCTAGCCCTGAGCAGAAAGTACACAGCCAAGCACCAAGTGCCAGATCAGCCATTGCCAGCTAAAGAAGGAAGGAATTGATAGAAAGTTGGGAGAATATGGGAACAGAACTATCCATCTCCAGGTTCCAGAGAGCCAGGCAGGAGAAGTCCAATTACTCTTTTAGAGTAATTTCCGCTCTATAAAGAGGTGATACTTACTTCATTGCCCCAAGATTTCCATTTGCCTACTGGGGATGGCCAAGACTTTCAGGGGAGGGAGCGACTCACTGACTCTTCAGTTCCCTGGAGAGGAAAGGAACCTGGGCTTGGACTTGGCTGTGCTCTAACTTGACTTACTTTTTACTTTGTGACTCACCTGCCCTCTCTAGACTTCAGTTCTCTCATCTATTTAAAGAGTTCTTGAGCCTACAGAAAATTTAAGGATTGGTTTTGGGGAGATTGTGTAAAGAAAGGCACATGCCACTGCACGTGCTATATATTAAGTTCTTTGCAATAGGCCAGACACTTGCTGAGTGCTCTCTATATGTGATTTCTGCAATCCTCTCATTAGGATGCTAATTTTGCAGTGTGGAAGCAGAGGTGTACAATCAATGACCATATCCAAACTCACAGATAGTGAGCAACAGTTTTGAGATTAGAACTCAGAGCTCTTAAAAATGTGTCTCCCTCAAATGCAGAGCTGGGATATTCCAACTTGACATTGTCAGAGACAGAATCAGCAGCCTAGAAGGTCACTGATGTGAGTCTTCTATTTTCTACGTGGAAAAACAGGCACAGAACAAAGGAAAGTGATGTGTCTGAGGTCACATACAATGTGTGAGTTCTTAGGAAAAGTACTCCTCCAAACTTCCTTCTGGCCCACAATATCGCCAGAGCTTCACACCCAGTGCTCGCATCTAATGTGTGCTCAAAATCAATATGAATGAATGAATGAACTGCCATGTCAGATTCACTCATCTTTTATTATTCTTGGCACTTCCCTATGGTCGCACGTCTGTTTATGCGTGAGTCCTTGTCTGATATGTCCTATCTTCTGCAAACTCGGGCTTCAGGTCTCAGCTTTAAAGTTCAGACCCATTTTCACTACCTTCCATTTTTATATTATTACATGGGGACCTTATTAGCTCATAAACTTGTGCAATTTTCACAGCTTTTCTGAGCCTCAGTTATCTCAACTACACATCACGAAGGGCTAATACCAGGGTCTTCAGAGAGCTGCTATGAGGATCAATGATGTCAGATCCGTCAAGTCAGGCATGTATTACACATTCACTGCATGGTAGTGGTGCCATGGTCAACATATTTATCATTTCACTGGGTTTCATGGCCTGTGGGAACTTTGGTATGTTCCACTCAGTCTTCTAGAATTTCAACTCATCTTCTCCATAAGGTTAATTTTCTAAGGATTTTCATTTGGATATTGATATGGATCTTGACTTTCCACCCCTTTTCCTTGTGACATAACCCCAAATTTGTTCATGGATCAACCCCCCAGGAAACCATAAAGTCCAAATTGTAAGCTGATCACATTATTTGGTACTGGTTGACCCAGAAGGTCAACCAATTAGGAGGTAGAAAGTGCCACATAGCTACCAAGAAATTTCTGATCTCTCTTAGGATGAAAACACAGGAAGAGCATCCGTTTCTGCTGTGGAATATGTCTGGATATAATACTTAGAAGACCTGCAAACCATGTTGTGAGCAGCATCAGGTAAACATCTGGCTTCCAGCCTAAGGAAGGAAGGAATGCACTAGTACAATGCTGACTTATGGTATTATAATCCACGAGGAGGAAGTCAGAAGCTATTACTTTCAAATAATATAGATAAAGTATTTAAGAATGTTTGTTTTTTTGGTAATTTAAACCAATGGTCCTCCTACTTTACCATGCACTAGAATCTTCTTGTGTTAATCTTGCTAAAATGTAGCCTGTGGGATCCTACCTACAGGGTTACTAATTCAGGAGTCCTGTAGTAGAATTTAAGAATTTAAATTTCTCGGGGCCAGCGCTGTGGCACAGCAGATTAAAGCTTTGGCCTGAAGTGCTGGCATCCCATATAGGCTCCGGTTCTAGTCCCTGCTGCTCCTCTTCCAATCCAGCTCTCTGCTGTGGCCTGGGAAAGCAGTAGAAGATGGCCCAAGTCCTTGGGCCCCTGCACCCATGTGGGAGACCCGGAAGAAGCTCCTGGTTCCTGGCTTCGAATCAGCTCAGCTCTGGCCTTTGCGGCCATCTGGGGAATGAACCAGCAGATGGAAGACCTCTCTCTCTGTCTCTACCTCTCTCTATAACCCTGTCTTACAAATAAATAAAAGACATCTTTTATAAAAAAGAATTTAAATTTCTCTTTTTTTGTTGTTCAACAGCTTGCAAGGCTGAGGTGGTCACTGCTGCACTCCACACTTCACCATACTGTGAGAAGAAGAAAATGCTGGAAAATCAGCTAAGAAAGATAAGTACTTTGTGAACAAATCTGGAGGTAAATCCAGAGAGAAGAAGTGGTCCTAAGGCCAAGTCTGAGACAAGCTCAACAGCCTACTTTTATTGGACAAAGCTACTTATGATAAGCTCTGTAAGAAGTTCCCAACTATAAGCTCATAACTCAAGCTGTGGGCTCTGAGAGACTGAAAATTTGCAGGTGCCTGGCCACTGCAGCCCTTTTAGAAGCTCCTGAGTAAAAGACTTCTGAAACTGGTTTCAAAGCACAGGGCTCAAATAATTTACATCAGAAATACCAAGAATGGAGATGCCCCAGCTGCCGGTAAAGATGCATGAACAGTCCAGTGCATTATACATTTGGAAAAATAAAACTTTATTAAATAAAAAAATTTAAATTTCTTACAAATTCCCAAGTAAACTTCATTAAATAAAGGGAAATTTAAATTTCTAAGAATTTCCCATATAAGACAGTTGCTGCGAGTCTGAGGACCACATTTTGAGAACTGATTAGATGATTATCTAAAATTTTCTCTCACACTCATTGGCCTGTAAATAATACTTCTTGAGTAGGAAAGAAAGGAAATGGACCTCAGGTAGTGGTTGTGTACCTGGAAACTTCTATGGGAGTCTTTTGCCTTGACTAGCATCAGGTAGTGTGTCAGGTAGAAATATAGGTTGAAGTTCAAGCTTCAAAATTCCTATAGCTTCAGGTGTAATGATTGAGAGACAACACAGAATGAAGTCTCCTATCTTTATCCCCTGTCTAGAGACAGCAACCTAAAGATATTAACCATTATCACTATCAGTGTGTCATTATCATCACTTAGACTTCATAAATTACTTCCCTATCTATCATGTCATTTAATCTTCATAACAATTCTGTGAGATGGTTATTATGATTACAATTAAGAGGAGGATGCAGGCATTTAGCATAGTGATTAAGATGCCACTTTGGATATATCATATCCCATATAGTAGTGCTTGGGTTAAAGTCCTAGTTCTGCTCCTGATTCTAGCTTCCCAGTAATGCACACCCTGGGAGGAGCAAGTGATGGCTCAAGTAGTTGGATCCCTGTCACCCATGTGAGGGACCCATATTGAGTTCTCAGTTCCTGGCTTTGGGATGGTACAGTATTTAAGAGTCTCCTCTCCTCTCCTGTCTTCTCCTCCCCTCCCCTCACCCTTCCCTGACTTTCAACATAAAACAACAAATAAGTTAAAATAAAATAAGAGGAGGAGGAAACATGTGAGGAGAAAAAAGAGGGGCAGAGAGAGAAGTGGAGGAAGAGAATGACTTCCATTGTACAGTCTTGGAAACTGAGTCTGAGTGACTGGTCTTTATCATACAGCAAGTAAATTATTGAGCTAACACACAAACCCAGGTCTGTATACCAATAAATTCTGTATTTTTTCTATAAAGCCATGCAGGCTTCAGTGAATTGGCACGGTATTAACTAGGCATAAAAAAACCCACAAAATTTAGAAACTCTAAGGCTATCTCACCTTCCAAATTATGACCAGATTTTTGCTCAGTAAACATGTCATGTACTCTATTAATCCACCAAGCACTTTATTCACCTAAATATAGCAAAGATTCCAAAACAAAAGCAAAGGAGAAAAATGTAAAGGAAGTCTGAATAGCTATCACAAAACCATAGAAGGTTGTTTCCTAATGTTACTTGAGAGCTACCAATTACTATTTTAGATGATTTTCTCATGACCAAGCTAATCATATAACTCAGAGACCAGTTTTTTGAATGGGCAGTTATAAGGATAGAAGGCAGAATTAAACTTGCTTTTCACATGTTGACATTTTGACCAAAAGGAAAGGACAATGAAAAGAGAAGAATAAACCTGCTTATTGTCCTGAATCAAGCAAAAGCGTTTGGCCACCACAGAGCTGACTCTACCTCCAAGAGGGCATGGCATCGAAGAGATAGCATGATTGTCTTGGGTGGGTCACTACGCCTCTCTGAGACTCTAGCTCCTCAAGAGTTAGCAAGGAGGCTCACAACACATTGAAGGACACTAACAATTTCCATTTCAAACTCAGCCCTAAATAAGAGAGGGTTCCATTGGGATAGTGATGGCAGAGGATCAAGAAGCAGCTCAGATGAGACAGCCATTGGGCCTAGCTTGCATAGACACAGGCACTTCCTCTCCAACCAAGCCCTTGATACCAGCTCCAAATATTATTTTCTGAAGTCATAATGTGTTACACCAAACAGTTCCCAGTCCCTTCTTCACAAATTGTTTGCTGTTTCAGAAACTTCTGTAACAAGAACTAGGTCTCCAAGAGGCACTCAGAGTATCAGAACTGAGGCCCACGAGGAAAGCATTTCCTGAGGAACAGGAGGTACATGGAAGACATTCATGATTCACGGTGATTTCCCACCAGACTTTCAGCAGGGAGAAAGAACCAAAATGATATTTAAAAATAACACAGTGGTATAGCTTAGAAACTTTGATTTGGGCTGAGATCTGTCTTTTTTTTTAATATTTATTTATTTGAAAGGCAGAGTTACAGAGAGGCCGAGGCAGAGAGAGAGAGAGAGAGAGAGAGAGAGAGAGAGAGAGAAAGAGAGAGGTCTTCCATCTGCTAGTTCACTCCCCAGATGGCCGCAATGGCTGGAGCTGCGCTGATCCGGAGCCAGGAGCCAGGAGCCAGGAGCTTCCTCTGGGTCTCCCCTGTGTGTGGCAGAGGCCCAAGCACTTGGGCCATCTTCCACTGCTTTCCTAGGCCACAGCAGAGAGCTGGATTGGAAGTGGAGGAGCTGGGACTAGAACCAGCACCCATATGGGATGCCAACACTGGAGATGGCGGCTTTACCTGCTACACCTCCGAAAGCTGTTTTGTTTTAAATCTCCAATTCTAATGGATGGTACCATCCTTTCACTGACAAGATTAGTTCTAACTTGCATTGGAATCCCAAGAAAAAGCAAAAGAAGAATGAATGGTGGTGACAGAAGGATTAGGGGGCTCCTCTTTTATGAGTATCTTCTGCATATGTCCATGTCCCTTGCCAGAGTAGAAAAAAAATCTCTAAAAATTTTGCTGCAGTCCTACCTAGTAGGTGCTATGTAAATGCAACTAGACTGACTGGAAGGCCAGTGAATAGCTGAAACACAGTACTTTACTATGTGAGCCATAGATCGTAACCAGCAGGGTGAAAATGTTTCCATGGGAAAATGTGGTCAGAGTTCCTTTCTGTGCTGAGGTGCCAGAAACACCTTTCTCGTGCAGGCTTTCAATGATTTCTGGGAGGTAGCATGGTGTAATGGAAAAAACTCTATATTCAGAACAAGACGACTTGAGTTCCAATCCAGTTCCCCTGTTCTATGAATTGAATGACCCTTAGATTCTCTGAGTCTCAGTTTCCTTATCTGTCAATGAGGCATGAAAACTCCTACTCCTTTGAGGTTTTGTGAGCTGAAAGTAACATTGGCAGAATCACTCTGAAAAACCATAAAATCCCATATAATTTTGAAGAGTTGCTAGTAACTCTCCAATCTGCTGGGAGGCAAGGCCCTCTACATAACTTCTGCATGAAAGGTGACATTCACCTCTCAAGGTTACATGACCAATGTTCCCATTTATCTCTGTAGAGACATGCATGCTTCTTCTAAGTTGCCTAGGAATCTCTGATCCAAAGGCTTCAATTCTCAGAATTCAAAGGATCCAAGAAAAACTGAGCTAAAAGGGAACAGTGATTGGAAAATACGTGGACAATATTTGGTGCAGACCATACTCCTTGGGCCCTCCTGACAGAGTGTAGGTTACAGTGAGGAAGGTGGAGCATGGAAAGACAAGAGCACAGGGGACAGCACTGTGGTGCAGCAGGTTAAAGCCCCAGCTTGAAGTGCTGGCATCCCATATGGGTGCTGGTTCTAGTCCCAGCGGCTCCATTTCTGATCCAGCTCTCTGCTGTGGCCTGGGAAAGCAGTGGAAGATGGCCCAAGTGCTCGGGGCCCTGCGCCCACATAGGAGACCTGGAGAAAGCTCCTGGTTCCAGACTTTGGGTTGGCTCAGCTCCAGCCATTGTGGCCATTTGGGGAGTGAACCAACAGATGGAAGACCCCCCCCCAATTCTGTCCTTCAAATAAGTAAAAATCAACCTTAAAAAAAAAAAGAAAGTGTTGCTCCCCCATTCGTGGAGGAACGACACTAGACCCTGCGCTGTTCTTTTGTCTGCTCGGTCCTTCCCGGGTTTGCTGCTGGTCCTTCCCGTGTTGGCTGCCGACCCCTCCACCTCCGTGGAGGGGCGGTACCCCCTGCTACTTTCCCCGCTTCCACGGAGGAGCAGCACACGGCCGGCCGGCTCTCTCGGGGGCTGCTCAGGTGTTCCCCTTAGATGTTTCCGGTGCATGTTGTCTCTCTCCTCCTTTATAGTCCTCTTCCACCAATCCATGCTCTGCTACCCACACGCCGAGCACGCTGCTCTCCTCCAATCAGGAGCAGGATCAGCTCCTGCAGCTCATCAGTCAAATTGGCGAGAGGCAGCTGCATAGAACTTTACTCCTCCCCAGCGCCATATTGTGGGAGAGCAGATGCATAGAATAAGTCTTAATTCCAGTAACTTAGTCTAGTCTCAGTTGCTCCCCACAGAAAGAAAGACGAGCACAGGATCAGGTGACTGCTTAGATGAGGGTGGGATTTTTTCAACTCTCCTCTTATCTAGTCTGTTTGTTTATGCACCACTGATGGTGTCTGCTCTCTATTGCCACTGTAGCATGTTAATAAATCAAGAATCTGATTAAAAGTTGCATCCAAAAGCTATTCATCTCATAATCTCATCTCTAACTCTGGTCCTTAGATTTGAGTGGGCAGGAGGCACAGGGCAATCATTAAAGCAAGCTATCTGGTAGAAGGACGTACTGATAATTCCCAATGTGCTTTCTCGTTCTTTTATCTTGCAGGTGCCAGCCCACATAAAGTTCATACCATACCGTTCTCTTGTTGAAAAGTCCTAAATGATTGTCCATTGGCCTCAGAAAAAGTTCAATCTTCTTCTTCTTTTTTTTAAAGGCTTATTTATTTATTTATTTGAAAGACAGAGTTACAGAAAGAAAGGGAGAGACAGAGACAGAGAGACAGAGAGACAGAGAGAGAGAGAGAGAGAGAGAGAGAATGAGAATCTTCCATCTGCTGGTTCATTCCCCACATGGCTGCTATAGTCAGGGCTGGGCCAGGATGAAACCAACAGTCAGAAGCTTATTTTGGGTCTCCCACATGGGTGACAGGCATCCAAGCATTTGGGTCATCTTTTACTGCTTTCCCAGGCTATCAGCAGGGAGCTGGATTGGAAGTGGAGCAGTTGGGACTCGAACCAGCATCCATATGGGATGTCGGCATGGCAGGTGGTGGCTTAACCAGCTCAGCTATACCACAATGCTAGCTCTGGCCCAATCTCTTGAGAGTCACCCTAGACAATGCAGTCTCACCTACCTACCTTTCCACACCTACTCCCTCAAAAAGTCACCCCTCCAGATTCAATCCCAGAGTTCACAATTTATCCCTTTGTTCTTTTTCTCAGGCTGTCCTCTCAACAGGGTAGGTCATTTCATCCCAACCACTTGCTTGCCCTCAACACGGTCCCTTTTATTAAAATCCTACTTCTTCTAAAGGCTCGGTTCAGGTGTCATCTTTGTAGATATATTTGCTATATTCAAAACCTGATCAGGCCCTCGGAGGAGCCGTTCCCTTCAGCCGTCACTATCAAGTCATGGGTGGATAAGATGCAAGAAGACCTGGTCACACTGGCAAAAACAGCAAGTGGAGTCAATCAGCTTGTTGATATTTATGAGAAATACCAAGATTTGTATACTGTGGAACCAAATAATGCACGTCAGCTGGTGGAAATTGCAGCCAGAGACATTGAGAAGCTTCTCAGCAACAGATCTAAAGCCCTGGTGGAGTGAGAGGATTCAAATTCAAGAGGGTCTGACTTCAAGCTCTGCGTTCTTACCTATTACACAAACAGATCCTTTGGTCTGCCGAAGCATATGATCCTAACATGAGAGAAATTATGGCTGGGTAGAGTTGTGTAAACTACGATTCATCCACACTAATTAAGAATTGGATGTTCCTATTAATAGAATATGCTGAAATGTGATGCCTTTTTGTGTGTGAATTCTATACCAATGTGAACGGAAGGGGAGAGGGAGTGGATAAGGGGAGGGTTGCGGGTTGGAGGGACGTTATGGGGGGGAAGCCATTGTAATCCATATTCTGTACTTTGGAAAGATTTGTATACTGTGTATAGCTGTAGCTGTGCCATTCCGAAGCCAGGAGCCAGTTGCCTCCTCCTGGTCTCCCATGTGGGTGCAGGGGCCCAAGGACTTATGCCATCTTCTACTGCTTTCCCAGGCCATAGCAGAGAGCTGAATTGGAAGTGGACTCGAACCGGTGCCCATGGCACTGTGGGTGGCAGCTTTACCCATTACACCACAGCACTGGCCCCAGCAGATTAGAATTAGAACTTCATCTTATACCATATGCAAATCAACTCAAAATGTATGAAAGACCAAAATGTAGCATTTGAAACTGTGAGACTGTTAGAAGGACTCACAGAGGAAAGCCCCATGACACTGGTCTGGGCAAATGTTTTTGGATATAAATCCAAAAGCACGGACAAATAAAAGCAAAAGCAGACCAGTGGGACCACATCAAACTGTACAGTAAAGGAAACAATCAACAGAGCGAAGAGACGACTGGTGGTAGAAAATATCTGCAAATCATACTTTCTTGCACAATATTGGTGAGAGTAAATTAGTACAATCATTATGAGAACAGTTTGGAGATTCCTCAAAAAATTAAAATAGAAGTACTATATGATCCAGCCATCCTACCACCGAGTATATAAATTAAAGGGATATGAAATCAGCATGTGAGAGAGGACAGAAGTCTCTTTCCAATACTAGTATGACCCTGCCTCATCAATTAAATTAGGGTTCTCCTGATATTCATTTCCATAATGCTTAATTTTTCCCTTTATAGCACTTTTTTTTTTTTTGACAGGCAGAATGGACAGTGAGAGAGAGAGACAGAGAGAAAGGTCTTCTTTTTTGCCGTTGGTTCACCCTCCAATGGCCGCCGCGGCCGGCGTGCTGCGGCTGGCACACTGTGCTGATCTGATGGCAGGAGCCAGGTACTTCTCCTGGTCTCCCATGGGGTGCAGGGCCCAAGCACTTGGGCCATCCTCCACTGCACTCCCTGGCCACAGCAGAGAGCTGGCCTGGAAGAGGGGCAACCGGGATAGAATCCAGCGCCCTGACCGGAACTAGAACCCGGTGTGCCGGCACCGCAAGGTGGAGGATTAGCCTATGAGCCGCAGCGCCGGCCCCTTTATAGCACTTATCATGATATGAATTGCTTATGTATATCAGTTGGGTTAATATCTGTCAGCTCCATTTGACAACGGTGGGGACCATTTCTCTTTTGTTCATTGAATACCCAGCACCTAGGACAGAGTATGTTATGCAAAAGGCACTAAATACATATTTATTAACTAAATGAATATATATATTTTCATAATTTATTTTAAAAATCAGAAAATCATGCCTGGATCAAAGGCAAAGTCAAAGTGTAGCTTTCTACTGAATAACCATATCAGGGTAAGCAGAGAGGCTTTGTTGCTCCACTCTTATCCTTTTGTCTCGGATAGAAGCACAGTCTATGTCCCCATTGCCTGGTCTACTTTGCCCCTTGAGACAAAACAGGCCAGATGTGTGGTGTTTATGTATGTCTTTGTCATCCTGACTACTGGACTATGATCTCCAAAATGGAACCACCTTTCATTTATGTATATGTCCTAAATGCAGTTATTGGTACTAAAACATAGCAAACAGGGCATAACCACAATTGCAAACCTCTATTTACATGTGGCCCAAAGTCCTTCTGGTTGCTGGTGCTAATAGATTTTTTCCCTTTTATTTTGGCCTTATTGTTCACTGAGCTTTTCTCATGCTTACATGATAGTGGAACAAAGAGAAGTATGATTTTGCTCTCACAATTTACATTGATAACCACACGTTCATCTGAGAGTTCCATTGTATTTCTGACAATTGCAAATTTTCCCTCCCTCTGGGACCCGTGGACACTATATGAAACACAGTGGCATGTTTAATGATGTGTAATGTGTACATGTGGTGGTGACAGCCTGGGAGGGGAATAACTGAACTTGGGTACAAGCTGTCTGGCTGCCTTTGAGCTTCCAAAGTGAGAAAACCCAAGAATGTCTTTTGGAGAAAGTTTTAAATATTGTTCAAGTTTTGGAAAGTGTCCATAGCAAATTGGTGAAATTAGAGAACTCTGTTGACTATCACAGAATCAGAAGAGCTGGGGCAGATGCCACGCAGAATAGAAAACTAAAACAGAACCAAGGGACCAGTGCTGTGGCGTAGTGGGTAAAGTCACTGCCTGCAGTGCCGTCATCCCATGTAGGTGTTGGTTTGAGTCTTGGCTGCTCCACTTCTGATCCAGATCTCTGCTATGGCCTGGGAAAGCAGTAGAAGATGGCCCAAGTTCTTGGGCCCCTGTACCCGCTTGGGAGACCCAGAAGAAACTACTGGCTTTTGAATGGCACAGTTCCAGCCATTGCGGCCAACTGGGGAGTGAACCAGCGGGTAGAAGATCTCTCTCTCTCTCTCTGTCTCTCTTTCTCTCTCTCTCTCCTTTTCTCTGTGTAACACTGACTTTCAAGTAAATAAATAGATCTTTAAAAAAAAAAACAGAATCAATAAATCAAATTTCAGAAGCATGTGTTAGCCTAGTGGTTTAGATTCAGGTCAGGACACCTGCATCTCACATCAGAGTACCTGGGTTCAATTCTTAGCTTCATTCCAGCTTCCTGCTAATGCAGACTGTGGGAGACATTGGTAATGATTTGAGTAGTTGGGTTCCTGCCACCCACCCACAGTGAGAGACTTGGATTGAGTTTCTGGCTCTCCACTTCACTCTCAGCTTCAGCCTCCTGGCTTTTGTGGGCATTTAGGGAATGAACCAGCAGATAGGATCTCTCTCTCTCTCTCTCTCTCTCTCTCTCTTTCTCTCTCTCTCTCTCTCTCTCTCACACACACACACACACACACACACACACATCTGCCTTTCAAGTAAAATAAATTTTTAAAAATCCTATTTCAAGAAATAAATTTCAAGGGAGTAGTGGTAGTGATTCAAACCAGAAAGGAAGACCTAACATAGAGTCATTGGGATTGGGAGAAGTGTGATTTTTAAACATAATACATTCAGTGTGTTATATCATATGGTTATCACAACAACCCTTCCAGAAAACTATCATTTTTACAGAGTATGGAAATGAGATTCAGAGAAGCTTAATAATTTGCCCAGAGTTGCACTGGTCTTCAGTGACCAAATTACAACTTGAAACAAGATTTGTTTGACTTGGAACTCAGTGTTGAATTCACACTACAACAGTGCTTCCTTGCTGGTGTTTGGGCTTCCTCAGACTGATCTGTGAGGAATTAGCTAGATTTGTGGTTCCCCCTCTTCGGAGAAGGGGAACAAGGACAGGGACACACAGAGAAAGATGGGGTTTGGCCGGTGCCGCAGCTAAATAGGCTAATCCTCCGCCTTGCAGCACCGGCACACCAGGTTCTAGTCCCGGTCGGGGCACCGGATTCTGTCCTGGTTGCCCCTCTTCCAGGCCAGCTCTCTGCTGTGGCCAGGGAGTGCAGTGGAGGATGGCCCAAGTGCTTGGGCCCTGCACCCCATGAGAGACCAGGAGAAGCACCTGGCTCCTGCTTTCGGATCAGCACAGTGTGCCGGCCGCAGCACGATAGCCGCAGCGGCCATTGGAGGGTGAACCAACGGTAAAGGAAGACCTTTCTCTCTGTCTCTCTCTCTCACTGTCCACTCTGCCTGTCAAAAAAAAAAAAAAAAAAAAAAAGATGGGGTTTGGTGAGGGAAGCAGGAGGAGGGGAGAAGGGGAGAAAGGGAGGGATAGGAGATTTTAGGTTCTATACTGCCTCTAATGAAAATGAGTTTTCAGAGATATGATCTGTGACTTCACGTTCCAAAAACCTTTCTTCTAGGGGATTCTTGCACCCAAGGACATAGAATCATGAGTCTACAGCAGGCTCTTGCTCTAACTGAGATATTTTACCTGTAATTTCCAATATTTTTCCTACTTCCTGAATTTTCTATCCTAAGTTTCTCTGATTACTGGTACTCAGAGTAAAAATTCTTCATGTTGCTTTAAGGGGGAATACTTAAAGAGATATTCTATGCTTCAATAATTCCAAAATGCACATTTATTCTCTTGGAATATATCTGAAATTGAGATGTGTCCTACAAATGACAATGTCACATAGTGTCCATTAGCCATGTGGCAAGTGGCATGACCTGTGCCTGTGTGAACTTGGTGGTCATTCCCAGTGGTCCAACTTGGTAAGTAGACCTCTTGACAGCTCAGACCACAAACTACATAGAATTGACTACGAATAAATATGAATCCTTACACAGGCCTGACAATGTTCATTGACAAGAGCTGATAAGATCAATAAATCACCAGTATTAAAACTTAAGAGAAAATCACAGACATAATAGAGTCTTTTTTTTAAGAAATACAGAACTCAAAATGTATGATATACTGACAACATGTTACAACATGGATGAACCTTGAGAACTAGGTGAAGGAAGCAAATCACACAAGACAACAAAGTCTGAATCCATGTTTAGGAAGCATTCAGAATCAGAGCAGTCCACAGAGTCCACAAGCAGATTACTGTCTGTGTGGGTGTGGGAGGATAAGGGACAAATAGGAGTGACCGCTAATGGTATGGGGTTCATTTCGTGGATATTGACAATGTTCTAAAATTGACTGTGATGATATTTACACAACTCTGAACATGCTAAAACATCAAATTGTAGATTTTAAATGTATGATATTATGGTATGCAAATTACCTCTCAATAAAGCTGTTCAGAAAAAACCATGATAGGTGGGGAGAGGTGGGGAGGAAAAGAATGCTGCATTGATAAGCTGGCTGATACGGACAAAACACAGAAAAGGCAGGTGCCAATTGTGAGGTTCCATGAACATTTATTTCACCTAATACCACATGAGTGATGTATTATAAAAATATAATCAGAATAAGTGAACTCTTTCAATAAGTATAAACTCTAAAATATAATTGATAAGAAAGAATTGGATTATAGTTTAGTTGGAGGCATTTCCTTTGCTTTCTTAATGGCACTTAAAATAAAATGGCTCTAAAAATGAATGGTATCTCAAATAGAAAAATATAGTATGGGTCTCAGCTACAGGGAGCTGATTTTCCCAGTTACCAGCTGTAAAATACTGGATCTATCCTTTCCCTTCTCCATTCCTAAGTTTTCATATCCACATAACAGAATTTACTTGAAAAGATCTTATTGATCTTGGATCAAATTTAAATTTTTATTCATGTCTTGTGGAAAATTTATCATTTATTAGATCATATACACCAAATCACAGGCTTGAGAAAGAAGAAGTATATAATATCATATCTATCTAAATTGATTTACTGATGGGGCTGGAGCTGTGGCGTAGCAGGTAAAGCCACGGCCTGCAGTGCCGGCATCCCATATGGGCACCAGGTTTGAGTCCCGGCTGCTCCACTTCTGATCCAGCTCTCCGCTGTGACCTGGGAAAGCAGTAGAAGATGGCCTAAGTCCTTGGGCCCCTGTGGAAGCTCCTGGCTCCTGGCTTTGGATCGGCGCAGCTCCGGCTGCTGTGGACATTTGGGGAGTGAACCAGCAGATGGAAGACCTCTCTTCTCTCTCTCTCTCTCTCTCTCTCTCTCTCTCTCTCTGTGTGTGCCTCTCTTTTTCTCTCTGTGTAACTCTGACTTTCAAATAAATAAATAAGTCTTAAAAAAAAATAAATAAATTGGGCCGGCGCCACGGCTCACTAGGCTAATCCTCCACCTTGCGGCGCCGGCACACCGGGTTCTAGTCCCGGTTGGGGCACCGGATTCTGTCCCGGTTGCCCCTCTTCCAGGCCAGCTCTCTGCTGTGGCCCGGGAGTGCAGTGGAGGATGGCCCAGGTGCTTGGGCCCTGCACCCCAGGGGAGACCAGGAAAAGCACCTGGCTCCTGCCATCGGATCAGCACGGTGTGCCGGCCGCAGCGTGCTGGCAGCGGCGGCCATTAGAGGGTGAACCAATGGCAAAAGGTGACCTTTCTCTCTGTCTCTCTCTCTCACTGTCCACTCTGCCTGTCAAAAAAAAAAAAAAAGAAAAGAAAGAAAAAGGAAAATAAAGAAATTGATCTACTGAAAGGAGCATGCAAGATGACAAAGGTGAAATGAATTCTTCCAGTTTTCCCCCAATCGCCTGTGGAATTTCATTTCTGAATCCCAGATTCCCGGAGACCTGAGGATGAATGGAAGAGCACATTAGGGTGGGAAATTCTGGGCTTCAGTCAAAACGTGTTCACCATGGCAGCTGACTGCCTGGGTGGCAACTTTAGCCCCTGGATTAAGTTTTGCTTGGTGAGAAATCATCAGCCTGTAGTTGTCGTCTGATGATCTCTGTGCAGGGCAGCAGCCAGGGAATCACAGGCCACTAGCTACAAAAGGGAGCTCAGGACTTTCAACAAGAAAAGAACTACAATGGAAGAAAATAGCGGTTGCTCACAAGCTCTGCCAGAGAAGAGATATTTTTTCTGTAGATACGAAAATTCCTTTCGGTTGCCAGTCTTTATAAAAGATGACTTTTGTCTAAAATGCAAACCTATGTTTATTTTTCAGTCTTCAAGACAAGTGAGAAACTGGAAATACCTCAGTGTCTAGTGTTGAAGCAACAGAGAATAACAACTGCAATAGCCATATTATGAAACAGTATTCAGATGCTAAAATGCTTACTAAAGATTTGCAATACTATTTGGAAAGACTTGAACTTCATATCTAATGAGAAAGGAAGAAAAAAGTTAAATATACAGTACACGGTCTATTATATAAAGACTAAGCATTAGCCAGGATAAAAATATCCCAAATTCTTATCATCTCAGGCTGGTATAGTTCTGAGTGATTTGTTCATATTTCTGCTATCCCACTCTATAATAAATATGTGATGTTGCTCCCCCTCTTCGTGGAGGAACGACACAGGACCCTGCGCTGTTCTTTCGTTGGCTCGGCCCTTCCCGGGTTTGCTGCTGGTTCTTCCCGGGTTGGCTGCCGACCCCTCCACCTCTGTGGAGGGGCGGCTCCCCCTGCCACTTTCCCCACTTCCACGGGGGAGCGGCACACCGCCGGCCGGCTCTCTCGGGGGCTGCTCAGGTGTTCCCCTTAGATGTTCCTGGTGCATGTTGTCTCTCCCCTCCTTTAAAGTCCTCTTTCACCAATCCCAACTCTGCTACCCACACGCCGAGCATGCTGCTCTCCTACGATCAGGAGCAGGATCAGCTCCTGCAGCTTATCAGTCAAGTTGGAGAGAGGCAGCTGCGTAGAAGTTGTTTACTCCTCTCCCAGCGCCATATTGTGGGAGAGCAGATGCATAGAATAAGTCTTAATTCCAGTAACTTAGTCTAGTCCGAGTTGCTCCCCACAATGTGATATACTTTCTATCACGGAAATTAGTTTAAAGCAATTTTAAAGATATTCTCATATTACAAAAAATAAAGTATGTTCACAGAGAAAGCAACTAATAATATTGGGTATATATGAGGGCTCTTCAATAGGTTCACGGAAAATGAGTGTTATGAAAAAAACTGTGTATGAATTTCTAGATTTTTTTTAACCAAAATGAACTAATTTTTCAATTCCATTTTTTCTACAAACTTTTTGAAGTAGCCTTGTACTCTTTTTTTTTTTTTTTTTTTTTTGGGGGGGGGGACAGTCAGAGTTAGACAGTGAGAGAGAGAGAGAGACAGAGAGAAAGGTCTTCCTTTTTCCATTGGTTCATCCCCCAAGTGACTGCTATGGGCAGCACGTTGTAGCCAGCGTGCTGCGTCGATCCGAAGCCAGGAGCCAGGTGCTTCCTCCTGGTCTCTCATGCAGGTACAGGGCCCAAGGACCTGGGCCATCCTCCACTGCACTCTCAGGCCACAGCAGAGAGCTGGACTGGAAGAGGAGCAACCGGGACAGAACCGGCACCCCAACTGGGACTAGAACCTGCGGTGCCAGCGCCGCAGGCGGAGGATTAGCCTAGTGAGCCAGGGCGCCGGCTGCCTTGTACTCTTGCAATCATTTTTGCTTATAAAGAAAGATAACACACACACCTGCACACAGACTTATATAATTGTATGAGACACTGTGAAGTCTATCTAGTGTATAACTCTGCTTTCTGAGAACAGGCTCCAGCATACAAAGCACTGGGCCCTCAAAGCCATAGTTTTCTATGCGACTCTAACCTTTTAATCATAGCAGATTGGCAACAGAATGGAAACTTAACCCACAGTGGTCCAATCACATTTGTTCCCCATGAATTAGAGCTGGCAGTACAAAGGTACAAGACAAGTAGGCAGTTGCATGAAACAATAGACAGAGGCAGTCAATCTACTCCACGAGCAGGTAGAAGTAAAGACAGAAGGAGGCAAGAGGCTATGGGTCTCCAAAAGACTGAGATTATAACATACGTGGTTCCTAATAACTCCCCAGCTCCTTTGTTGTTTTGATTTATGAGATTTCTTCTTCAGCTCGCAATAAAGACATCCACACCCCTATAAACAGAGTATTTTAATTAACACGCCCAATACACTGTTTAGTAACCAGCTTTCTTCATCAGTAATGTTCACATGATTTTTTTTGTTTCCTTTCTATTAAATGCTGTGATGAACACCTTTATATGTAAATCATTTATGAACAGTTTTTCTAGGAATAGGTATTTTGATGCATATTGCTAATTTGCTTTCAAGAAAATTTTATAAACTTACATCAGCACTAGTAAACTGTAATATACGTTATACAATATTATATATAATAAGCATTATTGTATGTAATACATTATTCTATTTAATAAACATCATTGTATACTATAGGTAATAAACATTATCATAACTTTTAATAAAATTTAAAAACAACATGAACTTTTAATGGTTTATAAGATCTTCTAAAACCCATTGTTTTAAGGGGGCCAATAAATCCCATCAAATCAATCATTTACATTGTTTTGAAATAATATTAGTTCACATTGATATGTTGATTACTTTCGGTTAAAGATCATTACAGGGGCTGACGTTGTGGCACAGCAAGTAAAGCCGTCGCCTGCGATCCCACTTGGGCACCATTTTGAGTCCTGGCTAGTCCACTTGTGATCCAGCTCCCTGCTCATGTGCCTGGAAAAAACAGTGGAGGACAGCCCAGCTGCTTGGACTCCTGTGAGATTCAGATGAAGCCCACCCCTGGCCATTGCGACCATTGGTGTAATGAACCAGTGGATGGAAGATCTCTCTCTCTCTCTCAATATGTCTTTCAAGTAAATAAATCTTTTAAAAATCATTAAAAGGATGTGAGAAAACAATGTAAATTATGTTGACTTTAAAAATAATAAATAGGGGCCAGTGCTGTGGTGCAGTAGGTTAATCCTCTGCCTGCAGTGCTGGCCTCCCATATGGGCACTGGTTCTAGTCCCGGCTGCTCCTCTTCCAATCCAGCTCTCTGCTGTGGCCTGGGAAAGCAGTAGAGGATGGCCCAAGTGCTTGGGCCCCTGCACCCATGTGGGAAACTGGGAAGAAGCACCTGGCTCCTAGCTTTGGGACAGCACAGTTCTAGCTGTTGTGGCCATTTTGGGGAGTGAACCAACTGAAGGAAGACTTTTCTCTGTCTCCCCCTCTCACTGTCTGTAACTTTAACTCTCAAATAAATAAATAAATAATTTTTTTTTGACAGGCAGAGTGGACAGTGAGAGAGAGAGACAGAGAGAAAGGTCTTCCTTTGCCGTTGGTTCACCCTCCAATGGCCGCCGCGGCCAGCACGCTGCAGCCGGCGCACCACGCTGATCCAATGGCAGGAGCCAGGTACTTCTCCTGGTCTCCCATGGGGTGCAGGGCCCAAGCACTTGGGCCATCCTACACTGCACTCCCGGGCCACAGCAGAGAGCTGGCCTGAAAGAGGGACAACCGGGACAGAATCCAGTGCCCCAACCAGGACTAGAACCCGGTGTGCTGGTGCTGCAAGGTGGAGGATTAGCCTAGTGAGCCACGGTGCCGGCAATAAATAAAATTTTTAAAAAATAAAAATAATAGAATAATCTGAACAAAACCAGTTTATATATTCTGGGAAAATAGATCCCATTTTGGAGTTATTAAAAATTATCTCCAGGGGCCGGTGTTGTGGAGTACCAAGCAAAGCTGCTGCCTGCACTGCTTGCATACCATATGGGCACCAGTTCATGTCTCAGCTGCTGCACTTCTGATCCAGCTCCCTGCTAATGGCCTAGGAAAAGCAGTGGAGGATGGCTCAAGTGCTTGGGCCCCAGCTACCCATGTGGGAAACCTGGAAGAAGCTCCTGGCTCCTCGGTTCAGTGTGGCCCTGAGCTGGTCACTGCGGCCACTTGTGGTTTGGGGAGTGAACAGCAGATGGAAGATTTCTCTTTCTGTCTCTCCCCCTCTCTCTGTAACTCTGCTTTTCATACATACACACACACGTATATATTCAGTCATTCATCAAGGTGTTGTTTTAAGACTCTTTTGGAAATAATCTTGATGTTCATATTTTGAATCATCCAGTGCACAAAAAGTCATATAAGTATCTTGTTGAATAACAGTCCACATTTTTTAAGTTATTTTACATCGAATATTAGCTCTACCAGATAAGCATACCAAAGATCGCTTGACAAGTTTTTTGATGAAGAAAAAACTTTTAAAGGAAATGAGGGGAGAGTTCTTCAGGCTTACAGGTTTGGAGATTCTAGAATAAATGTAGTCTCATATACTATTTCGATCATGGCACAGATTTAAAAGACTGCCTTTTTTCGGGGCTGGCACTATGGCTCAGCAGGTTAACGCCCTGGCCTGAGGTCCCGGCATCCCATATGGGCATCGGTTCTAGACCCTGCTGCTCCACTTTCGATTCAGCTCTCTGCTATGGCCTGGGAAAGCAATAGAAGATGGCCCAAGTCCTTGGGCCCCTGCATCTGCATGGGAAACCCAGAAGAAGCTCCCGGTCTTGGATCCTGGCTTCAGATAGGCACAACTCTGGCCATTGTGGCCAAATGGGGAGTGAACCAGCAGATGGAAGACCTGTCTCTCTCTCTCTCTCTCTCCCCCCCACCTCTCCTCTCTCTGTGTAACTCTAACTTTCAAATAAATAAATAAATCTTTAAAAAAAAGATTGCCATTTTTTTCTTTTAAAAAATATGTAAAAGTATTAAAAAAAAAGTTCCACAAGGCAGAATAACTCTCTGCTGTGCCATACTCTGTGTTACTTAGTTGAACCAGTGAGCCTTTTCATGCTGTGTTCCCTTAAGTCTTTATTTCCCTTATCCCCCTCTCCAGCAGCCTCTCTTGAAAAATTGTCCTCATCCACAGATGGTCAACATTATGATGGAATTTTGTTTTCCTCTCATGTGAATTTGGAGCTGATAGAAGCTTCTCAGCTCCTTGCTGGGATCTGCTGACAAACCCGCTGGCCCCACAACCATCTGTGACGTCAGGATGATGCTTGTGAGGTTCCTGTTGGTATCTTTTGCTGAGCCACAGGACCCAGTGGACAAGTGCTGATGGGGACGAGGAGTTCAGATCTTGTCACCGCCCCTTACAAAACTGACGTGACCTGGGGCAAATGACTAAACCCTTCACTCTCTTTTCCCATTAGAACACGACATAGTCTTATTCTAACTGAAAGAACAGAGAATGCATTAGCAGCATCCAAATTCCCTGCAGAAGCACTTGGGAAGAGGCTGCCAAAAGGACCTCATTTGTAGACTAAGGGGGTTGCACTGAAAACTCTCCAAGGGCACTTTATGGCTGACATTCTAGTATTTTACGATGAATCAACCCTGAAATTTGCCATGAGGCGGTCATACTAAGGAATATGCAGTGTCTTGGGAGAAGTGAGATAGCTGAATGAAAAATGGAGTGTCCCTAGATATCCAGGGGAGGAGATAAGAGAAATCCAGAAGCCCTTGATATCTAATCAAGTGACTCACCTTGCAGTATCCTGCATCCCCACCCCCACCCCCACCCCCATAAAAGCTGTTTAACATCAGAAGTCTCCATTGACAAAGGACACAAGTGTCTAAGACATAATAGTGGTAGGTATTTTCCTGAAATAATCCACTTTTTAAATACTCTTTATAGATGATTTGCTACACTTATATGTCCTAGAAAAAGAGGAAAGGATGACTTGGGTTTTTCTATTTACATAAATTTCATGTGCTTTTGAGAATTCTATCACATTTCTGACAGTTACACATTTGTGTGTGTGTGAGGAAGGTCGTTTTATTTATTGGTTCTTACGGGTATCAGAAGTTTACCTGAGACCACAGTAAGGGCACATGGACTTTATACTTTTGACACCAAAGGTCACACTCTGGATTAGGCACTGGAGGCCAGGCCTCTAGACCACAGGAGCAAACACCACAGCAATTTTCCAGGAGCCAAATCAGTGGGATACATGGCAAAGAAGATGAAACTCAGAGACATTTTTGTGGCTGTCTTAAGGACATAAAAAGTCATGAAGCATAAAAAGGCCTCAGAGGGATTCCCCCATCTCTCCAGCTGTGGAAACATTCAGCTTAGCTTGTTTTGGAATCCGAGCCAGAAGACCCTTGGTGAGAGTGCCAATGGCCTGCTCCTGGTCCAGCTGCCCGCTCCCCAGTCTGCCTTAGAAAATATGGATAGGCCCTGCTGCTCTTCAGTCTCTGGGACAGTTCATTCCAGATTCTTAGCAATGTTCTTGGACTGCACCAGCAGCTCCTGGCCCAGAGTTGGGCCAAGCGCCCAGATGTGCCAACTCACAGCCAGGGATGCCAGACCTGGCATGGGGGTCCGCCTGCCTGGGGCCATGGGCTATCCTCAAGAAAACAGCGTGTGAGAGGGCCTGGAGTTTCAGCCCCTAGCTGCAGCGGGTGCCAGCTGGTTTCTGTAATTACACATGGTCTTTAAATGGTTAGGAAGTGCCTTAAAAATTTATATAGAAAGTGTCGCTCCAAAAATTGGAGCTTGAACTACTGGTTGGAGCCTTCACATACACTCACCCTTCTATACTTTAGCGCTTCATCTGAGCATACCCCAATTCCTTTTCATTTCTGGAAATCACACAGACACTCATCCTTCTATTGTTAAGAT
This sequence comes from Oryctolagus cuniculus, assembly GCF_964237555.1. NCBI lineage: Eukaryota > Metazoa > Chordata > Mammalia > Lagomorpha > Leporidae > Oryctolagus > Oryctolagus cuniculus. Next base: position 220,072,785 of record NC_091432.1, read on the forward strand.
TTCATTTCTCGAACATTTTCAAAGTGATGCAATCCACTCTGCAACAAAATCTTACACATACATCCTATCTGGAGCCATAAGGTTGGCATTGTAGTGTGGCTGACTCTCCCCTCAGCCATCAGCAGTTCATCTCTTACACAGCTTGTTATGCTCTCAATTTTAGCCACTGATCCCATAAGCTCTGACAGGAATGTATTTGAAATCCATGCTTTATAAACAGATCCCATCTTTCTTAAAATCTAATTTTATTGGTTATCATTGTAAAAGTATTTATTTATCCGATGGCAAAGTGAGAGAGAGAGAGAGAGAGAGAGAGAGAGAGAGAGAGATCTTCCCATCCTCTGGGTCCCTTCCCAAATGGCTGCAGCAACCAGGACTGGGGCAGGCCAAAGCCAGAAGCCTGGAGCTCCATCCAGGTCTCCCCCATGGGGAGCAAGGCCCCAGGCATTTGGACCATCTTCCAATGCTTTCCCAGGCACATCAGCAGGGAGCTGGATTGGAAGTGGAGAAGCTAGAACATGAATTGACATCCATATGGGATGCCAGCATTGCAAGCAGAGGCTTAACCTGTTGTACCACAATGCTGGCCCTGTAAAATAAAATTACCAATTTTATCAAGGAAAAAACTCCAGCAAATTCAAACATAATCAATGTCAGTGCATTCAAATATTTCCTAAATATAGGGTTATGTCAGGCACTGCCCTAGGCAGTGAAGAGAAAGGGAGGAGGAAGAAGGGTGGGAGTGTGGGTAGGAAGGATCACTATGTTTCTAAAGTTGCATTTATGGAATTCATGAAGTTTATGTACCTTAAACAAAAGGTATCTGAAGGGGCTGGCGTTGTGGTGCAGCAGGTTAACACCCTGACCTGAAGCACTGGCATCCCATATGGGCGCCAGTTCGAGACCCGGCTGCTCCACTTCCCAACCAGCTCTCTGCTTTGACCTGGGAAAACAGTAGAAGATGGCTCAAGTCCTTGGGCCCCTGCACCCACGTGGGAGACCCAGAAGAAGCTCCTGGCTCCTGGCTCCTGGCTTTGGATTGGTGTAGCTCTGGCCATTGCGGCCAACTGGGGAGTGAACCAGCGGATGGAAGACTCTCTTTCTCTCTCTCTTTCTCTCTGCCTCTCCTTCTCTCTCTGTGTAACTCTGACTTTCAAATAAATAAATATTTTTTAAAAAGTATCTGAAAAAATGAAATCTCTTCGTTTTATACCAAAAACAACTTAAATTCCAGAGTGGGATAAAAGACTCAAGGACCAGACTAAACCTCTGCTCTTCTGACTTCCAACTATACAGTGCTTTGGATTCCCTGCCTGTAGAGTTATGAGAGAATTCAGTAGGAACATAATGAGGGGCGGATTTGAGAGTAGCAGGGGTGGTGGAGATGCCCGAGTCTTGTGACCCAAAGATGGAAACTGAAAATATTTTATCCTAGATGATGGTCTGCTAGCACTGGAGATAGGGTACTCACAGCCCAGCAGAAATAGCATTGGGATCAGACTTAATGATTAGGCAACTAAATGACAGGACCTGAAAATCTCAATGAGTCAGTGGTTTTGAGTTCAACACTTTCTGTTCCAAATCAATAATATATGGAGTTAGAGAATGGCATGGATCTATATTGTAGCCTAGAGGAGTGAAGATGGAGTGCCTTTGAGATAACTACAGAAAAAAAAGGAATCTGAATTTATTGAATACAGCCATTGTCTTTTGGAACCTTATGGTAGAAAGAGGAGGCCAGGCTTGTAAAGAGGTAATAGGTAAAAAGCCCTATACAAGAGATAGGTACAGGAGCTTGCTATTTGTTATAACAACAAGGCATTTCTTTCTTTTTTTTTTTTTTAACTTCCAACTCTCAGATGCGGACACTGAGGCTTACTAAGCTGAAGTAACCAGACCCCAGGTCAACATGTGAAGGGACCAGGAGTTGAACTCTTCTCACCTACTCCTAACTAAGCCTTTGTTGCACCTCGCCCAGCTGCCTGCAGCTTCTGTGAGAATGTCTACAGGCATGCTGACTGGAGGGGGTAGGAATAATATTATTGCATTTATGTTTTATTTATGTGGCAATGTGATATTTATCTAGACGCTTTCATCTGGGAGATGTTAAGTGTTTTATAAACAGGTTCTTATTTGCTCCCTCCTCTTGGACTCCTCCACCTGAGTCTTTGGGAACAAAAAGGTTGCCAGGGATGGCCAAGGTCACAAGCATGGACAGGTGCGTATGGGATGGTGGTTCCCCTCATGTGGACACAGCTGTGTTTGGTGATAACAGCAATGATCTCTTACACTTGTATATCCTCTGTTATTTGCTGACCTCTTCCACGTCCAGCTTTCATTTGATCTCGACACCAGTCATGTGAAATAGGTAGAGCAAGTATCAATTTTCAGACAAGGAAACTGAGGCCCAAGGAGGCCAATTAATTTGTCTGAGGTCACATGATGGCCTGCCATGTCATGAAAGGAGCAGACATTCAAACTCAGATCCGCCGATTCATGCAAAAACGGTGTTGGATAGTGGCTAAGAGGCTAAGCCTTGGAATTGGGTTGGACCCGAGTTTGAGATCTGTATCTGCTGTATTCCTTCAGGGTTGTGTATCTGGGACAGTGGACTTCATCTCTCCAATCCTGTTTTCTCATCTGTGAAGTGAGCAAATGAATCATTGCTGCCCCCGGGGATCTGTGAAGAATCCACATGACAGTTATCCATAAAGTATGAACAACTCATCACAGGGCCTGGCATGTGGGAAGCGCTCCATAAACAGAAGCTACAACGAAGAGCCCAGCTGAGGTCTATTCCCACAATAACCAGTGCCTGGGGGAAGGCTTGGGGCTTGCACTCACCTGAGAGGGTCTGTTGGGCATCCGGTCAAGGTGCAGGGTTTGCCTGAACCACCACCGAAGCTGAAGCCCTGTACTCTGTGCCTCCCCTTGAGGAGTCAGCCTGTGTGTGGTGGGGGTGCATTCTCAGGCAGTCCTTTGGCAGCAGCTGCGGGGAGGCCTACACTTTTGACTCACCCCCCACACACTCTGCCCACCTGTCTCCACTCCTAGCCTCTGGCAGCCCAGCTTTGCCTCGTAGGAGAGCAGTAAACCTGCGTCCTCAGGTGCTCCCCCTCTTAGCTCCCCCACCCCGGGATACAGCCAAAGAAAACCAAAGCACTCTGTTTGTTTTCTAAGCTTGAGCCAGGAGCGATTCCCGGAAGGCACTGCCTGGCTTAATGGGGCTGTGTCTGGGCCTTGCTTCCAAGCCAGGCCCTGGCAGAATTAGGAGGCTGCTCTCCTGCTTGGCTCCACTGGAGGCCGTGGCATTTGCTTAAGGTGATTCAATTTGAGGCCAAGGGGACCAGCAATGGCAGGAGGCTTGGTTCTAGTTCTGTCCACCCTGACTCACTGTGTGCCTCTGAACAAGGCCCTTCCCAGCTGTGGGCCTCAGTGACTCAGTCCCTGTACCTTTATCAAAAGGCAGCTCTGCTAAACCACCCTGGCTGCACTCACCTGGTGGGGTTCTAAGAAAACAATGCCTGGGCCCTATCACCATAAATTCCATCAAACTGGTCTGCCATAGGCGTCTGGGCAACACTACTTTTTAGAAACTCAATAAGTGATTTTAGGAGGCAACCAATGTCTAGATCCATGACTCTAAATGAATGCTGAGACCCCTGTGAGCTCTGTCATTTGATAATTCTGTGAAAGCAGTGAAGGAGGAGATGCAGAACATTCTAGAAGGAGAAATCCTCATGGACCTTTGTCTTTAAAACAGCATGTAATCAAATTGCCTCATCAGACAGATGGGAGAACTGAGGCCAGAGGAAAGGGGTGAGTCTAAAGCCATCTATGGGCCTGGTCTAGAACCAAAGCCTCCTGAACTGCATTCCAAGTAACGACAATGTAGTTAATAGAAGGAGAAGCTGAAAATGAAGAAGGAAGGAAGGGCAGAAATAAACAAATATAAAATGAAAAAGCAAAAGAAAATAAAAGGATAGTTAGAGAGGGGCAAAATGTATAGGGAGGAGGAAAAAAGAAATAAAGCCACGAGAGGGGCAGGAGCACGAGCAACCCATAGAGTTCCCAGTGAGTCAGGGCAGCTCTGAGCCACACTTGGCTGTACAGTCCGTATTCAGCAAATGCAACCTGGGCAAGAGCTCCTATCCCAGCTGGGGCCCCCGGTCTGGGGCTGAAGCCTGCGTGGGGGCGGCCTGACTCACAGCTGCTGCTTCCTCACTCTGCTTCCAGCTTCTTGCTCAATCCAGGCAGCAGGCAGGATGGATGCTCTTTTTTACAAGGTGATCCCAGAAAGGAGGGTCCTGCAACCTTTAGGATTGGTTCTGGCTAAGGGTAGGGACCAAGGGGCAGGAGGTCCTGTTCTCCTGCAATACTGAGAAGCTGGCGACTCCCAGAGGGGCCTACTATTTCCTGCCTTCAGGCCCTTGTCTGATGCTCCCCCACCCCATTCCATTTGAGTGCCCTTCTCCACAGAAACTCCACCAAGCTTGGCAATTGAGGCCTCCCACATCTGGTACTATAGTATTTCGTATTTATGGTTCTCTTCTAGGCTTTTTATCTTACCTGCAAGACCCCACACTGCCAAATGTGAGTAGAGGTTCCCTATCGCCTCAGCTTTGCTTATTATGAATTCACTTATACTTCACATCCCATAAACAGACATACTCATAAATCCCACTTGAAATGTCTCTGTTGTAATCTCGCTCCTTCCAAATAGCTTTCTCTGACCACCACACTCAAAATAATTCCTTTCTACTACAATTTTACATCATACTCCAGTCTGCTCTCTGCAATATTTAGTGGGATGCACCTTTTATTTTAGAGCACAGAGTTGAAAGTTTCTAAGTGACTGGATTGACATCCAGAAAATGGGTATCAGCTGTTGGACTCAGATAGACCATTTGCTGACAGTATGCTTCAAGACCCAGCATCCTCATCTGCAAGACAAGGATATCAGTTTTTAGCTTTGGGTTAATTGTGGGTGTCACCAGAGATAACATGTGAGGAGAATCTATAACATGGCAAGGACTTTAGAAAGAAAACTTGCTATTGTCACAGGTCCCTTTTGTGGACCTGCCTTGGAGTGGTCTTCAGAAGTGTGCTCATATTATTCAACTGAAGCTCAGTGACTTTCTGAAAACAGTGAGGGCAAGGAGGACATGGGAGAAGAAAGGAGCGAAAGGAAGAATGAGCCTTGCAAGGATGCTGTTGTGTTCTTTTACTGATGAAGGAATGGAGGCTGGCAGATTGGAAGCAACTGTCACACTCAACACTTCGCGGCCTCTTCCTGATAGCCCTATGAATACAGGCTGGAATTCCTGTCCCTGACAAAGGGAGAAAGACCCTACCTGAAGTAAGATAGATTAGAGGGGCTGGCACTGTGGCATACAGGGTTAAATGGCCCCCTTCCATGCTGGCATCCCAAATGTGCGGTCCAGCTGCATTCTGGCTGCTCTACTACTGATCCAGCTGCCTGCTAATGTGCCTGGGAAAACAGCAGAGGATGGCCCAAGTGCTTGAGTCCCTGCACCCATGTATGAGACCCAGATGAAGCTCCTGATTCCTGGCTTTGTCCTGGCCCACCCCAACCACTGCAGGCAGCTGGGGAATGCACCAGTGGAGAAAGATCTCTTTCCTTTGTTCTGTAACTCTGCCTTTCAAATAAGTAAATCTTAAAAGAAAAAAAAAGGTAGATTAGAACCCTGACTCTAAGGCTTTCCTGATTTCCAAGGTGCTTGCCCTTACATAAAAAAGCAGCAGTCTCGGACTCCATTATGAACAATGTTAGCCGTGATGCACAAGGGGACACAATGTGGGCCTAAAGGAAGAGGAATGTACCCAGAGAAACCCTGTCTGCTCTGCCTTTCACAGGAAGCCAGAATGGGGGAACTAGGAGAGAACAAGTATTCAAAGGGTTTGGGGAACCCTTTGGGGAACATTTATTAGGTTTTATCATCCCAAGGATATTCTCAATCAGGGTATGTGTTGAACATGAGTAGACATAAAAATCATCCAAGGAAAGGGTAAAAAGTAAAAATTCACAGAAATTCTGATATAGTACTTTTGGGGCCAGCCCAGTCATTTACATTATTAATGTACTCTCCCTGATAGAAATGGACCACATGTTGTTGTAAAACATTTTAGTTGATTCTTTCATTTAAATTATCTCTTTCTTCCCAGCCCAGCCTACTCCTACCTCAGAATCATCTTGTATTGAGAACACTGAATAAATCAATGTGCATATCAACTTGCTTTCCTTCTGCCGTGACCCATCATTTCCTCTGACCTGTTCCATCCAGGCCCTGGACTTGAGAAAGGGTACCTGAGAGACAACAGCATCCTCTATCAGTAAGACTAGCCCTTGCCCTCCAGGTCCTTAAAGATGCATTTAATTCTATCAGTAGCTATATTTTCTTTCCTCCAGAATTGCTTCTCTTCTATCCATTTCAATTTGTGGCACTGGCCCCAGCATCCACATTGTTAGGGTCTTGTTTCACCTTCAATGCCTATATGCACTCTGCCCATTCAATCTTCTCTAGCAACCTAAACACACACACACATCATCATCATCATCATCATCTTCATCTTCACATATATCATGTATATCCTGTGGATTCTACCATTCATCATTCCCCCTACTCCCATATCCTTTCAGCCATTCTAGTTCAGTTTTCATTTCTTCCTAGAGCACTGTAGTTCAATGAGACTGCAACTTAAAATGTGAAGGGGTAAGAAATGAGGCTAGAGTAGAATGCAGAAGGATCTTCTAGTCTCAAATTCTCAAGAAATAGAGAGGGCCCTGAAGAACTAGGGGGTGGCAGTAAAAAGGAAGTTGTTGTCTAACCAAATTTGTAGTTCTGTTCATAATAGGATAGTCAGTAGATTTTGAGATGCATTACCACATACTGAGTATAATAATTTTTAGGGAAATGAAAGGTAGCCATGAAGACTGTTTCCTTCTCCCAATAGCTCACTGAAGCTGAAGTCAGCATACTGGACTCCCCTAAAAGCAAAGATTCTAAGAGTCTTCCCTCATGGGATATGTGAAGGGGTGGATGAGCAAGCAAAGTATTTTCACAGTTAACTTCTTTGTCATGCCTATCTTCTGAAATGGGCATATTACTAGGAAAATAATGTGTTTTGGTCATTTTATTTTCTTTGGGGGAATTAGCATTTGTGTGTATCGGAGCAATGAATGTTTTTCAAACTTGTTTATGTATTTAAAACTTTTTTACTTGTATAAGGTGGACAGACTTCATGTATTTCATCTATACTGATTGAAGAGCATAATAATACTTCCCATTCTACCCTCCCGCCTACCCATGCTCCCACCTTCCCTCCTCCTTCATTTCTTATTTTTTAAAAAATTTTTACAATGACATACTTTCACAAACTTGCTTACTTAAGCAGAGAGTCACTGATTCCTAATAACATCTCATGGGAAAACCCAACATGCAGAGGTAAATCATTCTATTAGCAGCAGGAAGCAAGTGAGCCCGACCTTCTGACCACTTGAAGTTGACTTCCTTGGTGACAACGGGGACACCTCTAAATATTCCTGAGGTCTGATAACACAGTTTTGGAAACTTCTGGTCTAGTCTAAATTCACTACTTTGAGAGTCATAGAGAAAGGGAGATTGTTGAAGCTCATGTAAGGCTCCACAGTAGACCTGGAATTTGAGTCCCTTAGTGCCCACTCTTGCACCAGCACAGCTCCAACCGGGGGATTCTGTGCACTGAGATGTCAAACCCAACTTGAGGGTCAAAGGAAATATGAATAGTCCCAAAGCCTGGTATCTTGAAACTTGGTATCACCTGGGACAAGGTTTGGGGTCTGTCCCTCTGGTCCAAGCTACCGTGTGCACAGTCCATGAGGGTACACAACCTTGGCAGGGAAGTCAAAAGGCTTGTGGTGGAATTTTAGGGTTACCATTGGAAATCTCTCAATTTATTAGTGTCATGAAAAGAATGGGAAAGACTCTAGTGGGTGACAGGGACCAGAACAGAGAAGACTGGGGCAGTGTCGTAAGATGGGACCAGTTGAGACAGAGCTAGTTGCAAGTTTCCCCTAGTCTAAAGAGATGTATGTGTGATGATCAGGCAAGATCTCTTGAAAAGCAGTACTCCACTCCCTCTACCTTTTTGTTTCATTTTTTTTTTAAAAGTGTTTGCTGGTTTGAAGAGTCTGTCAATCTGCAGACATGCCAGTAAAGAGGCCAGAAAGTCTGCCTTTCACTCTAAAACAAGCCTGATCAATAACCAGTCTGACCTCACTTCATTTTAGTTCCCAAATTAAAAATAAATAAAAAGATGCAACTTTAGATGTTTACAGCATTCACCTCCAAGGAGCCCTAGTAGACAGCACTGGGCCAGCAGTCCTGGCTTGCTTCCCTTAACTTTTCTCCATGTCTGCCCAACACTGCCATCCTTAGCAGTTATCTTTTGTACAGCAACTATGTGTTCCGCATAATGTTAGACGTTGCAATAGAATGGAAAATATGGACGAGACTGATGTTATGTTCTCAAAATGCTAATAAGCATGTTGCTCTGAGATATAATGAAAAGTGTGCTGGCTTTGGGATCAGAAAGACATGAGCCTAAGTTAAACTTTCACCTCCTCAACCCACTGTGACTTGGGAAAAGAACTTAGCTAAGCTTCCACTTTTCCACTCATGAGGTTGGGACAAGAGCACCCAACTAGCACAGATATCAGCACACTGCCAGTACACCCCAAAAGGTTAAGCCTCTTTTCCCTCTCTTAGAACATCTGGGGAAGGGGTAGCACTGGGGCACAGCAGAGTAAGCTGCTGCTTGCAGTGTTAGCATCCCACACCAAAGTGCCAGTTCAACTCTTGGCTGCTCCTTGTCTAATCCAGCCCCTGCTAATGCACCTGGGAAGTAATAGATGGTAGCCCGAGTGCATTTTGAGCCCCTGCTCCCCATGTGGGAGACTTGAATGGAGATGGAGTTCTAGGCTCCTGGCTTCAGCATGGATGGGCACCAGGCATGGCAGCCATTTGGGGAGTTAACCAGTGGAAGAAACCCCCCCCTCAGTTTCTTCCCCTCTTCCTCTGTCACTCTGCTGTTTAAGTAAAGCTTTGTAAAAAAAGAAAAGATTTTCATTTTATTTATTTGAAAGGCAGAGTTACAGAGGCAGAGGCATAAGAGAGTGAGAGGTCTTCCATCAGCTGGTTTGCTCCTCAAAAGGCCGCAACAGCTGGAGATAGGATGATCTGAAGTCGGGAATCTGGTGATTCTTCCAGGTCTCCCACATAGGGCAGGGGCCCAGGTACTTGGATCATCTTCCACTGCTTTCCCAGGCCAGTGCAGAGAGCTGGATTGGAAGTGGAGCAGACAGGACTCAAACTGGCACCCACATGGGATGCCGGCACTGCAGACAGCAGCTTTTAGCTATTACACCCCAGTGCTAGCCCCTTAAACAAACCTTAAAAAAAAAAAAAGAAAATTTGGGGAAATCAAATTTTAAGACAACCTGTTTTTGGGTCTCTGAGCACAAGTTGAAGTTTTAGAAAGTGTTATGGAGGAATAGGACATTGGGCTCCAACAAGTCTTCTATTTACTATATAAATGGACATACCTAAAGGAGTAGTTGATCAATGAGTACTGAATAATGAATAAATGAATGAACAAACAAACAAAGTACCCATAGTTAAAGTTCAGTGTACTTACAACTGGTTTACCTTTTAGATTTTATAATTTAGCACAGATTCCCTAATCACAGTAAAGTCACTTTATTTTATTAAATACTGATGGACTTAAGCAAGATAGAAAAGTACATAAAGTAGTGGCTAAAATGCTAAAAACAATATCACAGAGACAGAGTGTTGTGGTGAAAAATAGCTTTTTCTTGACAAAATCCTTATCTTTAAGGCCCCACCCCTGAACAATGAGTTAATCCCTTCAAACAGGCAACTTAGTATGTGTTAAGAAGGCAGGGGTCTGATATCCTGGGTTCAGTCTCACCATAGTCACAGACTTACTGTGTGAACAGGAGGCAGCCCCTTTCATGGTTAAAATCATCCTGTTGCATCACATTGTATTGACTGAGTGTGGGACACATCAATCTTAAATCATTTCAAGCAAACAAGAAACAAACAAACAAAAAAAGCCTTTCTTGCAATTCTTCAAATTCAGTCATGGAAAATGTCCTGGTTTAGTGCTAATGTGCTTTTGATACCTCTGTCACAGTCACCAGCTTCCCTTTTCCAAAAAGAAGACAGAACAGGTTCCTAGCTCAGAACTTTCCAGAGACAATAGAATCTACCTAGAATTTTACAAAATTGTTGTGTTTTCAACGTATTGATTTTTAGAGTTATCTATTTACGGCAAGTGATCCTGGTTTTTCATTTACCGGTAGTAATATAAATTTCCATTTTTGAAATCATTGATTTTAACCAAAAATAAAAGAAAGAAATGACTCAATTTCAAGAAGAAAACATCAAGTTAATAATATTCTAGGTCTGGCAAAATTGTGAAGGTGATGCTCAGATGAGATGTAGGGGAAACCATGCTGAAGGCTCTCCAGGGTCCTTCGAGGTGGAAAACTGAGATGATCCACGCACTGCAGACCCAGAAACTGCCAGCAAGAGCATTTTAACGGGTATCAGATGAACTCTGGCTTTCAGGAGAGTTTCTGGGAAAACTAACTTGTATAAAGTGATATCCGGACATTCAGGAGCAACTCTTCTCCTCTAGTAATACGCGTAAGAGAGACAAGCAGGGCTGCAAAGGCCCTGGAAAGGTAAAGTACCTTTTCGCTTCAGAAAGGCCAGAGAAAAAAACAGCCCACAGCTGCCCAGCAGCCACCCCAGCAAGAGGCTGAGGCCCTGTGATTTCTCCAAGCTCCCCCAGTCTGAGCCTCTCTACTCCCTGGCCAAGAGGAGAGACAAGGCCAGCTGCACAGGCCAGCCTACTTGTGCGCAGCTGCGATCTCTGCTCCAAAGTGAGTCAGGGGCCCGGATGCAGGCCCCTTCTTCTGCACTGCCCCCACCACTCAGCTTGAAATATAGCAGAGCAAGAGGGTGAAATTGGGACAACCCAAACTGCAGAGAATGGGTTTTGATGGAGTGGAGCTGGGCTCTCCTTTCCCACCCAGTGCACTCCACCTCCCCGCCTCCTACTCCCCAGGCCATCACAGTTCACAGAAGACCTTGGCTGGAGCTGACCACCGGGAAGTTATTGGAGGAGGAGAAGGAGAAAAAAGAGGAGGTCCCTAACTCTGGAGGGGGCAGAGGAAAGAAAAGAAGATGAATTTCTTCATGGATTCACACTGAACTAACAAATGGGGTCTGCTGCATACAAAGGAAAAAATAATCCAACCCTGCATCTGACAGCTGAATGACAGGAACTGCTGGCTGTGGAATGAGGAGAGGCCTCAGGGTACGGGGGGTAGGGGGGTGGGATGGGATTATTATTCAAGGTAATTAATGTCTTGAGTTAGGGCTGCTAGTTCTGGGGTGCACATGTGTGAATATATGGGCTCATCATTTGGAAACATTATAAAATCACAGCATAGCAGAGGCAGACACTGGGCAGAAAGGATCTGCATTTGTCCATTGAATCATCCATTCAACGGTAGTATTCAAAGCCTACTATGTTGTTGATTATGAGTGTTCTCAGAGGACAAAAAACTCATTGTCTGCACACTTATTTGCATTTCTTGGTATGTATACTGCATTTAAATAAAAGGTTGTTTTTAAAAGCCTGTGGTAGGTACCAGACATCTAATGGACAACAGGACAACAGTCCAGACACTGTCCTGCCCTCTGAGGATTGCACCTTTCAGCCAGAAAGGTAGAAAATTTGAATAAGTAAGTGCAATAAAACAGGAGGAGATCTCTGAATTGAGTGCTCAGGTTGCTTCTGGTAAGAAGTTTCTGAGAGACCTGGAAAAGTATTTTCAAGTCCCTCGAGGCTTGAGTCTCAACAGTGAGGCTGGGGTGGGGAGTAGGAAGTGTTTAGGTCCATGGCTTTAAACCTAAGGGTTCTCTAAAAGTGCTCAGAGGTCACTGGGAAGGAAGAGGCTTCCACCATGTCCCAGAGTCACCTGCTATTATTTTGTTTTGTACATTGGCCTTTTCTGAGTTTCAACAGAAGGCCCTGCTGCTATGAGAAAGACTGAGTTGATAACGACTCAACTAGATGGTCAAAAATATTCCTTCCAGATTTGGCTTTGCAAGACTGTGGTGGTGGTCTTTCATTGTACCCAGCAAGCAAATATGTATCTATAGCCATACTCACATGCTGAAGGCACTTCCTGCCTACTTTATCCATTTATTCCTCTGTAAACACTAGGAAAGCTGACCTCATTGGTGTATATGTCATACACATATTTATATGTGCATATTATATTTATATGTATGTATTTATATGAATTCACCCACACATAAAAATGTGGATGGAGCCATAAATATATTCACCACTGGGCTTAACTAAGTGTGGTTAAATTCAATGATGTAGTAATTAAAACACAGTATTTTGAGTCTAAATGATTACAAATTCCTACCTTTGGAAGAATTTACTTACTTTCTGTATATCTCAGTCTTTTTTTCTGTGAAATGGGATGAGGAATGCCTAACTTTGTAGTATTTTTAGATTAAATGAATGACTGTAATTATAGTACTCAGCTTAGTGTGTTGCAGATAATATAAACCTATAAATGATACTTCCTTCCCTTTCATGCCCTTTCCTAAACCGTCTAGGCGTGGGTGACCACTGTTTTCTTTACATGCCTTTTTAAAAAAAAAACAAAACAAAACAAAAAAAAAAACAAACTTATTTCATCAAACAGACTTTACAGGAACAGAGAAAGAGAGAGAGAGAGAGAGAGAGAGAGAATCTTCTATCCACTGGTTCTCTCCCCAGATGGCCACAATGATTGGATCTGGGCCAGTTTGAAGCCTGAAACCCAGAGCATTTCGGTGGCAGGGACCCAAGCACTTAGGCCATCTTCCACTGCTTCCCCTGGCACGCTAGTAGAGAGCTGTATCAGAAATGGAGCAGCAAAGGCATGGCACCCATATGGGATGCTGGCATCACAGATGGTAACTTCATCTACTACCCCACAATGCTGGCCCTCCATGTTCTTCTTGCTCTCAGTTCAGAGAGGTTCATGGCCACTTGGAAATTGTCCTTAAACTACAAGTTGGTACGGAAGTCAAAGCACTGTAATTTGGAGGATGCTAGGCTGTCCCTTCACATACCTACACAAATAAACTAAGTAATGCATAGCTAGCCTTTGAAATAGTGGCAACTATATATAAGCAAAGAGAGAGAAAAAATAACCTGCACTTATTCCACTTTAAAAAAAAAAAACTGTTGACATTTTGGCATGTACTTTCCATACTTTTTTTCCCTAAGATATATAAACAAATGTAATATTTTCTATGTCTTTGAGGAATCATAAACCCCTAAGATGAAAGAGGATGGTGAAAATATGGACAAGTAAAACACTGCAACGAACAAGTAAACACACACCTCTCATTTCAGTCTTTATTGTTTGTTATTATTCCTTAACAGCTATGAACTTGCATTCTCTTCAAGCACTGTCTATGTTCCAAGAGTCTATGACTACATATAAGTTGTTGGGTTTTGATTTTGCAGATGTCCCATTACACAGTGATAAGCATTGAAACTGACTGCCCATCTCCTGTTGATCAGTCTGCCTTTGAGCAAATGAGTACTGGGAGTCCACTATGAGCCATGTCTTATATGATGGAGATTAAGATGAACGGCAGAGGCAGAGTCTTGTCCTTATAGGTCTCTCAAACTACTATTAGCACTCAGCCCACATACCATCTTGAGCCCCAAATTCAGCTGGTGATGGACTAGCTGGAGAACTTCATATAAAATTACAATGAAAATAGTGGTAACTGTAGCAGCTACCATTTATGAGCACTTACCAATATATAGAAACTATGCTAAATACTTTATATTCATTATTTCTGATTCTCTCTATACCTCTGCAAGGTGAATATTGTAAGTTTATTTTTACTTCACTAAAGAGAAGAATTAGAAAGTGACTTGTCTAAGGTTGTACAATCAGTGAGTAGAGGAGCCCAAATTACAGAATAAAGTTCCTTCCCCATCTATGGACTAAGAAAGCTATGGAAGGACACAGGCCATTTCTCTGCTGGATCACACTGTGCAGTCAGAGAACAATGATTTGACTTTATTTTGTCCCAGGAAGTTCAGCTCAAGAAGGTTGACCAAAATGGCTCAAGAATCTTAAAAAGATCTGAAAAAGTCATTTCTTTCCTTAGAGACTTCCATGTTTTCTCTCTCTGGTCAAAGCCAAGGATTCTGATTGGGTTGTATTCTCTCAGTCCATCCACCTCAGCCTACGTCTCAGGCTTAAGCCCAGTTTTCCTGCCCTGAACTGTCCTGACTGACAAGAGCTACCTACTAGATCCTAGTTTAATCTTTCTTTTGAAAGGCTTCTGATATTTAGGGCACAGAAGAAAGAGCCAAGGCAGAGTCCCAGGTATAGATCCTGATGACTTGAACTTGTCAGAGCCTTGGTCTCCTTGGATGTAAAAGGGAAATTAGAATATTGCCTTCTATGTAAGACTGATGTGAAGATTGAAGAAATTATGTGAAATTGCCTAGCACATGGTAGATAGTTACTAAGTGCCCATTTTTATCTATTTCGTTCATGTAATGCATATTTATTGAGGTCCTACTGTGAATTGGTCACTCTTGTAGTTACTTAGGACATATCAATCAACGAAACAAGCAATAGATTATTTGCTTTGTGGAGGTTCCATTTGAGGGTAGGAGAAACAGTTCTCATTTGACCCTACCTGACTTTCTTTCTTGCCTGCCAATGACGAGTGTGAAGTCCAAGGCCTGTGAGATAGAGATTTCCCTTCTTCCTCTCTCAAGTATTAAATCTTGCACCCAGAAGGACTCTTGGAATTTCTACTCTGGGGCCTCTGTTCCTTTGGAAATTCCTTAACCTTATTGCAACCTATAGGCCAATTTAGAGGTGAGACCTTGAAAATCTCATCAGACCAGATGGATAAGGTGATCATCTGGGGAGAGGAAATTCGGCAACACATACTGAATACAGCTCTATGTTGGGCTCTATGCTGCTAGTGCTGAGAAACAAGCTGGAGCAACCGCCTGTTTTCTTTCACAGCCTCTTTGGAGGCAAATTCATAATCAGAATTATGATTTATGATCCTTTTTTTCCTGGATCATACTGAGTGTATCTGTGTAAATATATATCTAGCTACAGAAGTAAAAAGTTTATTTATGGTGGTATTATCTGTGAACCCAGTGAGAACATTACAAAATACATGATATAGGCACTTCATTGCCTTCAACTACAACAAAAAAGAACCTGAATCCCAAATATGTTGAGTATCAAGAATTTAGGTAATGGATTTTGAATCTGTAATATTGTTTTCCTTATTTACAGATAAAGAAGCTGAGCTATGGGGAACATAAAGAATTTGTTTAAGATTACACAACTAGTAAGTGCCAAAGTCATTTTTGGAACCTGGGAAGTCTGAATTAAAAAATGTATTCTTGGCCTTTGTACTATTCTTTCCTACTCCCTGAATTATTATATACCTTTATATTGTTCTTGCATAATCCTCACCTCATTACAACCAGAGGGAGTAGTACTACTATTGTATATCTTTTGTTAATAAAGAAACAACTGCTCAAAGCAATGTAATTAAGGTCAGGATGCTTAATGGGTGGCAGGACTAGTATTTGTACCCAGGACTTTCTGACCATTATACTGTACTGCCACAGTTTAATGACCAAAATGTGTTGCAACTACAAATGATTTACACTTTTCCTTGGCTTATGTGCACTTCTTCCCTTGTCTCCTTGCAATTTCTTCTACACATAACAGTCCAGTGATGTTTGTAAAATAAAATATTATTACATCAGTAATTCAACAATTCATTCATTTGTTCTATAAATATTTATGGTACACCTTCATGCCAATCACTTTGCTGGTCACTAAGAAGACTGTAATGAATAAAACAATTTTTCCCCTTTATTGGGTGTCAAAGCCTTCCCTAGATTGCCATTATATTGAGAATAAAATTCTAAAGTCTTAACATTAGGCCCACAGACTCTGGACCTCTCCATGCCACCTCTTCCTCTTTTCCTGGTCTTCCCTCCTTTCGCCAATCTTCATTACCTTCACAGTAACCTCTAACAAGTTCATGTTTTAGTCCATCAGTTACCCAGCCCTCCTGCAGCTTCAAATCCTTAGTAAGATATCTCTTTTTTCTGTACTGCTTTTCCTTAAATATTCACTAGTTTAATAATTCAATTAATGTGTTTGTCTCCTACTAGACTGCAAGTGCTGTGTGGTCAGGGCTATGCCTTTTCTTGTTGACATACATGTCTCCAACCGCTAGTAAAATGTTTTTGGCACCTAGGAGCCATACAATATATTAATTGTTGAAAAACTGAAGGCATAAACATTATGTGAGAGGCCTAGAATTGAATTATTACTACGTGAGTCTGGAAAAGATGCAGGGAAGGAAGAAAAAAGGCTTCTGAGAGGAAGTGAGAAGTTTGTATTTAAACTGCAAATCATGACTGGTGTTTGACAGGCGAAGGGACCACAGAAGCCATGAACAATAAGGACATGTTGTTATTCAGGAGGGCTGACCATAGAGACACCTGCATGAACCATGAGTAATTTGTAAAAAGAAAGTTAGCACAGTGGTTGTGGGAAATAAGTGTGGAGAACCCATACATGTTGAAAATTAATATTCCAAAAGCAGGGTGTTCCCATGAATACAAATCCTCCAAACACCCCCCCACACACACACACACATGTAGCTTAGGTTATTCTCTTTTCTAACTTCTCCTAAGCTAGGATGCATCACAGTACATTTGGTCACCTTTTTATGTCTCCCTTGGTGTGTCGGAAAGTTCTTTTGAACAATAGCCATGACTTATTTATCTTAGTCTCCTCAATGCCTGTAAGTTCTATAGGGACCCTGGTAAAAGTCCAAGAAATGTTCATTGATTTAAATGGAACTGAAGTAAAAAAAAATGAAGGTAAATCATTTATATTTTTCACGTCTCTTCACTGTACCAATTATCTTTGTCTGCTTCCTAAAGTTTAGCTGGATCACTTGGCTCCAGGCTAGAAAAAGTCACTCCAAATTTATGAGACAAAGGAGACCACCAAAGAGAAAAAACAGAAACAGAGAATGACTTTGAGAAAGACACGGGCAAAACGAGCCCGAGAAAAACAAGAGTCTCCTTGTCAAACTCTGGAGGGGCCTGTTGGCGTCTCTCACAAGCCCCAGGGAGGAAAGATAAAGATCCCATCCCTATGGGTATCAAGCCGCATCTACTACATACCACGGCTAATTTGATTTTCACGGCATGGACTGACCTGCCAAACTTTTATTGTTGAGACTACATGAGAAGGTAGCTATGGAAGGCAAGAAGGAAAAAGCTATGCCCTCTTCTTCCACAGGCCTGGGTCATAGGTGTCCTCTTTTCGTTTCCTTGGCTTCCTCCCAATTCTCATAATTGTGACTCTTTATATTTCATTAGGGGTTCCCTACTGGCCAGGAAAATTTTAAAGTCTGAGGTAATTTCTCCTTCCTGAGCAGTCTTTTTCTCAATAGGCAAGCAAGAGGCAGAAACCAAAACCAAAGTGGCTGCCCTGAGCCACAAAGCTAGAGTGACAGAGGTTGACTGAGGTTAAACTAAAGAAAATTCCGAGAGATGGGAGAATCTCAACTAAGTTTCAACTGGGTATTTCACAAAGTGGTTCCTAAAAATTGCTCCTTTGGGGAAATGTGTACCATAGTCAACTACATTTAGAAAACATTCCTTAACAATCTCTCTCTTTGAGATTCATAATGCTCTTTAAAATGTTAAGGTCTCTGAAAAATCAGGGAAGAAACCCGCTTACATTTGATTAACTGACAATTTCCAAGATAATTGATCCCAGCACTCTATGTTCTACAGCTCACACATTAGCACTCCACAGGACTAATGTTCTCCTGCATTCATGTTAGAGATCAAGTTGAGGAGAGGTGAACAGGCCTTGACAAGTTGGAGGATGCTTCTTGAAGGATGAAAGTCATGCATCTTGTGGGGCTGGTGCTGTGGCTCACTTGGTTAATCCTCCACCTGCAGTGCTGGCATCCATTATGGGTGTCGGGTTCTAGTCCCAGTTGCTCCTCTTCCAGTCCAGCTCTATACTGTAGCCTGGGAAAGTAGTAGAAGATGGCCCAAGTGCTTGGGCCCCTGCACAAGAATGAAAGACCAGGAGGAAGCACCTGGCTCCTGGCTTTGGATCAGCACAGCTCTGGCCATAGCAGCCATTTGTGGGGTGAACCAACGGAAGGAAGACTTTTCTCTCTGTCTCTCTCTCTCACTGTCTAACTGTCAAATAATAAAAAAAAAAAGTCATGCATCTTGTAGCACAATTACAAGGCATGAAGGAGGAAGAGGTACTGCTTAAGCAGAAGACAGAAGGACAATTCAGAAAGGTGATATGTTCATTTAATAGTACTTTCAATAAATGTTCATTTGATGCTTACTCTGAGCCAGAGTATTCTTGATGTTAAAAACACAGATATGGGGGCCAGCACTGTGGTGTAGTGGGTAAAGCTGCTGCCTGCAGTGCTGGTATCCTGGCTGCTCCACTTCTGATCCAGCTCTCTGCTATGGCCTGGGAAAGCAGGAGAAGATGGCCCAAGTCCTTGGGCCCCTGCACCCACATGGGCGACCTGGAAGAAGCTCCTGGCTCCTGGCTTCAGACCAGTGCAGCTCTAGCCCTTGTAGCCAATAGGGCAGTGAACCAGAGGATGGAAGACCTCTTTCTCTCTCTCTTTCTCTCTCTCTTTCTCTCTCTCTCTCTCTCTGCCTCTCCTCTCTCTGAATAGCTCTGACTTTCAAATAAATAAAAAAAAAATCTTTAAGAAAAAGCAACAACAACAACAACAAAAAAAACCAGAGATGGCCAAGAGAGGCATGAGCCTTGCCCTCATAGAACTTGCATTCTTCAGCAGGAGGACAAACATAAATGGATCACCACAGAGCAATTCCTCTGCCCAGGATAATCAAGGAAAAGGAGACGGGGTCAATTAAGAATGTTCTCAACAGAGTAGCACAGAAAGGGATTTGAAATAGAGACAGCAACATGAACTACAGTCCCCTTGCCATCTGTCAAATACATCAAAAACCTTCCCACCTCATGGCTTTTGCCTTTGCTCTTTCCTCTGGCTGGGTCACTTGTCCACTGAGTCCTTCATCTCATTCCAATCTTTGTCCTAGTGTGGCCCTTTCCTAAACACCTTCTTGAAAGTTGTGTGCTCTCTGCTAACATTGTTTTCTCTGCTTTTATTTTTCTTCTGTTTCACTTACCACCTTCTGAAAAAATGTATATTTTTGTGCTTTTCTTTCTTTTTTCCTCTCACTTCTTCTCTTTTCCCCTTCTAGTATCTTCCTTTAGAACTCTGTGGATGGTGCCTCTGTACTTAGGGGATGCTGTGACGTCATACCCGATTGTTGGCTCCATGAAGGTCATGGCTATATCACTAGTACTCCAAGTGCCTGGTGGTACACAGTGATCACTCAATAGCTATTTGGTGAATAAATGAATTAATGAGTACATTAAAAGCACAGAAAATTTGAAGAATAGATAAGGGAACAAGAGAAAAAATTATTTGTAATAAACTCTTTGCAAAGCACATGGATTATAAGAAACAGTATAAGATTAATATTATGTCCATTCTATAGATTAGTAAACTGAAGCTAAGACAGGTGAAGTGACTTAACCTAGTGTCACAAAGCAAGTAAGTAAAGAAGCCACATTCAAAGTAAGATCTGATACAACAAGTTAAAGTGATTTGGACCTGATAACTATTAGTGATCTCAATCAAGTAGCTCTTGAGTTCTTACTCTTCACCTTAACGTCCTTCTCACATGAAGTAACATCATGCAGGTTTCTGAGGTGGTCCTGAGTACAAGGAACTGATGGGCTCCAAGTCATGGTTCTGATAAATAATGGCATGGCAGCACTAAGGTCTAGGGATGACTCAGCAGACCAGAGCTGGGGAAAGGAGCCCATCTCTCCCCACCCAAAACACCTCATTCATTCTCTGATGTCAGGCGCCTTGCTACCCCCAAGCTGGGCCAGTTAATAGCTCACCCAATAAATGAGTGCGTAACAAAGTCTACTGCAAGGCAGTCATCGTCATCATTTGGTCAAGTTTGGCTGATCTCTGTGCTGGCCACATGATTAATTCCAACTGGCTGTGGTCCACTGCCTGGGGTCATTCAAAAATCTTTTGCTCTTTGGCTGGGAGTCCACAGACTCAGGGTGTTTGTGAGAGGATTTGATCATTTCCTTCCTTCCTCCCTCCCTTTCTCCCTTCCACCCGTCTTTCCTTCCTTTGTTACTTTATCCACCCATTTTTTCAAATAATCATTTATTCATTTACCCATTTACTCATGTATTTCTATTATATTAATTTACAATCCTTGCTCACTTATAAATGCAAACATAGAGCCATTCATTTTCTTAATCAGACCAGGAATTATAAGGGCTATAATTAGAGTTATCTGATTTTAACTTAAATCACTCAACTTCTAAGAACAAAGCTTCATTTTCTAACTGAAAAAAGTTGAACCTAGACCTCAATGACACACCAACACTATAATTCCTTGATTTTAAGATGTGTTAAGATGCAATGCTGCCCTACAACAGTTCACAGTTTAGAGAACTATTTTGACTGTGATTCATATATTTTCCATTCCAGCATAGTACACACGTGTGTGTGTATATATATATATATATATATATGACTGAAATACAAACTTTATGAAGTAGTCTTTACCTTGCTACATGTAATACAATCTGTTATATTATAGACTATTTTTTAAATGTTGGCTATAATCCAGTAAGTTGATTTCATAACCTACTAATGAGTTATGACTGGAAGTTTGAAAAACAGTCTAGAAGGTCTAGAGAGACCTGTGATTACAAAGAGTATAACACAAGCTAAATACATGAACACTATTTCAGACTGTCCACTCTCATTATCTCCCCCATCCAAGAGCCATCTGTTTGAGTAGACTCTATCTTTCATATGCCTCTTGATTGACTTTCTTTCTCTGCATTCACTGTCCCTGCCTCCTTTCTTCCATGTGGACCAACCTTTATATTCTTACTTCTTGTCTCCTGTTTTACCCCAATAGTCCATCTTCCAAACTATAGCCAGTGATCATTCTAAACCACACATTGGAAGGGGCGAGTATGTGGTACAGTGGGTAAATGAGTGCTTGAGATCCACATCCCATATTGGAGTGCCTGGTTTAAGTCCAGGCTCTTATGCTTTTAATCAAGCTTCCTGCTAATGCACACCCTGGGAGGTAGCAGGTGATGGCTGAAGTAGATAGATCCCTGCCACTCACTTGGGAGACTCAGACCGAGCCCCAGGCTCCTGGCTTCAGCCTGGCTCAGTCCTGACTTTTGTGGACATTTGAGGAAGTAAACCAACAGATGGAAGATCTCTTTGTGTGTGTGTGTCTCTCTCTGTTTCACTAACTTTCAAGTGAATAAAAAAATAAAAGTCTGTAACAGGGGCCAACATTGTGGTGTACCAGGTTAAGCAGCCCATATGTGCACTGGTCCAAGTCCCAGTTGCTCCATTTCCAATCCAACTCCCTGATAATGCACCTGAGAAAGTAGCAGAAGATGGCATGAGTGCTTGGTTCCTTGCCATCCACATTAAAGACCCAGATGGAATTCCTGGCTCCTGGCTTTGGCCTGGCCCAGTCCTGGCCATTGTGGCCATTTGAGAGTGAAACACCAGATAGAAGATATGAGCCCCCCTCCCCAACATCCACCACCCTGTGTAACTGCATTTCAAGTAAATAAATCTTTAAAAAGAAAAGGCAGGGACTTACATTGTGGCACAGCATGTTAAACCATCATCTGCAGTGCCAGCATCCCATATGAGTGTTTGTTTGAGTCCTGGCTGTACTGGGAATGCATCAGAGGAAGGCCCAAGTGCTTGGGCCCCTACATTCACATGGAAGAGACGGAAGAAGCTCCTGGCTCCTGGCTCCTGGCTTCAGCTTGGCCCAGACCTGGCCATTTAGAAAGTGAACCAGCAGGTAGAAGACCTCTCTTTCTCTCTCTTTAACTCCCTCTCTTTCTGTAATTCTTATTTTCAAATAAATAAAATAAATCATTAAAAAAAAAGAAAAGTCTATAACACTCCTTGCTTGCCCACAAACTACAAAAGAAATAAGTATATCTAATTTCTTAGTCTTGTCTCACCTAAATTCCTCCTCTATGGTCATTTCTCACTAATTCCAGCCCTGTGTCTTGCTGAATCCATGTTGAGTTACTCACAAGTCCTTAAATCTTCCATTCTCTTTCATAGCTCTGAGTTTTGAAGATTTTTCTGCCTAGAATTCCCATTTCTCCCAATACTGGACTCATTCAAGAACCAGTTCAATCACTTACTTTCACTATGCAGCCTTTGCTGACAGTATTCCAGCCATCTTCTTACTTTTTGCACCAGCCTGAATTTTTCTGATTACTTGTCAGTCTCTCCTGTCTGCAGCCTGCAATATCATAAGGGCTTGTTCTCGAACATTTTTCCATCCCCAGGACTCATCACAGTGTTTGTTATAGATTAGATGCCTACAAAATATTTTTAAAGGTGTATGATGTGATCTAGATAAATCGGGTTGAATGTGACAGCTCTGAGAATATACTTTGCAGAAACCCAAATACGGTAGGGCTTACCTAACCAGAAGCCCTAGACTGAGTCCTCTAAATTTTATCCCTACATTTGCAGTGAGGCAGTGCTTCCCATAGGCTGCTCCTAGCCAGTGACTGGGCATGGCAAGGATACTGGGGCAGGCCTGCTCTGGGAGAGGCAAACTCTAGCTCAGGAGGCAGGCTGTTCTGCAAGCCTTCCTTCCTATTCACCTTCACTCAAGGTCAGAGGCTCGCATAGTCTGACAGCTCCTGCCTTCACAGCAAGCTTACACCATCTCCCAGAGAGGCCTTTCCTATAACACAATCCTTAGATGTTTTGTCCCATCCCAGCATCTGCTTATTAGAGGACTCAAATTTACATGCTACTCCCAATGTATACATGAAGGAACTCAGGCTCAAAAATGTTACACAACTTGTGAGCTACTGGGGAGACTGAGGTTCACCTGAATGCTGGTAAATGTTTAACAATGGGCTGTGTGTTTGAGGAGGCAGGGGAGGTACTGATTTGTAGTACTAGCCTAGTTCCAAAGTGGCCAGTTTCACACTGCCAATGTGACTTCACGGAACATGAATCTGGGAGGGGATGCATACAGCTGTCCTCAGGAGTAAGACAAGTGGCTACAGCACACCTCTGCAAGGCTACAAGCCTGTTTCAGTCTCTGCCTGGCAGTTTTTGATAGCCTTCTCCAGTTCTCCTTCTCTCCTGACTGTGAGTTCAAGATGTGGATGGAAGAAATCCAGTCTTTAGAAAGGTAGGCTCTGCCTGGTGGCAAGCAGTCACAGCAGGCCTGCAACATCAAAATGGCCTTAATGCTCCTTCTGGCTACAACATGCAAGATAGATTGAAGGAGAGAAGGCAGAAGCCAGCAAGATCAGCAAGAAGTGGTTTAAATAAGAGAAATAAAGCATGGATGAAAGGTAGTGACGTGAAAACTATCTTACAGAGGAAATCAAGGAAGGAAAGAAAAGAAGGGCCGTAGCTACTAGTTCTTGAAACTACCACCTGTTAGGCTGTATGCCTAGCCACTCATTTCACACATTCTTCTCTAAATGCCAAGGTGAAAATTACTGTCCTTGTGTTACAGATGTGGAAACTGAGATGAGATTATGAGTTTGATAACAAAGATCAAAGAGGTGGCAAAAACAGTAACTAGCATGCATTGAGTCTTAAAATATGCATGAGTGTTACTACTGTATCAATTTAAAGGTTTGATTAACAACTAGCCAATGGTGGAGATAAAACTGTATCAAGCCCCTACATCTCTTGATCAAGTACCTAGACACCAGTAATAATATACTAGTACTTGATCTAGTACTTGTCTAGTACTTGATCAAGTACTAGACACCAGTAATAATTCAGATATGGTCTTCAGATGTGGGATATACTCTATCCCAGATCAGTATAGAGATTTTAGGGATATATAATGTAAAGAGATGATTCTGAGATGTGCTTTGCGGGAAAACCTGTAGTGCCTTCCCTGTAGAGTCAGATGCCTCTCAGTTCAGTTCAGTGCTGTGCTGGTGAACCAACCTACAGTGAATGCATCACAAGGAATGAGTTTTAAACATGTAAAGTATACTAAAATCCCAGAAAATGAAGGGAAAAAACTAAATAACTAAATATACCTGAGAACAAAGGCAGGTATTTGTCGCTCCCCCTCTTCACGGAGGAACGACACAGGACCCTGCACTGTTCTTTTGTCCGCTCGGCCCTCCCCGGGTTTGCTGCTGGTCCTTCTCGGGTTGGCTGCCGATCCTTCCACCTCCGTGGAAGGGTGGCTCCCCTGCCACTTTCCCCACTTCCGTGGGGGAGCGGCACACTGCCCGCCGGCTCTCTCGGGGGCTGCTCAGATGTTATCCGGATGTTCCCCTTAGATGTTCCTGGTGCATGGTGTCTCTCTCCTCCTTTATAGTCCTCTTCCACCAATCCCAACTCTGCTACCCACACGCCGAGTACGCTGCTCTCCTCCAATCAGGAGCAGGATCAGCTCCTGCAGGTCATCACTCAAGTTGGCGAGAGGCAGCTGCGTAGAAGTTGTTTACTCCCTTCTCAGCGCCATATTGTGGGAGAGCAGATGCATAGAATAAGTCTTAATTCCAGTAACTTAGTCTAGTCCGAGTTGCTCCCCACAGGTATTTATCTTCCCATCCTGAGAATCTGAGTCCATAGCCAAAAGTGAATAGACAGAGCTGGGCAATGATAACATACATCCCCTTTGTGGGGAGCAACTCGGACTAGACTAAGTTACTGGAATTAAGACTTATTCTATGCATCTGCTCTCCCACAATATGGCGCTGGGAGAGGAGAAAACAGCTTCCGCACAGCTGCCTCCAGTTCAACCAATAAACTGTAGGACTTGCTCCTGATTGGAGGAGAGCAGCGTACTCGGCGTGTGGGCAGCCGAGTTGGGATTGGCGGAGGAGGACTATAAAGGAGGAGAGAGACGGCATGCACCAGGAACATCTAAGGGGAACATCTAGCTGAAGGAACACCTGAGCAGCCCCCGAGAAGAGCCGGCCGGCGGTGTGCCGCTCCCCTGCGGAAGTGGGGAATGTGGCCAGGGGGAACTGCCCTTCCACGGAGGTGGAAGGGATAGTAGCCAACCCGGGAAGAACCAGCAGCAAACCCGGGGAGGGCCGAGCAGACGAAAGAACAGCGTAGGGTCCTGTGTCGTTCCTCCACGAAGAGGGGGAGCGACACCCTTGTTGAAAAAAAGACAGATCTCAGCCAAATAAACAGCAACATTTGAATATAGTGGCCCCCAGCTTTACCAACTAGCCCTCTATTTTCAACACACATAATCTTTAGTGGAGAAACTAGGGCCAGTTATTTCACCAACTTGTGTCTGGTCCCTCTCAGAGGTCTAGGGCCATCTCTTGATTCCAGGCCTGAACTGAGAAAAGCTAACACCCTGAGATAGAAGAAGAGCTTAACAAAACTTGAATCAGGCAAGATTTACAGGGTAGAAGGGTAGAGGATATCTGTTCCCAAACTGGAAGACAGTTTGCAGTTGGGTGACTGTTAGGAAAGAGGCCAAGGACAGAGGGACGTCACTCTCCTGTATTCCATAAAGATCCTTTCTAAGCAAGGTATGGCCTTTTTGGACTCTGAACCAGCCTGAAAGAAAAGTGATAGGGTTGAGCTCGGTCCAAGAAGCAATATGAAGAGAAGCAGATGAGAGCTATGGAACTCTGGAGCTTGACAATTGGCTCTGGGACTCTGAACAGGACATTCTTCTCTGAATTGGAGATTTTTCCCTCTATGTCAGGAGTAACTGTCTTTTCCCATGCCTCAACTTGGTCAGGAAAGCAAAAGACCAGAGCAGTTAGGAGTGAGAGTCAAAAGACAGATTGACATGGTTTTCATCTCAATGTTGTTAAAGGCTAGCTGTGCAAACCATGGCAAACCACTATGTGTCTCTGAGCCCTGGTTTGTTCACATGTGGAAATGGCAAGCATAGTGCCTGCCTAAGAAAAGCATTGTGAACATTTGGTGAGGCAATATGTGCAAAGCATTTAACATAGTTCCTGGCATGATATTAAGTACTTATTAGATGTTTGCTACAAATGACTATCAGTTAAAACACAGCATGTTATTGGACTTCAGCTGTCCTACCTATAAAATAACCAGACAATCCCAAATATTCTTTTTTAACTCTGCTATTAACAAATAACCTACAACAGTCACTTAATGATACAGAAAATAAAAAATATGCATTTATACTTCATAAATGCAGAACAAAATTTAGTTCTTTTAGCTTCAATCCATATTTAGGTCCATCTGCTTTGTTGCCTTTTCTTCTTTTCTCTACTGTAGACCTCTAGGGAAAGTCAACAAGCCAGAGATTCAACTAGGACACTTGATTTATAAAGTAGGCAACATGACCACAAAGCCCACACGAGGACAGAGGGCCATAGCAGGAACTTTTTGAGTTGGCATGTTGGTGCCTAAGCTGGGACCTTACACTGGACCAAGAAAGTTGAACACCTGAGTCCTTGGGGAAAAGAACAGCCATTTCACAACCCAAGGATTTTTCTTACTGGTGGAACTGTCCAAAACATTCCCTTGTGCTCTCTAACTCAGTGTCTCTTTGCTTTCACTGTCTGACTCGCCCTTCTGCTGGCTCTTGCTCAAGATTTGAAAAGCCAGAGGAAATGCTTAATTATAACCATGTAGTGGAAAGGACAAGGGGGCTTTGAAGTCAGATTGCTTGGTTTGAATCTGGACTTCCCAATTCTGTTGCCTTGGGCAGGTGGTTTTACATGTTTAGCCTTGGTTTCTTCATCTATTGCATGGAGCTGATAATCCTTATTTTCAAAGTTTGTTTCATGATCTTTCACTGAGATCACGTATATATAGTCTCCAACACAATGTCTGTAATAGTTTTTAGTTAATTTTTACCCCACATCATATCAATATAAAAATAATTAGATCCCTCATTGTATAAGTTTTACACATTATATCTCTATCCCATGCAATGGTCTAGGCCAGTTTGGTCACTTCAGAAAGTTTGCTAATCTGAATCTGTTTCACTGGAAAGTCTGTGATTCTAAGAAGAGAGTTTGTTTGTTTAGTTACATAACAGGCAAGCTTTGCTGGGTTCTGTACCATCCTGACCTGCCTTGTCCTCTCTAGCAGGACAAGCCTGCTTAGGATCACTCAAGCTTTACCCTTTGCTAATTTTTAAGTATAATTTTTTGAAGGGGGGAGGAGACATATCCTGAGAGTTTTGATTATCATTTCTCTGAGACACTTGCTGCTTAAGGAAAATCACTTGTAGACCATAAGCAATTACAGATGAGAATTCAGTGAGACAGAGTAGGTTGGAGCAAATCTCCCTAAAGATGAACTGGAAGCTGCAGGGACTTGGGAAGATGTAGTCTGGCGCCACTGTCCCAGCTAAGCCTGTGGCCCAAGCCCTGGCACCAAGCTGCTAGGTAACTCTCTCTGGTACCCTTAGCCCCTGCTACAGCCACCAAGTCTGTAGTCCCCCAACCACCAAGGATGCCACTGGAAAACAGCCTGCTCTTTTAATAGTGACCAAAGCGGAGAAGGGAGACAAGAGCACTCTGAGTATAGGAACTGGGCTCCAGCCTTCCTTCCCTGGGTCTCTTCCTCACTCTATTTTCTGTGCCCCTTTTCCATCTTTCACAACATTCTTTCTCCTTTTCTCCATTTATGGCTTTCCTCCTTCCCTCTTCCCTCCCCTTTCCACCTCTCCCCTCCCCTCCCCTTTCCACCTCTCCCCTCCACTCCTTTCTCCTCTCCCCTCTTCTTTTCGAAATTGTTCACAAATTCTGAATGCTTCCAATGTATGTGGGCTTGCATCCATACTGTGAGCAAGAGCTCTGTGTGTGTCCTGTGTAAGCGGATGCCATCTAAGGTGCTATGTGTGTCTGCCTAGGCTGGGTGTAGCAATGTGCTGTGTGGCACATCTGTCTTTATAGTATGCCAGCCCTGTTTATGCACTTGTGTGCCTCTGCGGCTGATCTGTGATATGTCTCTAGGGGTATCTGCCATGTATTGTGTAAGAGCTGCTTGTTTGTGTGGTGTGCTAACCCTGTGCTCTGTGTCGTGGGTTTACTGCATGTGTCTGCTTGCTTTCCATGTATGTGTAGTCATCCATCCTTGTTACCTGCCTTTTCTTTATTGCCTGTGGTTTGGATGTCCCTATGGGGTGATGGGTTTCCATACAAGCCTCTGTCTATATGTGTTTGTGTCTGGCTGCTGTCTTTGTTGTGCAGCCGGGTAAGACTACGACATTGTGTGTGTGTGTGTGTGTGTGTGATGGATTGCATTCATGTTGTATCTCGACATCCTGTGTGATTTTTTAAAAAACTTCTTGGTGGCACGCTGTGTCTATGTGGGGTACACTGCATTTGCTGTTTGTAGGTAGGATGCACATATTCTGTTCATTTCCCTGTGCCTCTGTCTCTGGGAAATCTGTGTTTCAGCGTTCTCCCCGCTAGCTCTTCCTCCCCTTCGGGTGCCCCAGCTTCCCTGCTTCCTTCTCCTCCCGAGGCTGTGACCGGTCTCAGCTGACCCTTCTGCAGCTCTGGCAACACAAGAGCAGCCTGGAGAAAGGTCAGCTGGCTGCCTTTCTTGGACCTGCCCAGATCCTTCCAGCACATTTATGTGGTGTGGGAGCGCCCTCTGTTGGCTGTGTGCACTTTAAGCTAGCACTAGTATTGGGGGCTTCTCCCCCGCTTCCTCACCGCCTTGAGACTTTCAGCTTCCTTACCAGCAGGTTTTGAGGGTGGGGGGAAATGGGCAGGGTCCCATATTATTTATCCTTCTGAAAATGACAAAGGCTATTACTAAGTACATGCGTCTCAGGGTACACAGAGGATGTGTCCAAAGCACATGGTGAGGAAGGCTTTGCTGACCACCCACTCAGGCCACAGCCTCATGGAAATAAGCCTGAATCACTGGTGAAAGGGCCAGTTCCTCCCAATTTATGTCCCAGAACGTTAGACTCTAGGCTTTATGTTCTCCACTGAGAATAATTTCTAAGGCCTCAATTCCCCCTTTGCAAAAGAGACCTAAGGTTGACATCCAACAAAGAGGGAGGCGTCAACTGAGCAAGATGAGGACTGACAAGTTTCCGGTGGATTTAACTTTAGGAGGTCAAAGGGACCTTTGTGAGAGGAAAAGGGATAGTCATGCAGGCACCCGTGACTTGTATTACCCAGGTATGTGGTTCTAAGATCCTCAACAGGAGGTGAAAGGAACTGTATGAATGCATGTGCATGAGTATGTTCATGCATGTGCACCCACACTCCTACACTTCTAGACCCTCACATTCAGAGAGCCACAACACTCAACACCTTGTGTCTTGTGTGGCTGATATCCCTGGGGTTTGGGGACATGTGCATGTTCTACTTCTTGACATACAGAACAAACAGAACTAAAAGGCACCACTGTACACAAAAACATTTTCATTGTATTCCTTCTGCTGTTGCTGAGGAGGGGTCTCTGAAAAGCAGTGGCTGTTTCTGTGAGCCCAGGGTGATAGCTGCAGAAGCCCAACTGGTCTAAAGGATGCTTTCCAGAACGTTACCTACCATGAGAAATTAATGGTTATTTCTAAGCAAGGTCAAATAAATTTGAAAAACACAGGGTTAAGCAAAGTTCAACAGATTTATTTTACACAGAATACCTCAAAGACTTCCATATAATAATGCCTTATGGATTTTTAAGAAAGCAAAAGATTACACTCAGTGTTTTAGAAGAGACATGGATAATATAATTTTCCCCTCCAGAATTTTATGGGAGAAAACTTTATATATAGGCAAAGGAAGACCCCCAAGCTATCATAATTGAAACACTGTTAAATTCCCACTGACTTCAAGAATTTTACTCTCTGTTATTGCTTTTGCCTATTTGTTTTAGCTTATTGCTTTGGATCATGTAATGACATGCTTAGGTAGATGCTATGTTATCATGCTCAATTACAGGTGAGAAGAGAGAAAGAAAGGGAAAGTGGCATATAATGGGTCATGGTTCTAGTCGGTGACAGGGTGAGACTTAATACCAGCATTTCCAAAACATGTGAGCTTCCACTTTGCTAACTATTGTGTGTACATACTAACTATGTGTAGGACATGCACATGAATTGTTAAGATGTGGCCTCTATCCAAAAGAGTTGCACACTGTACTTAGAGAGATCTTTTACAGAAATGTATCTAATGGAGGAGGGTAGGAATACAGTACTAAAAATAGTGGACAACAAGGGCGTAGTATACCCAAGGTAAGAGGAACTCAACTCCACAGGAATTGGGGTGGTGAGGGACAGCTTTCCAGAGAAGGTGAATCTGAGATATAGTTTGAAGGATCAAGGAGGCTTAGTTAGAGCAAGGGTGAGAGACTTTTCAGGGTTGCTAGAAAATAAACAGTTTCTGCTTTGAGAGCCATACAGTCCCTGTTGCAAGTACTCACCGTTGTGATTGCAGCAT
This sequence comes from Oryctolagus cuniculus, assembly GCF_964237555.1. NCBI lineage: Eukaryota > Metazoa > Chordata > Mammalia > Lagomorpha > Leporidae > Oryctolagus > Oryctolagus cuniculus. Next base: position 220,103,506 of record NC_091432.1, read on the forward strand.
GAAAGCAGCCCTAGACAACACACAGATGAAAGGAGATGGCTGAGTTTCAATAAAACTTTATCTGCAAAAATAGCCAGTCCACACCCTAAATGGTCAACCCTTGAGTTAGAAGGAGGACTTTGTGGGCTAGAATCTCTTATAAAGGCAGTGAGCTGTATACCCAAGGGCCAGTGTCAGGCCCTAGGCCTGCTCGTAACTTCCTTTGCTGTCTCCCATTGCATCTCCAACCTCATTTCTATTCAGTACTAAGCCCTAAGGGTGAGCTTATAACAGCTATGCAAAGAGAAAGCTGCCTGCATTTGGCATGAGCTGAATAAATAGCTCAGTGATCCTAGTGCAGGTGGTTTATGGAACATGTGCTTGGGAAGACAGAGAAAGACAACAAGCCCAGTCCCCTCTTGACAAAGGGCTTGGCCTTATCTCCTTTCAAGCAATCAAGGGCAATGCTTCAATACTTGCCTATTTCTACAAACTGTACCTGTGTCACATGCCCCATTGCAGATAGCTAAGCCAATCTGGAACTCCCAGTTTCATCAGATATAGCATATCAGAGTGACAGCTCTGTCCTTTTATCTCCAGCACAGGACCCTACATGTTACTGCTTTTCACATTAAACTTCAATATCTCAATTTGGTTCAGAATTAAAATCAAGTGTCACAGCCTAGCATCCAAGGCTCTGTATACCAGACCTTAAACTAAGTTTCATGTGTTATTGTATTCAGCCTCCACTCCAGCTAAACTACATTTGTACCTGATTCCTAAGTTTCGACCTTCACACCTTTATATATGCACCCAGAACACCATTCTGCACTCTTCCTTTCCTCCAAGCCCTACCCTTTCCTTCAACACTTCAACACTGTATTCTTAATTTCTCCTCCTTGGTGAAAACATTCATATTTACTTCTGGATTACCATAACCCAGATACCACATTTCTTTCTTTCTTTTTTTTTAAGTAGTCAGTACTGCCACATACTTTATTCTGATGCCAATGATGTATTTTTTAAAGATTTTATTTATTTGAGAGGTAGAGTTATAGACCTAGAGAGGTAGAGACAGAGAGAAAGATCATCCATCTACTGGTTCACTCCCTAAATGGCCAAAACAGCTAGAGCTGGACTTATCCGAAGCCAGGAGCCAGGAGCTTCTTCTGGGTCTCCCACACAAGTGCAGGGGCCCAAACACTTGGGCCGTCTTCTACTGCTTTCCCAGGCCATAGCAGAGAGCTGGATCAGAAGAGGAGCAGCTGGGACTAGAACTGGTGCCCACATGGGATGCCAGCACCACAAGCAGAGTATTAACTTATTGTGCCATAGTGCTGGCCCCTAGATAGCACATTTCTAAGAAGCAGAATCACTTTCCTTGGCTCCCCCCCTTCTTGCTGTCCAAAATGAAATTAATGATTATAAAAATGCATACTTACTGTCTAAAAGACCCAAACACTGTAGAATCCATAAGAAAGATAAGAAAAACTCAGAAGGATGTTAGGATTCAAAAAGATGAGAAAAAGAGATAACAAAGCACACTCTTCGAGGGGAAACAGCTTTGATGTGACTGAGTAAATGGTCCCTATAGAGGAGTGATGAGAAATGAGGCTGGGGACATGGCAGGGTCCAATCTACCTTAAATTCTGCAGGTTTCATGGGTATTGATTTATAAATTGCTGTAGAAAAAAAAAGCAATGGATGGCATATTCCTGCTAAGTGCCTACTTTGACATGTAGTAGGCAATCAATAAATATTTGTTAAATTAATAGAAGGCTGGTCCTGGTGTCTTACGCTAAGGAAGTGCCACGGGCTGAATTTCCTACCATCCTTCATATTGAAAAGGCATTGTGTCAGAGAGTCTGCAGTTGAAAGCACAGGGGGCTGGCTCCTGCAGATGGCCCCATAAACTAATTCCTTAATCACTTCCCCCTCCAAACATTGAGTGCATTCCCAGCCCCATGTTGGCCTGTGTGCTGAAGCCAGGCAGGAGAATGTGAGTAGATTAGTTCCATAGTAAGCTAAAAGGGGGAAATTAGAAGAATATATGATGGGGAGTTAGGCCTTTAAAATGCAACTCCTAACTCTTTAAATGGACTAGGAGGAGAAAATTGAAGGCACTGGGAAAAGGGGAGAAGAAGAGTTTAGGGAAGATAGGAGTGCCCCTTTGTCCTCACACTGACCTTTTCAACCCAGGAAGCAGAATTCTAAGTTTCGATGAACCTAAAAGATAAATGAGTACCACCCTCTATCCATTTGGTTCCCTTTGAAGACTCCTCATCACAAGGAACTTATCCTATATCCAGATTCAAGTGTAGACAGTCAAAGAGGAAAGGGGATAATCCTCTAAGAAGTGCTGACTACTTGTCAGGTGCTGACTTGGCATACCACTTGCAGTGTTTCTTGTAACCCACAGGATAACTTTGTGAATGGGGATTAATATTCCTATTTTATAGGCAAGGAAATTGTGGTTCAATGATATTGAGTCATTCAACCTAATTACAAATCTGGTAAGTAGTGAAGGTGGAAATTAATCAGTAGGTTGTACCACCCAGGTCGGAGGTATTTTAGCCAAGTAAATAAATAAGAGCTTCTTATCAGACCAAAAAAGATAATTTAGGTAGCCCCAATTAGGGGGCAGAGCAGGAGGCAATGACCCTGCCATTTGGCACGGCCACAGGCAGAGCATGAGAGGATGCCAGGCTGGGCCAGGAACGCAGGAAGTGCTTCAGGACAGGATTACTGCACACTGGCAGGGACAGCCCTGACGGCTCATGTGTTGTTGGGTCTCTGTGTGCCTGTGCCTATGCCTGCCTCACAATGAACATTTTGGGTATTCTCCCCTTTCCACCCCCTTCCCATGTCTCAAACAAAAGAGGGTAAGAGTAGGGCTCAGAGGACCAGGAGTGCCCTGGTTTGATCCCATAATCACATAAAGCAAGCTCCACCTTGTATCTGTTACCAATTCTTCTTTGAAAATCATCAGAAAGCTCATTCCAAACTCCCCTCGCTTATAAAGCAGTTTTATTCTTTCAACAATCATTGCCTCTTCTCTGCAACAGATACTAGAGATACAGAAATAATAACATCAACAACAATAGCAAACATTTAAGGAGTTTTTGTAAGTGCCAGTAGTTTTGCTGAGAGCTTTAATTGCATTTTCTTACTTAATCTCAATAAGCCTGTAGGATAGATATTGTTATCATTCCCATTTTACAGATGAAGCCACTGAAGCTCAGAGTAATTCATCCAAAGTCAAATACAGTAAGTGATCGAGCTGGGATTTGAGATCAGAACCCAAGTACAAAACAACAAAGACTCTCCAGAAACTAACTCACTATCCAAAAAAGTAAGACGACATATGAATGGGCTATTGTGATCTATAGTGTGACGAACATTAGGCCTGTGAAAACATGGAGTCTGAGTGGAACAGACAGAAAGAGAAGGACTCGGACTCTATGAAAAGTACTTATTTTATGCCAAGTGCCTTGAACAAGTTATGCTCATTCTCTCGTTTAATTCCTCCTTTGACCCTGTGGACAGGGGATTAATATCCCCACTTTCCAGATGAGTGATTTAGAGCCTGAAGAGGTTGAGTCACTTGACCTAAATTATAAATTCAATAATTTTGGAGTTCTTAAGTGAATCTCCGAAGATAGTCACAGGTTGATGTGGAGGCTCTTGAAACAGGATAGCCATACAAGGACATTTCAGCAGAGAGATTACAATTCACAGAGGCCAGAAAAAAAGGTGGGCAGGACAGAGTCAGAGGCTGTGAAAAGAGATGAATCTCAACAGACAAGAAGGGGTGACAGTTTGAAGGACCTTAAAAACTACACTAGGAAACACAGACCTTGTCCTGAAGCAAGAAGGAATTGTGATGAGCTTTAAGATTCTCTCTCTGCAAAGTGCAGGGTGGTCAGAAGGGTAACACAGGAAGGATGAATGGAGAGAAGGAGACTAGTGAGGAAAACTTCAAAATAACCCAGGACAACAATGACAAGGACAAAGGCTAAGGCTAAGGGGCAGTGCAACCAGAAAGGGAAGAATAAGTTGCAGAGATATGTTGTGTTCCGTTTTATTGACTGGGAAATAAGGGTTCATAAAGGTAACCCCTATGTTGACCCAGACTTTGTCTGGGTGATTCAGACTTTGGTTTTCGGATTCTGAGGGTCTCTTCAGGAACTATTTACATTCTTGATTCTGGAATTCTCTCTCTCTCGCTCACTGTTTAATATTGTGGGTACTTATCATGGGCTACACATGCTGGTGCACCATTTTAAGAGAATTGTTTAATTTTTACAATGATTGCCAGATATGACTTTCATGATGCTTATTTTGAAATCATGAAATCAGACATTCAGAAAAGTAAAAAACAATCATGTCTAAGATCATGTTAATGGGAAGCAGCAGAGCCAGGATTTGAACCCAGGCTGTCTGGCTCCAAAATCTGTGTTCTTCCTACTCCACCATGCCAATCCTTGAAACAATCCTCTTAATTTTTATTCCACAAACCCTACTCTCCTCCTCTCTCCACCACATTTTATTTTTAAAAAGTTGGGTTTCTCAAATGGAAAAAATACTGACTGAGGAAACATAGTATGGTAATACATTCTTGGATAAAGCTATTTTTGTCCACAGCACTTTCTCCTCTGGAAGAATTACAGACGGTTCAGATCAGCAGAAAAGCAGCCTGGAAATTTCATGCTTTAATAAGTTCCAAATATTTTTTGTATTATTATTTACTTATTTTCTTAGGAAGTAAATTCTACATTTGGAGTAAGGGGAAGCCTAACAGTGGCCAGTTACAGGTTTGATTTCACTCTCAAGAAGTAAAGAACCTGGAAAAAAATCACAGCCTCTAATTATTGATCTGTAGCTATGGATTGACTATAGCCACTAGCTCATTTTGTTGTTCCAACAATGCTAGGATGGTGATAATTTTGTTTCTATTTTACAAATGAGGCTACTAAGCCTTAGAATGGTGAATGACTTGCTAAAGTCACCCAGATAAAAACAGGGGGAGGTATGATCCAAAAGATGTATTGTCACGAAGTGTTTTCATCTATGGCAATCAACCACATCCTCCTTGATGAGTCTAACTCATGCCTTCCTTCTACTGTGACTGATTTTAGAAGGAGGTGGATGCCACCATCATCAGGGTATAATATGAGGAACACAAAACACACTATCCCTTGAAAGCCTGCAGCATTTTTCTCCTGCCATCTTGGTTTCTGAAATTCCACTTTCAGAAGAACACAACAAGTGTGGGTCTATGGCCTCAAGGCTCACCACCATTATAGCGAAGAATGTATGGTTTCACATTTTAGGATGCTAGCACCTCAAAACATGCAGGGGTTAAATTCTCAGAGCAAAAGGGGAACACGTACAGGAAAGAAGAGGCAGAAGTATGAAGGGAGGGAACAAAACGACTTGAATTAGGAAGGAAGTCTCTAACAGGGCAGGCAAGAGACAACCCAAGGTGACAACTCTGCCCCTTTGCTGAGAGCTTCTCTGGCAAGCTTCATCCCAGATCAAGGACCTAAGAAAACATCTCTTGGGAGTTGCTTAGAATCTGGGGTGGAAAACAGGAGTAGAAAACAGTCAGTGGTCAATCTCCCAGTCCCTCTGAACACTGAGTAAAACCAAGTTGTATTCTAAAGCTGCTCTCGGCTGCAAGACAGCCGGGTTGGTGGCACAGGATGGCCAGACGTAATTGCAGAACCAGCCTAGCCTTCCCTCTCTCTTTCCCTGGCTGCCATTTTCACATGAAAACCATAAAAGATCCCAGAAATGGGAGGTGCACTTAATGGGTTTTTTTGGCACCAAGAAATTAATCCTTTTTAAACCAGGGGAAATTTTTTTCTTTCCTAAAGATCTTTGGCAAACAGAAGCTAAATTGCTTCCAGACCTCATGAAAGGTATTTTGTGCAAACGAGGTGTGATTTACACTTCCTTTAATTAGTCTGAACCCTGGAAAAAGAGAGAAATAATAGAAAACAAGAGCTATGTAGAAAACAAGTCCAAACAGCCCTAAAATAACAGTTTTGTAAAAGCATCAGTTGAGGGTGTTAGAAGGAGACCAACAACAAAAAAAAATCCTTCTAATTCTGGGAGTGGAGCAATTACAAGTGAATTGAAGTTTTGTTGGACTCCTTTCCCTGGGGATGGGGGTGGGGAGAAAATCTGGCAGAAAGAAGCCTTAGTGTTCTGAGAGTGAGTTTCAAGTTCTGGTTGACCTTCCTTCCGTTAAGCCTCAGTCTTTTCTGAGGGCATTTGGGGTCTAGGGAGCAAGAGAGTCAGGAAAGGAAGAGGACAGCTCTGTCTGCAATCACAGCCATTTTACCATCAAGTTTGTCTCCTAGGTGGGTGGAAACACAGCATTCGTCTCTGGAATCACAGCCCTTGGTTCAAATTCTAGCTCTGCCATTTTCCACCAGAATGACTCTGGGAAATTCTGTCTCCAACCTGCTGACTACTCTAACTTCTTGCAGCCCTCTTTTCCTGGAAGCCACATTCCCCTACTCTTCTGGTGGTTGCACCAGATTGCTTCTGTTTAGTCTCTTACAGGTTTAGGCTCATCTACCTAGAAATCGGTGGTTGGAGTTGCTCAAGACTAGGCTTGAAAGCCCCCTTCTCTCAGTCATACAGTATCTTTAATCAAGATAATGTATCAACATGCATTGTTCCCAGGGCCCACACTGTGGCATAGCTGGTAAAAGATGCTGCCTGCAACACAAGCATCCCATAAGGGCACCGATTTGAGTTTTGGCTGCTCCACTTCTAATACAGTTCCCTGCTAACGTGCCTGGAAAAGCAGCAGAAGATGTCCCAAATACCTGGGCAATGCAACCACATGGGAGACTGGAAAAAGCTCCTGGCTCCTGGCTTTGGTCTGCCCAGCCCTGGCTGTTGGGCCATTTGGGGAATAAGCCAGTGGATGGAAGATCTCTCTCTCACACTCTCTATCTCTCTCTCTCTGTAACTCTTTGAAATAAATATTTAGAAAAAAACATGCAGCATTCCTCCCATCAGCTGATAACTCTCAAAATTCTATTTCCTGGGAAGATCTCCTTTCTTGATTATGGTCCTCGTTATCAACCCTCTTGCTACATCTCTATTTGTATATTTCCAAATTATTTCTGGTACAGCCTATCCAAAACAGGACCCAAGATCCTCCGTCATAATCACCTCCATTTCCCAAGGCTTTTTTTTCTCAAGGAGGAACATCCATATCCATGCAGACATCATCTATGACATTCATTCTTCTTCATTTTTTATATTGTATACAACACCAGGCCAGCTGATTTCCTCTTTGCACTGATATAATTCATGATCTGGACTGATCCTGCCTCATTTCTATACAAAATGGGAAAGTTAGGTGAGATGGTCTCTGAACACGCCTTTGCTCCGATGCTGTGTGATGGCTCATCATTATGGTTATTTTCCTTCATCCATTTTTCTCTTCTAAATTGACTCACACATAATCTACAACAATCCCCAGACCAATACATATCTTGGGCCTAGGAGTCCTTAGAAGTGTATGGAGACAATATTGAACACCCTCAGGGGTTAACTTTATCTTTATCTTCACTAATTCCATCTCTGCTGACTATTCCTGTCCTTGGGAGGCTGGGGGCTGTGGAGAGAGAGAGAAAAAGTCCAGAACAACTTTTTTTTTTTTTTTTTTTTTTGGCAAAAGGAATAGAATGATACAGGCCATATTCTACAGAAGTCAAAAGGACACTTTCATTTGACCTTCAGGAATATTTACGGGTTAGGACTTCATTCTATGTCTAGAAGTCTCAAAGTCATAAAGCCAGTTTCATTGATAATTTTACTCTCCAGATGTCAATGCAGAGTAATTAACTAAAGGACCTGGACCTGAGTCCCAGCCCTGCCTCTCATTGCAGGATCTGGGATCCATCCTTTCCTACCTCTAGTGCTTAAATCTCCTTGCTCTACAATTAAGGGGTTGTACTAGAAGATTTGCCTGAACTCTTAGAGCTCTATGGTTTGCAGGACTGCATTATAAACTACACAGAGCGTGAGGAAAAGGTTCTCCCTTGCAGCTTTTCTTGAAAACAATGCATCTTTCTTTTAGAAGATACAAATAATGATGACTGATTTGTCATCACATTTAGTGATTTGCTCCACGCTGTATTTAGTGAAGAGTTAAACTAAGACCAAAAACTGAAAAGAAGTTGAGTATTGCAATCAGTGTTACATGGCTAATTAATGATATAACTGAGATTTCAAACCTCAGGCTGACTGATTCCAAGTCTGTGTTTTACACCACTATCCAGATATTTTTGTTGTTATTGTGTTTTGTTTGTTTATTCATCCATCTATTCATTCTACAAGTGTTCCCTAAGTACTTTTTCTGTGCATGAAACTGTGTAAACAAAATTAAGCATGAGAAAAGATCCATGAGGAAGCTCACAGTTTAGATAAAGCAACAAAAAACAGTGGTTAGGTTTAGCAAAGTTATCTTCCCTCCCAAAGCACTCTGATCATGATTAATATCCTACCCCAGAAGACTCCCTGTTGCCTAGAGGAGAAAAGCCAAATAGCATTGCCTTTTTTCTAATCTCTCTGTGATCTGGCCCCTATCTTGTCTCCTGTTAACTTCATTCATTCAACATTTGTTCAGTGATATCCATGTGGCAGACACTGTATCAAAGTTTTGGGATACAAAGTTGAGTGATACACTTAGTCCCTATTCTATTGGAGCTTATAGGTATTAATCAAATGATCACACCAATATAGAATTAATTAATCCTTTAAACTTTCAATGGGCCAGTCCTGCTAGATGTAGGGTCCCTCAAATCCAGTAGATTTACAGTACTGATTCAGTACTTGGTTGACCTTTAGCTTATCCTAATAATCAAGTAGGAGGATCTGCTTCTGAAGGAAGAACTTTTTAGGTCTTATGGATAAGGTTTTCAATTGATTGAAAGTAGTTTTTAATTAATAGGTTAAAACTCCATGTTATTATATGTTACCATGAAATGTCATGCTCCCCCCCCATAAGAGTCCCTGGGCTTACAGTTAATTGTTCACGTGTATGTCTTCATCTCTAAATTTTGAGAGGACAGAGTTTTTGCCCATTTTTGGTCTCCAGTAAATTCTTATCTCCTTGCCCTGTGCTTGGCATACTGTAGACAGTCAGAACATGTTTTGGTTAGATTGATTCCTCCTTAACTATACAGAACTTGAATTCAATTGTAGAAGATGTAGATTACTATTATGTTAAATGGGGAAATGGCCTGAGAGGAAAAGCAACTTTCTAAACACCACAGAGAAAGCTGGTAGCTAAGTCAGAACCAAAGATAAGCAAATGTCCTGAGCTCTTGCTCTAGGACACCCATTCACAAACACCGAATCTGAAATTGTTAGGAAGACAGGGCCTCAAGAAAGTAGAGTGCATAACTTGGGACACATTCAGCTTACCCAGGCTTTGTTGTCCATGAACTTATCAGAGTTAGACAGACGTTTTTGTGGGAGAAACCCTTGTCTGCCCCCAAACAAGACCTCTGACTGAGAACAACAGTCAGTCACTCTCTCTAACCCAAACTCTCCAAAACATCATTTCCTATTATGTCTCAGTAACCAAAGTTAACCCACCCGTGTCTCAAGATTAGATCTGTGAACTCACAAAAGCTCAATCACTCAATTAAGAGGAGGGAAAATCTGATCCTCTCCAAACAAAGTGAAATGTGACCTAACCCAGTTGCTAGGATTATGTCTCACTCAGGAAGTAACAGAGGAGCTATGAGAATGGGTGGGTCATTCATGACAGAATTTTCCAGGGAACATGTGCAGTGTCACCCTGTTTGAGGCCTTAGAATAATGCTGGAGGCAACGCCATGGCTTTAGAGGGGCTGTGGGTATGAAGGTGGTTTTTTCTCTCCTAGCTAATTTCCAGGTACATTCTGATGCCTCCCTGGATAGCTGGCTTTGTATCAATGATGAACATTACAACCAGGCCCAGAGAAATCCAAGAGGAAAGTACCAGTCTCCAAAACCCACTCAATTAGGCTAATGCAGAGTATGGAAAAATTTATTTTAATAAACAAATCCCTTTTCTCCTCTGGTCTTAATTATACCACCTCCTTGGGGCCAGCACTGCAGCGTAGCAGGTAAAGCCGCTGCCTGCAGTGCCAGCATCTCATATGGGTGCCGGTTCAAGTCCCGGCTGCTCTACTTCTGATCCAGCTCTCTGCTATGGCCTGGGAAAGAAGTAGAAGTTAGCTCAAGTCCTTGGGCTGCTGCACTTGTGTGGGAGACCAGGAAGAAGCTCCTGGCTTGGGATCAGCGCAGCTCCGGCCATTGCGGCCATCTAGGGAGTGAACCAGCAGATGGAAGACCTCTCTCTCTCTCTCTCTCTCTCTCTCTGCCTCTCCTTCTCTCTCTGTGCAACTCTGACTTTCAAGTAAATAAATAAATCTTTATAAAAAAATCATACCACCTCCTCAAAATGAGAGATGATAGACAGCTGACACAAATAATATCTAAAGTCCTTTTCAACACCTATGATCTCTGGTTCAGTAATTGAAAGACAGTCTGAAGTACCAGAAAGGGCAAGGACTCTGATAGACCTGGTTTCAAATCCCAGTTCTACCTTAGACAACTGATATATCTTGACTGAGCACCAGTTTCTCTTCTTTAAGGTAGGAAGAATCACTATGTTCCTAAAGTTGTATTTATGAAATGCATGAAGTTTGTATACCTTAAATAAAAGGTTTCTGGGGAAAAATAAAATCAATAAATTTTTAAAAAAGAAATAATTAAAATGGGAATAGAAACTTCTAGCTCACAGAATTGCTATAAAGATTTGGAAAAGTGTATTTGATGTCCTTAGCACAGGGTCTGGCATACAGATGTATGCAGTAAATGGTAGTAATTACTCTGAGAAGGTCTTTGGGTTTTAGCTAATTACTGGCTGATTTCAAGAATGAGAATTTTATGGATAAAATATTCACAGAGACTTTGAGTTTAGAATGGAGCCATGTTCTCAAGTTAAAGATTCTGCAAACTCATCAGCAACTGCTCATCTACTAGAGGCCACCAATTCACAGCTGGAGATTCTGCTTTCCTCAAATCAACTGGCCACATTATGAAGCATATCCCAGGCCATCTTGTGAAGGTACACTCTCTCTACGTGGAAGTTTACTGAAAGGGATACTGGTTCAGATTAACGGTGAGACGACCTGGGGTAACTTCCATGATTGAAAGAGTCATGCAGTTAATTTTAGCCACCTACATTACCATCCCCAGATTATAGTTTTCCTACTTATATAGTAGGGATGATAATATAAGCTTCTAGACTTTGCTGAAAGGACTAACTGTGATTACTCCAAATCCTTGCAGAGTTGCTGCTTGGCAACAAAAGCAGGAGATCTTAGTAGTTAACTCTCAACTGAACCTCAAACTATATATCCTTGGTTAAGGCATTCATCCTTTTTAAGCCTTCATTTACATATCTGGAAAATAAATCCAGGGATATTTCCCATTATAAGACTGTTGAATGCAGTTGATGAGACCATGTATAAGCAAAGGCTTTACAAAGTAGAAGACGTAACTGAGAAGCAGGAAGTGCCCATTTCTATGCTCAAGCCCTTCCCGAGAAGCATTCCAGTGTCTGCCTCCTATTCTTCTAGTCCTAAAGTGATTGCATTTCCATGTAGACAACAATAGGAGGGCTCCATTCCCATCTCTGTCTGTGAAAATATCGCCAGTATTTATTTCTCATCATTTAGAGTGACCTGAGGGGGAAACTAGCTAGACTGTTGTCGTAGGTCCAGAGTCTTACTACAAAACTGAAACCCCACCCAGAAACCTGAGTCAACTAAAGAATGAGGCACTGGGCATAAACCATGCCAAAAATATCCACCCTCTGCTTTCCAGGATCCCAAATGACACTGGTCATTGAAAACCCTTCCCTGTAACCTAGAGGGAAAATTCAACTTTGCTTATGATGAATGCAATATCCAACACCAGAATTAAAATCTGGAAAGATCCTTCCAAAACTGTGACCTTCTATTCAAAGGCTTGCTTTTGTTTGGTTGTATCTTGTAAAACATGTTAGCAGCAAGTTGAGAACTTATAAAACAGGGCAGATTGACAGCCTTGGGAACCAAAAGTCTCCGTTTATTCACTGAGCAAGAAATAGTGAGGTTGGTACCAGACAAAATGGTGATTGTTCTAGTGTTTCAAAGTAAAGATATCTCTGAACCTGGATTCTTAATCATCTCTCTCTGGTGGGAATTAGGAAAAACTTCATGGAGAAGGTAGAACCAATGATCATTACCATAGGCTTTGAAAGCATGGTGGATTAAAACAAGGCATCACATGACCTTGAATGTGTTATTTAATTTCTCTGAAAAGGCTGCTTCAGGTTTTGCTTTTCTTGGAGACTCCCTCCACGCCACTCTGATTGGAGGTCTCTGACTCTAATAAATCTAGCTTTTAAATCTCAAACAAACAAACAAAAAACCAAATAAACCCAAGGGTTCTGCTTGGTTCTGTGTCAAGTCATGGCAGAGGTGGAGGTATTAGAAAGGAACCTTACACAGGCCACAGTAGTTCTCCAATAGAGGGTATACCCACTGCTTCAGCTACAAGAAGCCCAGGCTTAGGTTTCCATGTCTTCAGTTCCTAAGTCTAGGTTTCATTCTTCATCCTCAGGGCAATCCCAAAAAGCCAAGGTGACAGACAAACCCATCAGACTCCTTCCTCCCTCTTGCAAAGTCCCCTTCACCCCAAATAATCCTAACCCACCTAAGAGGCTCTATAGCTCACAAAGGAAGGGGATCAATACTTTCTGTCCATTTATTCCCAGCATTTTCTAGACTGGTAAACAAATTTTCATAGCTGCTCATCAGACAGCAGCTTTATACATTCACTCTGGGGGTCACTGAAGGGGCATCCTTTTTGAATCCTTTCCCCAGAGTGATCTACTGGTATTATGTTTATATTATATCTATATACATACGAGATCATTTATTAGAAGCTTTCCAAACAAACAAAAAAAAAGCTCAGTTCTAGGCTAACTTGCTATCTCTAGATACAAAAACAGCTGCTAAATTTATACTACTTTATTTAAAAACTTGATTTATTTAGACAATATTTATTTATTTAGAAGGCAGAGACACAGAGAAAGAGAGATGGATAAAGAGCTCCCATCTGTTGGGTCACTTCCGAAATGCCCATAATGGCCTCTGTCTGTGGCTCAAAACAGGATCCAGGAACTCATTCCAGGTCTTCCATGTGGCAAGTCTTCCACGTCTGACTTCTAGAATTTCCATTAGCAGGAAGATGGAGTCAGTAGTGAAGCTGGGTATTAAAGCCACACACTCTGATATGGGACACAGGTGCCCTAATTGCCAGGCCAAAAAGCTTGCTCTGCTACCAGCTTTTTAAATAACAGAAGAAAAGAAGAAGATGACAACAATTAGAACTCTACCCAGCAATATGAGTGAATTTCACATATGGTAAGCAAAAGAAGCCAGGCACAACAGAACACACATTGTATAATTTTTTTATTTTGCATAAAGTTTTACAACAAGCAGAATAATTTATGCATAGCTTTAGAAGTCAGCACCATGTTCTACCCTTGAGGAAGGGGCTATGTCCTATTGCGAGCATGAAGTGGGCCTTGTGAGGCCGGTAATTCTGTTTCCTGATCTGTGCACTGATTACATGACTGTATTCACTTCATGAAAATGCACCAAGGTCTACACTTAGAATTAGCATGCTTTTCTGCAATAATGTTAAATTTCCATAGAGATTTCAGAAAATTAAATGAAGGTATTCTGATACAAACAAATCAGAGGACAGTATATGCATGTAATACCTCTATACTTGAAGTCAAAAAAGCTTAAAGATATAAAGATCTCAGAAATTATCAGACTAAACCATCTCATTTCACAGATAGAGAAACTGAACCCCAAAGATCAGAATCTCAAAATCACACAGTGATTCAGTGCCACAATCAGGTCTCCTATAACCCTGCTCATGGATCTTTGCCCCTTCCTTCTTCAGATGATAAAGGGGAGATGAGGATGAAGTCTAAAGATGAGCCACGTCACAGTATAAAATTTTTCAGATGCTGACAAATAATGTCTGTCTTGCATATGGCCTTAACATCTGGGACAAGGCAGATCTGACCACACAAATGTGTTGCCCATGACATGGGTTGAAAAGAGTGGGGTGGAAGCAGCTCTTGAGTGAAGGAACAAAAGGAGAGCTTATCTGCCTGGAATGAAATGGGGATGAAGATTCCAAGGAGGTCATCTAGGGAGAAGCTATGCCTGAACCCCAGAGAAGGCTGTGTGCATTTACTCACATTCCAAACATCTGCGTTTTTGTAGGTAAGATAAAAGAGAATCTGCTTCCCTGCCTGCAGGCATGATATATGGGCTTCTGAGGCACTGGGTGTGGGCTGCTGTTGAAGGCATGATGCAGGGTTTGATGGATGAAGGCTGAGGCAACTCACTAGGCTACACATTAATAAAAATTATCAAACTGCCGTGGATGGTGGAGTCGAATGCCAATGCCATTCTCTACGTGGATGTCAAAGGCAGAGAGTTAACATGCTTTATATCTTTACCTTGAATCCACTCGTCCAAATCAGATCCTCTGTTCTGCTGCCAACACCCTACACAAGCCAAGTTTGGCAATGTGCATGCTGTACTAAAACCACCCATGATACCTCATCTGCATTCTCAACTGAGGATGAGAAGCTGTATTTTAAGCATCACTTAAGCCCATAAGTATCTCCCATCACTCTGTATTGTCCAACGATTTGAGTCTAGATATCTTAATCTGACCTTCAAAGTTTTCACTTGATCACAAATCCCATTCTCGCTTATTCTGTGATCCTCCACGCACTTTGTTTTGCCATTTTTGGTTTACATTTTCCTCTCTATCTGAACATCCTCTTCCCTGTTCATTGCTATTCCCCAATCCTTTCCTTCCTTCCAGGTTAAGTTCAAAGGCAACTTTCTCCATAAAGGCTTCCCTGATTACCAATTCCCCAATCCAAATTAATCTTTCTTCCATTGTAGCTCATTGTAACTTACTGCAACTATTTAGTCATATTTCATTTTTAACATACTATCATGTGGTTGTTCATTTTTCACATCACTAACCAAATTGAGTTCTTCAAGACAGAAGGGATATTTATCGTGTTCTCCTTTGATTTTTCAAGAACACAGCCATATGCTTGGCATGTGTAGTTGCTCAATATACATATTTTCTGAATGAGTATGGAAAAGAATCACTGGGGCTTCCTAACATTCCTAACCTCCGATCTCAATTGCAGTGGACAGTTCTGGTGTGAGTTCAGACTTACTTTATGCTGCTCCAATGGCTTTTACCTTGAACACATGCCAACTGTACCTTCTTTCTGTCCCAAAGTCTCCACTGTTACCTTGGAAGCACTCTCATCTCACAAGGCTAAATGCAACCCAGAAGTATAAAAAACAACAATCTTCAAGCAATAGGGGTTTGGGGCCAGAGCAGACACATTCCAGTGTTACTTCTTCCAAGCAGTGATAGCACTGACACCTCAGAAATAATCCTGTGACTGTACCCAATACTGGCTTTTTCTTCTTGGGTATCACTATTTATGACCCTTCATAACTGTCCCCTGTGTGGATCAAACAAACTACCTGCCCCCAATCCTTACTCAGGCTCTGTTTTCAAGATTACAAAATGAAAAGAAAATCAAACAAGATGAGTGCATGTCTTCTACCTCGAATTACAGTTATATCTGCCTCTGGAATTTCCACAATGCCTAGGACCAGTAGTTAATAATTATTTATCAATTAGAAATGAATGTAAAAGTAGGAGCCACTAGGATCATATTAGCAAGTAGAGAAAAGCTCCATTTAGAGGCTACATAATCATTAAAACAGCTGTCTATGTTGCTAATTCTAGTTAAGAAATTGGGAGAGTCTAATCTCAGTGACATTCAGTTACACTCTGTCATTTCAGGTTCAGCCAGCTGACTGTACTCATTGGATCTAATTTTCATCACCCTCTGTCTCCCTATGCTACGGGTCCAGGGCTCCCTGGAGAAGTTCAGATGCTGCAGAACAGCCAGATCTGACCTTCCTAAGGCATGATTCATCATGTGCATGATGACAGAACATCTGCACCCAATGCGTGAAACATGGTGACCTGCAGCCCCTAGCCCAGGATGTGACCCAAGTGGCTCAAAGCTTAAGTTTTCCCATGATTTCTTCCTTGAAGCAACTCCCAGCACTGCACACCCCCAGAATAACTCCTCAGATTCATTTCTTTTCATAATATTCTCTTCTCCTTTATTTAATTAAAAAAGAAAAAAGGAAGACAATAATCATTTCCCCTTAAGGAGTTCCTTGGAAGCTATCAGAGGTAGGAATAAAGAGTAGGAGAAAGAATTAGGTGCAAATCCTAACTATTCCTCAACTTTATACCCTGTAAGAAGTGACTATGCCCCTCTAACCCTAGCTTTTCCTATATATAAAGTGAAAGTAATTGCTTCTCAGAACAATTCTGATTATATAAAAGTATTTGATATATAAGTGCTCAATACATGCTGACTCCCTTGCATTTCCCTTTAATAGCTTTATACTTACCACAATGCTTACAAAATTTCAGGTATGAAGTAGGGACTTAACAAATCTTAATTCTTTTGTTTGGACTCTTTTTAAATTAGATAGCTTTCTGCTTTTTAACATGTGTAACTTCATTTCATAACCTTTGGTAATAGCACAATTTACACTGTTAGTACCAGCGATAAATATGGCATGGAATGGGACAGGCAAAATCCTCACTTGTATTGAGCTTATACCCAAGAGCAGGGGAACCCTTATACACCATTTCTGGGAATGGAGAATAGTGGAGTCACTATGGAAAACAGTATGAAAGTTCCCCAAAAGAATTAAAAATAGAATAACTCTATGATCCAGCAGTTCTTGAAATCAGGATCTCAAAGAAATATCTGTACCTCCAAGTTCATTATAAAATCATTCACAGTATCCAAAATAGGGAGACAACCTAAATTTTCATCAACAGATAAATGGATAAAGAAAATGTACTATATACCTTCAATGAAGCATCATTTATTCTTTTTTTTTTTTTTTTTGACAGGCAGAGTTAAACAGTGAGAGAGAGAGAGAGACAGAGAGAAAGGTCTTCCTTTTCCGTTGGTTCACAAACCAAATGGCCGCTGAGGCTGGCACACTGCGGCAGGCGCACTGTGCCTATCCGAAGCCAGGAGCCAGGTACTTCCTCCTGGTCTCCCATGAGGGTGCAGGGGCCCAAGCACTTGGGCCATCCTCCACTGCCTTCCCGGGCCACAGCAGAGAGCTGGCCTGGAAGAGGGGCAACCAGGACAGAATCTGGCGCCCCAAATGGGACTAGAACCCAGAGTGCTGGCGCCGCAGGTGGAGGATTAGCCTAGTGAGCCATGGTACTGGCCCATTTATTCTTTAAAAAGAAGGAAATTCTCCCATTTGTGGCCACATAGATGTACCTAAAGTACACTATGGTAAATGAAATAAGCCAAGCACAGAATAAATGCTGTGTAATTCCACTTCAACTTGTGTAAGGTATTTAAATAGTCAAATTCAAAGAAACAGAGAATAAATTGGTGGTTTCCAGCAGCTTGTGGCAGGGGTGGGGCATGGAGAAATATTTTTCAGTGGAGTATTAACTTTCCACTATGCAAGAAGAGTAAGTTCTAGAGACCTTCTATAAAACATAGCACCGGGCCGGCGCCGCGGCTCACTTGGCTAATCCTCTGCCTTGCGGCGCCAGCACACTGGGTTCTAGTCCCGGTTGGGGCGCCAGATTCTGTCCCGGTTGCCCCTTTTCCAGGCCAGCTCTCTGCTGTGGCCAGGGAGTGCAGTGGAGGATGGCCCAAGTGCTTGGGGCCTTGCACCCCATGGGAGACCAGGAGAAGTACCTGGCTCCTGCCATCGGATCAGCGTGGTGCGCTGGCCGCGGCGGCCATTGGAGGGTGGACCAAGCACTGTAGCATATGTTAAGAGGCTAGATGTCATGTCAAATGTTCTTAAACACACACACATACACACACACACACACAAAAGAATACAAGGGCATTTAGTACGTTTAGTTTTGGTGATGAGCATATTTAAACTCATCAAGAGGTATCCATTAAGTACATGCAATTTAAAAAAGGGGAGGAGCAGGAAAATAAAAAATAGATGGTCAAATACATAAATACCATGATATAAATGCTAAGTGACAACAGGGTAATACTACTGGAGGATGAAACAGGAATCACAGGGAAGTGACAGAGAAGCAATCCTATACTTGGGCAGTCAGGGAAATCTTTCAAAGGAAATGAGGGTGGAATTAAGAGCTAAAGATCATAAAGAAGTTAATAGCTGAAACAACTGGAGGTGGGGAATGGGTAGATGTGAAGTAAGCACCTTGGTGTATCTAAGGAGGAGAAAGTACTGCTTTCACATGTTAGTCAAGTTTCCTGAAAGTCATTCCGAAGGGAAACAGTTTCAGTTATTTGTTCTCTTCAAATAAAAAAGGAAATATCTCTTATGGATAGTTGTATAAAACAAGTTGTTTTCTTTTGTCCTAGAATATATGGCTTTCAATCTTGTCTGGGTTTTGAGAACGACATGCTCCTTTCCGGGGCAAATTCTCTGCAGAACTCAGATTTCCCCAGAGACCAGCTACTGTTGCCAAGGAGTCTGAAGCAATCAGTGATTTGAACCAAAGTCTCATCGCTTGAAAGTTTAGTGTTGAGGGCAAGAATTACTCCTGAACTCTTGATCTATCCTAGGATCTACAGAATTATATTTAAGAACATCACATGGGATCATTCAAGTCATTTCTCTTTTCTCTGAATTTTAGCCCTCATCTGTATGACATGAGAGAGGTGACAGATGGGTGGGAAACATTGGGTAGAGGTCTATCTGTGATCTCCATGGTTTCACAGATTTCTGTGATTCTAAAAGCGCCTTTAGAATCATGATGTGAATACTTCTAGGGAACTCTGATGTATTGGGAAGCTCTCCTATATCACTGATGTCACCTGTGCTATCGGCTTTTAAATGAGTCAATAGTCTCCACAAATGAGTTGGAGAGAAGCCTGGTAACTGGATTTAAAAAGCAGTTGTTTTCTTATACACCATAATTGTCTTTTTATACACCTATCCATATCATAGGTTAATAATCAAATTCCTTCTTTTAAGAGTACTCCACCCTTACCTTTACCCACGGGGGCAGATGAGCCAGATCAGAAAAGGGTAATTGAGTTCTCTCTGGGGAATTTGGAGTTAGGTAAGCACACTCCTTGATCTCATTGCAGCTTGCTCCAGGGAGCAAGAGAGGCAGATCAGGGTGACTCAGAAAAAAGGGAAGTAAGTTGCAGGAAGTTTATGAAGACTGGGAATGAGGATGGTGGAGAAATCCAAGTCTGGGTATGACTAGAGCCTAAAGGTATGGGGCACCAGCACTGGGCTGAGACCCAGGAGATCTTGCTAATATATTGGTCATAACTTAGCCCCAAGGAGACTGAGTGGAAGTTCCTTCACCTTTTGGATTGAGTTTCTTCATCTGTAAAATGAGAGGTTTGCTTAACTTATCTGTTAATATCTTGAAAAATATATTTTAGGATTCTGAAAGCATCTTACTGAGTGCTACTTCTAAGTCTCAGTGTATGCTTTTGTGCAAATGAGAATTAGGATTAAAAGGGTTTAAATATGGCATTTCTTTTTTATTTATTCAGTGTACTCATTTAATAGTTATCCATTAGACTTCTACTAAAAACCAGATTCTGCTAGGAGATGATGAGTAATTTATGTAGTGGAGAACTGAAGAGATTCCCTCGCAGAGCTGAAAGTTTATGGGGTGCTTGGTAAATATTCAAAACCTGCAACAATTTTAATGAGGCATTCTGTTCTTACTTAACAGTAAGATCAAACTCTCCTGCTCATGTTTTGAGCAAATGACAGGCAACAATATCCCAAGTTATGGTGAAAATCTCAAGGGAAGACACTTACTGTTCCTGTTCTAAGTTAGAGATGACACATTCAAATATCTGTAGAATTAAGCAGATAATATAAACAATGTATTCAGCTGGATACCAGACAGCCTGGAAGAAGGGAACCATAGTAAACTAGAGTCTGTACACATTCTCTAGGCAAAGCCTGTGTTGTGTTGTGTTGTGTTGTGTTGTGTTGTGGTAGGTAAAGCCACCATTTGTGACAATGGCATACCATATCGATGCTGTTTCTTATCCAGCTTCCTGCTAAGGCAGTGGTCTAAGTACTCTGGCCCCTGTAACCCATATGGAAGACCAGGATGGAGCTTCTGGCTCCTGGCTTTGGCTTGGTTCAGACCTGGCTGTTGCAGCCATTTAGGGAGGGAGGGAGGGAGGGAGAGGGAGAGGGAGGGAGGGAGAGAGAGAGAGAGAGAGAGAGAGAGAAAGAGAGAGAAACCATTCCTTAATTTGCTCCTCAAATGCCCACAATGGCTGGGGCTGGGTCAGCCCCAAAGCCAGAAACTGGAAGCTCAATCTACATATCTCACATTGTTGGTAAGAACTCAATTACTTGAACCATCACCACTGCCTCCCTGTGTCTGTATTTTTAGGAAGTTGGAATCAGGAGCTGGAGCCATTAATTTAACTAAGGGACTCTGATGTGGGACATGGACATCTTAACTGGTATCTTAACCACTAGGGTAAATGACCACCACTAATAATTAATTATTTTTAAAAGTTAATCAATAATAATTTAGAGGGAGATTATACTTCCCCATGTGAGTTGGAGGTGGAGGAACACTTACATCTTTTCATTTTCTCTCTTTACCCTAAGGCTACCTCTTTAATGCCACTGCTTAGTCCCTTGTCAACTACCACTCCAGTTGGACAACAGAGACTAAACCCTAGAACTACGGACTGGATCAACTAGCCCATGCCTTGATACCACACAGAATTCCCCGGAGTGGAGAGATTTTTGTAGAATAGATCATTCAGCCATTTTTCCTCATCACTAGATCCAGCAGCTGCTTGCCTCTGGCCAGCTTGACACTGGCCACAAGCAATGTTAACAAATGCAGAAGAAAAGGTCAAGAGACATAAATGCAATTCTTGGCCACACATTTTCTGGAAGTTTGACCTTCAACTATCAACTTCACAAACTTGATCTTCAACTCCCTCATCTGTGAATGGAGATAACATTTCCCTCTTTCCTGAGAGAATTAATTTGTGTATAGAATGACATAATGGATTTAAAGGTCCTTCAAATCTTCCTTTACAGAGCAGCCAGAGTGATAAAATTCCCACATGCTTTAAACAGCCCTCCACATTTTCACCTCTTCTATAGACACTCCTCATTTAATTTCATCACTCAAATTTTATATTCAGACCATACCACTTGTTTATTCCTCAAGGCCAATATACATGCTGCTCAGTTTACCTGGAGGACTTTCCTTCCCATTGACCACATAACCTTCACTCATCACACCAGTTCCTGCTCACACTTCAGGTCTTCACTGGGTGCTACCATGTCTATCACTGTACTAGCACTAGAATAGAGTGATTAAAAATGATGAACGTTGAGAAGCTAATATTCTAGTGAGAAAGGCTAAATATGTTCATTCTTTGTAATGAGAATACACTCAATGTAATTGTAATAAGGGCAGACAGATCAGGAGAAGTATAAAATGCTAACAATTCACATAGTCAATTAGAGAGCCGAATCCAAGAATTCATATGGCATTTAAGCTGAGGTCTGAATGTATAGGCCCAAATGGGAAAGAAAACCAGTGGAATGAAGGGTAGAGAGAAAATTAGAGAAGGAAATAAGCACAATTATTTATAACCTTGTAGGCCATTTCAAAAAGTTTTCATTTAGTTAGAAGTGTTATGGAAGCTCTTAAAAGGTTTAAATCAGAAGAATCTTACTCATAAATCAGATACCTACTCATCAAATATTTATTGAGTGTTCACAGTATTGCAAAGCATTCTGTTGGGCACTAGATATGATCAAATGTCTATTTTAAAGGGTAGCTCTGTCTTTCAAGTTGAGAACTAAAAGGGAGAAAAAATGGCTAATATGAGAACTAATTAGATGGTGGCTTAGTTTAGGCAATGCAAGTAGGAAGAAAGAAGCCGATTCAATAGATAATAGAGATTGATGCAAAATAACTTGGTTATGAACTGATTATAAGAGTGAGAACAGAGAAAAGAGTTAAAGATATTCATTGCGTTTTTGCTTTAAGGAAATCAGTTATTTAGAGAGTAAATGAACAGCTGGAAAGGAGAAAAGTTATAGAGATATTAAAACATGTTCAGCTTTTGATGTTTTGAGTTTGAATTGCTTGTGAGACATCAGATTGCAGATGCTTATAGTCAATGGGATAACAGTAGGAAGCTCAGAAGAATGAAGTAGATAAAAAAATGTAGCTGTAATGAGTATGTTGAGTGTCATTGCGGAAATGTTGTGTTAACTCAGAGTCTAAACTGAAAAAAGATGATACAGGACTAAGCCCTAAGAAGCCTTATAATTTAAAGGGCAGAAAGGAGGACCCAGCACACGAAGCTGAGTTGGAGTCAGAGAACAAAGTAGAACCCCAGGAAAGCATGGTATCACAGCAAGGAAAGCCACTGTTTCAGAAGAGAATGGTCAACCTTGTAGGACTTACAAAGATGCCAAGTTAACTTTTTTTTTTTTTTTTTTTTGACAGGCAGAGTGGACAATGAGAGAGAGAGAGACAGAGAAAGGTCTTCCTTTGCCGTTGGTTCACCCTCCAATGGCCGCCGCAGGAGCCAGGTGATTCTCCTGGTCTCCCATGGGGTGCAGGGCCCAAGCACTTGGGCCATCCCCCACTGCACTCCCTGGCCACAGCAGAGAGCTGGCCTGGAAGAGGGGCAACCAGGACAGAATCCGGCACCCCGACCGGGACTAGAACCCAGTGTGCTGGCGCCGCAAGGCGGAGGATTAGCCTAGTGAGCTGCGGCACTGGCTGCCAAGTTAACTTTATGAATGCTGTGGTTTGACTATTAGCTAGTTTGAGTACCTCCCATAAGTCATGTATTAAAGGCATGGTCCTCAATGTCTTATATTAATAAGTGGAAATTTAATCCAGCGATGATGTTTAGCGGTAGAGCCTTTGGGAGGTAATCAGATTGGTTTAGGTAGTTAGGGTGAAGCCCCTGTGATCAAATCCTGGTAGCTTTCTAAGCATAGAACAGATATCCACGCTCCTTCTTGCCATGTGACATTCTGTGCCACCTGGGCACTCTGTCAGCAAGACTGCCCTCATCTGAGTCTAGATGCTCAACCAATGGGGCTGTCCAATATTAGACTGTGAACTTGTGGAACATGAGCCAAGCTGCATCTTTTCTCTTCATGAAGTTATCCCTTCTCAAGCATTTCATTGTAGTGAAGAAAAAATGACTAATAGAGTGGCCCCCAAAATACTGAATTTGATGACATAGAGGTCACAAATGTTCATGGAGAAAATGTTCAGTAACCTGGTGGTAGAAGATAGAGTACAGTGAGTTGAGGAATGAATGGAAAGTGAAAAAATGAAGTCATACATTATAAATTTTCAAGGGGTGTTTATAAAGAAGAGAAAATAGATCGTTATGATGGTAGAAGATGAAGTGTTTTGTTTGTTTATTTGTTTTAAGAAGAAAAGTTTGAACTGTGTATGTACTTCTCGGAAGAATACACTTAATCATTTCTTCTGTTAAGCATTAATCAGTGAAGTGCTATCTCTGGTTCTGTACTATATTTTATATGTAACATATATACTTTAATATCACAATTATTTCAGTTTGTTTAACTAGTTTGTCACTGAGATTCACTGTGCCATTCCCACTTTTTCCTTTACCATTTTAAATAAGCATTTTCACTAAAAACTACGGTGATTTTCGGAGGGAAGAGGAAGAAGAAAAGTTTGTGAGCAAATTTAAATGATAACTAAACATAATCTACTAAAGGATAACATAAACATAATCTACTAAAATAGGCTATATGGAGAAAATTTATTTGTAGTTTCTAATAAATTCGGAAAGTATAAGTAATACGGCAATAGCAGCAATAACTTCAAAGAGTAGGTCGGGCACCTCTCATATCAGGAAGAAAGTGGAAGAATAAGCATAAAGAAGCATATGGGCTTAAAATTGTTATGCGGGAGATTGTGAATGAAGCAGGGATAGGCTGTCATGGGTTTAGAGGATAATGAAAAGGAATCTAAGCTGGGGTGAGTATTTGCACAGTGGTTAAGATGCCACTTGGCATGCCCTCGTCCCAACTAAGAGTGCCTGATTCTAGGGAATGTGGAGGAGAATACAGTTTTCTCTTTGTATCTCTAGTGGACAGCTGCTACCAAGGACAGGAATGACAACAGATGGCAGCAAAGAGGAAGTGAAATCTCAAGCTCAGTGTTTTTAGTCAGGGAGTGATCTTCAAAAGGGAGGCTGGCAGTCTTGAGTATAAGAAATTGATTCTACTGGAACCAGAATTTCAAATAGTTCCACCACATAACCTTTACGGAGCCTATTTGGACCAGAAACTGCCCCATCCCCTGTCTCCTCTAGCATCTGAGTTATTTCAGGCTCTATCCAGCTATCACAGCAATGCCCTGCTAAGCTGTGCTTCTCCTAGTACTTATTATAAGCTCCATGGGAGAAAGAAGCAGGTCTGTCTTGTTGCTATTCCATGCCCATCATGGACTGGAATGCCTGAACAAGAGAAAGAGCTTCACACACAAGAGTGTGCTTTGTCACCTGCACAGAGCTCTGTGATTTGGAGAAGGCAGGCTGGGTGACATGGGGGGATGGACTGAATTAAGACTCTCCAAGTACCTTTTCTTGGTGGCTCTTGACTTCAGAAACCTCTCACCCGAAAAGCAGCTGGAATGACAGAAACATTTTCTTAGGCCTTAATATCAATTCCAGATGTTTGCAGTCATGTTGGTTTGTACCTCACCCTGTAGAACATATTTCCCTTGCCTGCCCACCACCTCCCACCCCCCACCACCTCCATCTAGCTAAGGGAGTAGAGCCTAGTCTCCAGTGACATCACCTTCCTCCCAGGCCATGCAAACAACAGATGGGTGAGAGCCCCTCTGGTTTCTCAGACAAAGAGCATGGTTCAGCCATGGTCTGTGCTGCTTGAGGAACTATGAGTAATTTCCACAGGATTTCATAAACACCTCCCATGTACCTGCTCCACCACAGCCTCCGCTCTCACAGTCCTCTCAGCTCCCTGAGAAGAAAGGCACTAGTGTCCTTTGCTTTGAGTTATTTTCCACACAGAGTCACCTCCAAAATGGCTCCCGTCCAGTCGAGAAGGTCATTATTGGATTATGGAATGGTATGTGGGCACTGAGGTGAAGGTCATTATTCTAAGGTCTAACTCTGGATGGCATGCGGACATTGCAGCGGAGTGGCATCTTTCGAATTGTGGATTAAACTTACTGTACCAGGGAGGGCAGAAGATATAGTACAGGGTTGGGAGTAAGTAGAGATATCCTTGGATCATTCTGAATATTCTTGACCTAGATCGAGTGTAGATGCTTATACTTGAGTCAGCTGAGGGAAACAAACAACAAAAAAAGGCTGAGACATGGATAGAAAGTGACATGAGGGGAAAAAAGGAGACAAAGAGATGTATTGTAAGAACTGTATTATGGAGCAGATGTTGTAGCACAGCAGGTTAACACACTGCTTGCAATGCTAACACCTTACATTGGAGCCCCAGTCTAGCTAATGTGCCTGGGAAGTCAGTAGAAGATGGCCCAAGTGCTTGGGTCTCTGTCATCCATATGGGAAACCTGGATGAAGTTCCTGGCTCCTTTTTGCAGGCTGAGCCAGCCCCAGGTGTTGCAAAAAGGGAGTGAACTAGCAGAGGGAAGATTCTCTCTTTCTGTCCCTCTCCTCTCCTCTCCCTCTCCTTCTTCATGTCCCTTTCTCTCCACCACTATCTCTATCACTCTCTCTCTCTGTCATTCTGCATTTCAAATTAATAAATCTACAAAAAAGAAAAATCTAATTTTGTTGTTTTCTTCATAAATACATAAAGAAAGAAAGAAAAGAAGGGAGAGAGATAGAGGAAGAGTCAGGAATGTACAGAGAAAAGAAACAGAGGCAGGAGTTGAGGGCTAGCAGGAGGCAAACCTGGTACTGATCAGCTGGGACGAGGCCCATCAGGCTCCCAGATGCCAGGACAGAGAGGGACACTGACCGGCTCCAGATGTGGCTGTCTTTTTGAAGAGATCTGGGGGATGGTGGAAAGGGCCTGCTGCCTCTGTGGGGGCCAGCATAGTCAGCTGACCTTCCAAACAAGCTGAAGCCAAACTGAGCCAAACAAGCTGAAGCTGGGCTCCCATGGTTAAAGAGTGAAGTTTCTTATTCTTAAAAGATTTTTTTAAATGCAGCAGAGTAAAAGCAAATGACCAAAGAATATGCATGGGGGTCTGATGCAAATATCACCAGACTGGGAAGCAGGAGACAAGAAGTTGGCTAGGACCCTTACCCATTTTGCCTCCATTTTTGAGATCTTTACAAAGAGGATGTAGATGAAGTCTTCAAGGTCCTTCTACTCTGAACTTCTGGGGCTTTCAGAAGCTGGCATATAGGAAAATAGATAAAGAAATGACTATATATCCTACAAGATCAAAGCCCTCTAGATGTTATTGGGAGGCTAGATAATATATTCTGCCAGACACACAAAAGGCCAATATCCCCTTATCTACCATCTACCTTTATGTGTATTCCCAACCACAGCAAATCATACCAAGGGTAATGTAGACTGGTGGAAAGATCTCTGGACTTGGTGGGGAAGGAAAGAAAAGAAATGAGACCTCCCAGTCCTAGCTCTGGCTCCATAACAAACATACTATGTGTGTAACCTCTGGACAAGTCCCTCCTCTGAGCTTTTTTCTCCATAGGTCAAACAGGGGATTTGGATTCATTAAGTCTGCTTGTGCCTCAACCCCCCCCCCCCCACTTCCATCCTCCTGTGTCTACCCTGCCCGAGAGGCTGAAACCCATGCCAATTGCTCTGATGAGGCCATGTGGGAGAACCAGACGTCTGTTTTTAATACTGATGACAGATTAGCGTGCGGGGAATTCAGCCACCCCCCAAAAACAAGCCCCGTCTCTGCTCAAAACAACTGGAACAGGAGGCTGCTTATGCTTGGCTTTCCTAACAGAGTCCCAGAGCTGAGGCAGCAATGGCTACTCTGAAGGAAACAAAGAGGGTGCCAAACCCAGTAGAGGGGGGCAGTGGTAGGAGACATGGAGGGAGAGTGAGCATTTTAAGTTTGTTCAAAAGATGTGGAACAGATGGCAATCATAAAGTGTGTATGTGTGTCTTCGTGTGTGCACACAGGAGAGAGAGAGAGAGAGACAGATGTATGCACCTATGGCTATGCACAGTGCATGTTAGCTCATGAATAAATAATTCTAGCACTAGATTTGGCTGCCAGCAAAACTCCAGACAGATCAAAGGAGAAAGACCACATTTCCCTATTCTAGCTTCACCTGGCCAAATGTGTAAGTAAGCATAACTGTCTCTCCAAAACAAGTCTGAAATCTAACTTTATTGCTTTCTTCTTAATATTTACTTTCCTTTTAAAATTTTTTAAAAATCATGGAAATAAGGGAAAAAAACTAAAATGTATGATTTCCTAAAATTGTCCCAAAAACTTTGCTATAGTTGATCTTCTCAAGAATTTTTAAGGTAGGTGTTATTTTCCTCATTCTATAGAAAAGCAAAGTGAGACCTATGGAAGATATTGATTGGTCCTGGGTCTAAAGGTGAGAAGTGGTAGAAACTGCACCAGAAGCCAGGTTTTATAAAATTCATATTCACTAATCAAGACTATGTACTATTTAATATTCAAGTGAGTGAGCTCAAAGATTCAAATATGGACCAAGTTCATTTTCCAGAGGATTGAAACATGACCTGGAGGCAAATAGAATAGGTGAATTTTCAGAGACTCACCACCAATCAACTACAGTATCAGTTGGTAATGGTACATTTTAGAAGGCTTATTAAATACTCATCTAGTATCTGGAACTACTGAAGACTTCGAAGGACTATATGGTGCTCAACAAGTTCATGTCAGAGTTGAAAATTTAAGACGTGTATATGCCTACCCATATACAAATCAATTCAGCTAATGCTGAACATCTATGTATGACAGGGACTGTGGGAAGATCCAAATCATAAAAACACACACTTGTTTCCTTGTATTCCATCCAAGAATTCAAATATTAGATAATGTGAAGAATGAAAGTCAAAATTCACAAGGAAGGATTTGAAGAACCTGTAAAGATGGAGGTAGATATGTTATTGTCTTCAACCTTCTGAATGGCTATTGGAAGAAAAGATCAGATCTGTATTGGGAGACTACACCAGGAAACCAAAAAGAAGCACATTTTACCTCAACTGAAAAAGAAATTGTTGGATTTGAGCATGATTTCCTGGAGAATGAAGGAGAAGAATCTTAGATTTCTATTTTGGGGCTAGATAGATCAGATTTACTTTCCTTACTGCTGAAATTTTAATGAAGTTTTAAAAAACACACAGAAAATAGATAAGACAAATTTTCAAACAACTGAAAATCAGGCAACAAAGGATAGAGATCCTGAAAAATAAAAAAACAAATCATGTGAATCCTAAAAATTCCTATTGTCTTTACAAAGATTCCAAGCTTCTGTGCAGGGAGAGAGGATGGTGACAGATTCCCTAAATTAGGAAATCACAGTTCTGAGTCCAGAGAGACCAAAGTAACAACAGCTAGCAGGATAGAGCAATGGAAAAGAGAAATCTACACAGAGAAAAAATGGGAGTAGTGATTGATGAACTTGTATAGGAAATACTGGATCCAACAGGATTATCAAGAACAGTGCCCAGCCTCATACAAGGACCAAGATTCCTGTTTCCTACCAGTCATAGTGGAAAATCTAATAACTCATGTGCTATTGTGTAGAGTACATGGAAGAGTCTTCCTTAGTAGTATGGAATAATTAGCCCTAGACTAAACACTGTTCTGGTTCCAACTAACAAAATTTAAAAGCAAAGATCTAAAAGAATTAAAGTGTTTCCAAATAACTTAACTGCCTCCAAGCACTGAGTTTAAAAATATTTTTAGGAATACAAAAATATCCAGCATCCGACAAGGCAACAATCAGAACATTTGGCATCCAATCAAAGATCACCTGGCATGCAAAGGAGGAAGAAAATGCAACCCAGAATGAAGAAACGAATCCATTTAATCTGATCAAGAATGATACAGATGGGGCTGGCACTGTGGCATAGCAGGTAAAGCTGCCGCCTGCACTACCAGCATCCCATATTAGCACCAGTTCGAGTTCCGGCTGCTCCACTTCTGATCTAGCTCTTAGCTATGGCCTGGGAAAGCAGAGGAAGATGGCCCAAGTCCTTGGTCACTGCACCGGCATGGGAGACCTGGGGGAAGCTCTAAGCTCCTGACTTTGGATCAGTGCTGCAGATGGAAGACCTCTCTCTCTCTCTCTCTCTCTCTCTCTGCCTCTCTGTAACTCTGCCTTTCAAATAAATAAATAAATCCTTCTTTGAAGAAAAAATTTATATAGATGTTGGGGTTAGAAAACAACATTTTGGGCCGGTGCCACAGCTCAATAGGCTAATCCTTCGCCTGCGGCGCCGCCACACCAGGTTCTAGTCCTGGTCGGGAAGCTGGATTCTGTCCCAGTTGCTCCTCTTCCAGTCCAGCTCTCTGCAGTGGCCCGGGAGTGCAGTGGAGGATGGCTTAAGTGCTTGGGCCCTGCACCTGCATGGGAGACCAGGAGAGGCCCCTGGCTCCTGCCTTCGGATCAGTGCAGCGCACCAGCCGCAGCGCACCGGCCGCAGCGCACCGGCCGCAGCGGCCATTGGAGGGTGAATGAACGGAAAAAGGAAGACCTTTTTCTCTGTCTCTCTCTCTCACTAACTCTGCCTGTCAGGGAAAAAAAAAAAAGAAAAAGAAAGAACATTTTGGGGCCAGCGTTGTGGCATAGCAGGTAAAGCTGTAGCCTGAAGTGCCAGCATCCCATATGGTCACTGGTTCAAGTCCTGGCTGCTCCACTTCAGATTCAGCTCTTAGCTATGGCCTGGGAAAGCAGTGGAAGATGGTCCAAGTCCTTGGGCCCCTGCACTCATGTGGGAGACCCAGAGGAAGCTCCTGGCTCCTGGCTTTGGATTGGCATAGCTCTGGCCATTGTGGCCAACTGCGGAGTGAACCAGCGGATGGAAGACCTCTCTCTCTCTCTCTCTCTGCCTCTCCTTCTCTCTCTATGTAATACTGACTTTCAAGTAAATAAATACATCTTAAAAAAAAAAATTGCCCAAGTGTTTGGACCCCTGCACCCGCATGGGAAAACTGGAGGAAGCTCCTGGCTTCTGATCAGCTCAGCTCTGGCTGTTGCGGCCATCTGGGAAGTGAACTAGCGGATGGAAGACCTGTTTCTCTACCTCTCTTCTCTCTCTGTGTAACTCTGACTTTCAAATAAATAAATAAACAAACCCTTTTTTAACAACAAAAAAGAAAACAACATTATAATTTACTGTAATTATATTCCATAAGTAGAAAAAAAGTTCAAATGTAGAAAGAATATATCAACAAGGCTCAAATTGAACTTCTAAAGATAAAATTAAAATGTCCAAGATGAAGAAGTCACCAGATGGGATTAACAATAGATTAGATTTTGCAGAAGGAAATAAAAGCAGGGCATAAGAAACTATCGAGGGGGTAAATGTTGTGATGCAGTTGGTTAAGCCACCACTTAGAATGCCCATCTCATATCAGTGCTCCTGGTTCAAATCTTGGCTATTCTGCACTTCCAATCCACTTTTCTGCTAATACTTCTAGGAGGTAGTAGATAAAGGCCTAAGTATCCGGGTTTCTGCCACCTATATGGGAGAATCAGATGAAGTTTCAGGCTCCTGGCTTCAGCCCGGCCTAGCCCAGGTTGATGTAGATATTTGGGGGAGTGAGTGAGCCAGCACAAGGAAGCTATCTCTGTTTCTCTCTCTCTCTCCCTTTGAAATAAATAAATCTTTAAAAAGGAACAAACTTTCCAACATGGAACAGAGAAGAAAGAATTTTTTTAGCTGATGAGTAACGATTTCAGGTGGTTGTACACACATGCAATTGGAATCACTGAAGGAGAAGAAACTGGGGAGAAAGAAAAAAATATTTGGCAAAACAATAGCCAAAATTTTTCCCAAAGTGATGAAATTATAAACCCTAGATCCAAGAAATTCAAAAAATGCCCAACACAAGAAATAATAAATTGCTGAAAATGAGTAATGAAGATAAAATCTTAGAAACTGCCAGAAACAAAGGGCATGCACATACAGGGGAACAAGTTTAGAAATTATGGGAGTTTAGAACAAGTTTTGAAATTATTCTCATGTGCAACACTGCAACCAAGAAGACAAACGAACAGCATCTACAAATTACTAGGAGACACATCTGTCTACATAGAATACTACACTCAGAAACAGTATCTTTCAAAAGCAACATAAGAAAGATCACCACGAACTGATAGGAAGTGTGAGAAATAGTGAAGGACATTCTTTATGCAGAAGGAAAATGAAACAAGATGAAACTGGTACTCAGAGAAACAAAGAGTGGTACCACATAGGAAAATGTATTAAATACCTTATTTCTTAAATATATTTAAAAATAATGGACTATGTAAAAAATAATAAAAATGAATTGCAAAATTTCTAATATATGTATGAACAGTATCTGTGACAAAAACACATAAACATCCCCCTCCATGCCACGAGGTCTTTGACTCTAATAAATCTTGCTTTTAAATCTCAAAAAATATAAAATAAGCATAGAAGAGAGAAATAAAAGTATAATATTATAAGGTTCACATTTCTCATACTGTACATGAGGTACTATAATATCACTTGAAGGTACACAGTGATGTGTTGAATATTCCTGCTGTAAACCCCAAAGTAATTGTTAAACTAGTAAGAAAGAATTGTAACTAAAAACCATCAACAAAGATAAAATGGAATCTTAAAAATAACCCAAAGGAAGACAGATAAAAAGGCAAAATGAAACTAAGCAGTATGAGACAACAGAAAACAAATACTAAGATTATAAATTTAAATCCAACCATACTAATATCACATTTAATATAGTCTAAACACCTTAATATGTTATGAAAGTCATACTGGAAAAAAGAAAAAAATCCAACTTTATGATGTTTACAAAAATACACTTAACTGTAAAGGCACAAATATCAGAAAAGTAAGATAATTGGTAATGATAGACTAACATTTATCAGAAAGAAGTTAGACTAGTTACAACACTAGATAAAGTAGATTTCAGAGCAAAGAATATCACAAGGTTATAGAAGACCATTTCATAATTTAAAAAGATCAGTTCATCAGAACGAGATGAAAATTTCAATGCTATAAACTTTATTTTAATTTTTAAAATTTTATTTTTTGGCCAGCGCCATGGCTCACTTGGCTAATCCTCTGCCTGCGGCACCGGCACCCCGGGTTCTAGTTCCGGTTGGGGCGCCAGATTCTGTCCTGGTTGCTCCTCTTCCAGTCCAGCTCTCTGCTGTGGCCCAGGAAGGCAGTGGAGGATGGCTCAAGTCCTTGGGCCCTGCAGCCGCATAGGAGACCAGGAGGAAGCACCTGGCTCCTGGCTTCGGATTGGCACAGAGTGCCGGCCATAGCGGTCATTTGGAGGGTGAACCAATGGAAAAGGAAGACCTTTCTCTCTGTCTCTCTCTCACTGTCTAACTCTGCCTGTCAAAAAATAAATAAATAAATAATTATTTTTTATTTTTTATTTATTTAATTCTTATAAACTTAATAACAGAAATTGCAATTACAGAAAATAAAAAAACTGATAGAACTAGAGGAGAAACAGATAAAATCCAATATTATCATCAGGGATTTCAATGCCATTATCTCAATTTTTGCTAAAAGAAGAACTTAAAAAAAATCAGAAAGGCTTTAAAATACTTGAAAAACAAAAACCATTAATTTGATCCAACTGGTGTTTACAGGACACCCTCCCCATAAATAGTAGAAGATATATTCTTGGGGCCGGTGCCAAGGCATAGCATGTAAAGAATCGCCTGAGGGGCTGGCACTGTTGCGCTGTAGGTTAATCCACCTCCAGCAGTGCCGGTATCCCTTATGGTTGCCAGTTCGAGTCCCAGCTGCTCCTCTTCTGATCATGTTCTCTGCTATGGCCTGGGAAAGCAGTGGAAAACGGCCTAAGTGCTTGGACCCCTGCAACCATTTGGGAGACCCAGAAGAAGCTCTTGGCTCCTGGCTTTGGATCAGCTCAGCTCCGGCCCTTCTGGCCATTTGGGGAGTGAACTAGCAGATGGAAGATCTTTCTCACTCTCTCTCTTTGTCTCTCCTGTTCTCTCTCTCTAACTCTGCCTTTCAAATAAATACATAAATCTTCAAATATATATATATATATATATATATATATATATATACACACACACACACACACACACATTCTTGGGCCATCTTCTGCTGCTTTTCCCTGGCCATTAGCCAAGGAGCTGGGTTAGAAGTAGAACAACTGGGACAGGAACAGGCACCCACATAGGATGCTGGCAACAAAGGAGGTGGCTTTACATGCTATGCAACAACATTGTCTCCGTAGATACATTCTTTTAAGGCAGACACTGAATACAAGGATAGACCACATTCTAAATAATCAAATTGATCTCAAAAAAAAAAAAAGTTAAATGTTTAATGCTTTAAAAATATATACTCTAACTACAGTAGAATCAAATTAAAAATCAATAACAGATATCTCAAAAATCCCCCTGAAACCATGTAACACACTTCTACATAATCCCTGGAACAAAAATGAAAACAAAGGGAAATTATAAAGAACTGAGTAGAAACAGAAATACACTATAACAAAATCTGTGGAATACCACTAAAGTGATAGTTAAAGCAAATACCTATAATACACAAAAGCTCTCAAATCAATAATCTCCACTAGCATTTAAAAATACAAAAAAGGGAGTAAACTAACCCAAAGTAAGCCAAACGAAAGCTTCAAAAAGGAAATGATAAATATCAAAATAGAAATTAATGAAATGTAAAACAATAGAGAAACCAAAAGCTGATTCTTTGAGAAGATAAATTTCATAACTCTCTGGTTGGACTGATCAATAAAAGAGATGACACAGATTACCAATATTAAAAATGAGAGTGATATCACTAGATTCATTAAGCATGTATTAAAAGAATGACAATGGAATATCATGAGAAACTTATGCCAGTAAATTTGATAACTTAAATGAAGCAGACAAATCCCCTGAACACGCAAGTTGCTAAAAGGCCACTCACAAAGAAATAAGTAGTCTGGATATCCCTGTGATCATTAAAGAATTAAATTAGTAGTTAAAAACCTTACAAGAAAAGATCCAGGCCCAGATGGCTTCACTGGTGAAATCTACTAAAGAAGGAAGAAGCACCACTACTAAGTTTTACTAAATAATGCTAACCAAACTCTTTTTGAAAAGAAATAAAATTTCAGAAAATGAAAAGCTAGAAATATTCCACAACTCATTTATTGATATTGTGATAATCCTGATGGCAAGATAAACAGAAGCACTGAGAGAAAAGAAAGCTTAGTTATGGACCCCAAACAAGTATTTGAATATCAAGCTTTTTGGTAGGTGTCAGGAATTCAACCATGATTAATACAGACAAGCCATGTGTCCTTCTTGAAATTTATAATGTAATTGGACAAATAAATGAGCAATTTTACTTCTTTTATTCTTTCAATAGCCCAGTTTCAGCTTGAGATTAAGCCGTGATCTTAAGGAGACATGATTAGCTAGATAAACTTAGATTCATCTAATTTTCTTATCCATGAAATAGGAACGATAAACATCAACCCTCCTAAAGTTCATAGATTCATGGAGATATTGAACTATGTTCAATATCTTAGTTGGGTGCCTGCCACAGGAAAGGTATGCCCAAGCCATATCTTATGGCTGTAAATAATAATAATAATAATGATAATAATAATAATAATTGAATGAAAGTTTAGACAGCAGAGAACATAAGCCCCCAGCACAGATCACAAGTGAGTGCTTAGCTTCTTGGTAGGGATGTAAGAGAACTTACATACTGAGTTGGAACCAAGGGTAACCTTTTAAAAAGCCACCTTTCTCAAATACCTGCATGCTTGGAACATTTCTAACTCTCTGCTCCTCAGCACCAGTTAATGAAGACTATTTCAGTATATCTCACTAGGAAAGGCAATTGTTTATATTTCCTCATCTCGGTCCCAGAGGTCATACATTCAAAAACCAAGCTCTTCAAACATGACACCTGTAGGCCTTCCCAAGCAGAGAAAAGTCAAATCCTCTTCAGAATCAACTGATTCTGACGTATGGTTTTGAAGATCCAACTCACAGCATTAGAAATTCCTTTCAACCACAGCTTGCTATCCTTCTTTGCTCAAAATCATACAAAACAAAACAAAAAAAAACAAGTGGCACACAGGTTAGACACCAGAAAATCATTAGGGGTAGGCATTTGGTACAGTGATTAAATTGACACTTGGGATGTCCACATCCCATATTGGAGTCCCTGGTTCAAGTCCAGTGTCCTCTGCTTTCAATCCAGCTTCCTGCTAATGCAGAACCTAGGAGGTAACAGATGATAACTAAGTACTTGAGTCCCTGCCACCTATGTGGGGGACTGGATTGAGTTCCAGGATCCTAGCTTTAGCCTGGCCCAGCTGCACTATTGTTTATTTGGGGAGTGAACCAGCCAATGTAAGATAATGTTTGTGTCATTTTGTCTCTCAAATTAAAAAAAAAATGAAAAAATTTTAAAAATTGGAGAGGACATGGTGGTTAAAATGATGCCTGGTCAGCCCTTAAGGCATTTGGATCCAGCTAAAAAGCCCATGAGAGTATTTCAGGCATGGAAAGCCAAGACACTCTGGCAAAAAAAAAAAAAAAAAAAAAAAAAACAACAAAAACACCTAAATGAAAGATCTCTGTGAGTGAGATCCTAGTGGAAAGAACGAGCCATCAAAGAAGGAGGTACCTTTCTCTGAAGGGAAGAGAGAATTTCCACTTTGACTATGACCTTGTCTAAATAAGAATGGAGTTGGCAAACTCAAAAGGCTTCCATAGCCTTGGCAACTCATGACAAGAGCCTCAGGTGATTACTGACACCATAAACAAGAGTATCAATTGTTAATCCAACAACAGGAGTCACTGCGCACTTACTCCCTATGTAGGATCTCTGTCCTTAATGTGTTGTACTATGCGAATTAATGGTAAAACTACTACTCAAACAGTACTCTATACTTTGTGTGTCTGTGTGGGTGCAAGTCTGTTGAAATCTTTACTTAGTATATACTACATTGATCTTCTGTATATAAAGATAATTGAAAATCAATCTTGATGTGAATGGGATGGTTGAGGGAGCGGAAGATGGGATGGTTGCGGGTGGGAGGGAAGTTATGGGTGGGAAAAAGCCACTGTAATTGAAAAGCTGTACTTTGGAAATTTATATTTATTAAATAAAAGTTAAAAAAAATGATGCTTGAGTTTGAATACTAGTTCTACTTCTGATCCAGCTTCCTGCTAATACACCTTGGAAGGCAGCATGTTATGGTTTAAGTACTTGGGGCCTTTCCACCCATGTGGGAATCCTAGAATGATTTCCAGGCTTCTGGGTTCAGTCTGGCACAGCCCTGGCTATGGCTGTGGTGGGCATTTGGAAACTGAAAGAGCAGGTGAACAACCTCTTTCTCTCCTCCCACTTTCAAATAAACAGATATTTTAGAAAGCAGAGAATCACTTCACAATCAGCAATGTCTTCTCAATACAGATGACATCTAAAGATGATATCTAAAGCCTTTAGATAACCCCAGTTTCTCTCCTCCAGCATATTATCCCAACAAAATGGAAAGGCATCCACCTACCTGTGTACAGGTCAGTGTCTGTGTATTCATCCACTTTCTTGTGCTGTAGAATATAATCAGAAACCTTGGTCCCGATAGCTGGCTGAACATCTACCCACTCCAAGGAGACCACAGTGCTGGAGGGTTCAACAGTTGGGGACAGCCGCAGCCTGCAGGGGGTGACAAGGAAAGTCACTTGCTTTCCAGCCACCACTGTTGGACCCAAAAAAAGTCTGCATGTATTAAGATCAAGCAGAGGGGGCATTGCTGTGGTGTAGCAGGCAAAGCCGCTGCCTGCAGTGCCAGGATCCCATGTGGGCACCAGTTCAAGTCCCAGCTGCTCCACTTCCAATCCAGCTCTCTGCTATGGCTTGGGAAAGCAGTAGAAGATAGCCCAAGTCCTTGGGCCCCTGCACCCATGTGGGAGACCCGGAAAAACTCCTGGCTCCTGGATTTGGATTGGCGTAGTTCCGACCGTTGTGGCCATCTGGGGAGTGAACCATAGGATGGAAGACCTCTCTCTCTTCCTCTCTCTCACTTTCTCTCTCTCTCTCTCTTCCTCTCTCTCTCTCTCTTCCTTTCTCTCTTTCTCTGCCTCTCTGTAACTCTGCCTTTCAAATAAATAAATCAATCTTAAAAAAAAAAGATCAAGCATTCTCCCCCTTGGTCACACTCCTCCAATCAAGATGACCTTCCTTTATCCCTACATATGGTAAATGTCCTATGTCAGGGCCTTCAAAGATAGTTCCCTCCCCCTAAAATGTGATTCCACCACTTGTTGTCTGGCTTACTCCTACTGTAGTGCAGGGCTCCATTAAAGAGGTTTCTCTGACTATTGCCCCCATAATTCTCCCTATTGGCACACCTCTTATCTTTTATATTTTTCCTATTTAAATTTCCAAGTCTATGTTTTCCTTTTTCTGTTTTCACTCTGGCATCCATCCTGCACCCCTCCCCCCAAGTTGTCATCTCCTTAAGTACACAGACTATTTCCACTTGTCCACTGATATATTCCTCAATCACTGACACATATCAGGTTTTCAAAATTGTTGAGTAAATTAATATAATAACGTTCTATAGGAGAGGTTCTATAGGAGTTCTATAGCAGAGGTTCTAGACATCCAATAAACCTCTGATGAATGCTTCAGTGAAGGAAGAAATGACAGACAGAGTGGCATCATTTAAAACAGCCCAGGCTACAATGTCAGTGCCTATCCTTGTGCCAAGTTTCTGTTCTGCCAAAACTCCTTTCTTTCTCAAAGAAGGAGGTAGGCTCCAGAAACTTCAGAGATCTGGACAGACACAATGGGAACAGAAGCAACTCATGGCCTGGCCTGGCAGACAGGAGTGTGAATCCATGAAAAGTGGTGGCCAAAGGAAGAGGGGCCATACATACGTACACTGGCTGTGGAAGGGGGCTGCAGTTGGGGAGCCCACTGGCATCAAAGGCACTGAGATCACACCTGCACCAGTCATCGATCACGTCCCCTTTCCCTGAACACCAATAGGAACTCATCAGTGCACTCTTGAAGGCCTGGAAAACAAAGAGGACAGAAAAGACCAACATGATGAAGGCTGAGAATAAAGGTGGCAAAGGCCTAATGTAGCCAACCAATGCTTTAGAGCAACTCTTCTAGGCACAGGATACCATATTTTGCCTAAATTCCTATCATCCTACCTCCCCACAACACCTATCCCAAACCATTCAATACTCAGCAGCCAGAATGATTATTGAGACACAGTAGTAACAGCATCCATTTAGAATTTCTCCTGGGCTTGGCACTCTACCTGTGTTAACTTCTTAATCCTTACAACAATCCCATACAATAGATATTATCATTTCCCACTTAATAGATGGGAAAACTGAGGCATATAGTAAGTTGTCTGAGGTTCAGAGCTAGGAAGTGGAAGACATTTTTTTAGTTCAGCTAAGGACAGGACACAAACATTACCTTCTCCTTTCTGCCCCACCCTCTGGCTCAGGTGTGGAAAATGGGTGTGTGCTTGATGCTTGAGTGAATGGTGTGATTTATTTTCTCCATTCACACTGACAATTCAAGGCACGGGGGATTCAGAATCTAAGACAGCTCTCTGAGATTAAAGATTCTAGAAAATGTTGGTCTTTTACTCCTTTGCCAGGTACATATCTTGCCCTTTCTTTGAGTTTTCTTTTTCTTTTATATATATTTTTTTTACTTTCTGTGTGTTTTTTCTTTACTATTTAATTTATTAGAGAGAGAGAATCTATCTCTGATTCTCTGCTTGATTCCTCAAATGCCTACAACAGCCAGGGTTGGGTCAGGCCAAAGCCAGGAGCTAGAAACACAGTCTGGGTTTCCCATTTGGGAAGTAGGGACTCAATTACTTGAGTCACCACCTGCTGCTTCCCAAGGTGTGTATTAGAAGGAAGTTGGAATCAAAAATAGAAACGAGACTAGAACCCAGGCACTCTAAAATGGGATGCAGGTATCCCAAATTGCCAAATCAAATATTGTGCCAACTGACTGCCTCTCTGTGTCGTTTTTAAATGAAAGTCATACCTTTACTATAACAAGAATGCTTCATTTCCCAGGTGTCACTCTGTTAATCATGCATGGTTCAAGAGAATGAAGTACAGTATGTTTGTATAAAGTGGGTCTGCGGTCTCTCCCTTTTGCTACCCAGAAAATAAATCCTGGAGAAGGTATGTATGAGAAATGCTATTGTATAAGCCTTTATCATAGTTTTTTCAGAGGCTTTGACAAGAAAATTCCTTACCCTTATCCTCCCCTAGGGATGAACAAATGATGTAACTCCTCCAGGGTTAAATGTAGTACCCAAAGAAATAAAAAGGACCACAATAAGCACTAAATTACATAGCAAAAGTTGCTTTAAGTGCATCAATAATGTAATCCTCATAATAGTCCTGAGATACTGATATTATCACTGTTATTAACAAATGAGAAAGCTAGGAATCAGAATAGTGAAGCAATTTTCCCAAGATCACACGGTAGGTAAATGGTGGAAGCAGAGTCCCAGCCAGATCTCTACAACTTTCAAGTACAAATCTTTTCTGTTTGGGACCAGCGCTGTGGTGCAGTAGGTTAAAGCCCTGGCCTGAAGTGCCAGCATCCCACATGGGCGCCGGTTCTAGTCTTGGCTGCTCCTCTTCTGATCGAGCTCTCTGCTATGGCCTGGGATAGCAGTAGAAGATGGCCCAAGTCCTTGGGCCCCTGCACCCACGTGGGAGACCTGGGAGAAGCTCCTGGTCCTGGTTCCTGGCTTCGGATCAACGCAGCTCCAGCTGTTGTGGCCATCTGGGGAGTGAACCAGTAGTTGGAAGACCTCTCTCTCTGTCTCTACCTCTTTCTGTAACTCTGTCTTTTAAATAAATAAAATAAAATCTTTAAAAAAAATCTTTTCTGTTTAACCATGCAGAGCAGTAGGATTAATCCAAAATAAGGTTTCTAGATTCAGTAAATAAAAATACAGAATTTCCAATCAAATTTCAATTTCAGACATCTATTTTTAGTATGAGTATATTCCATGAATAATCTTAAATAAAGTGCCTAGGCCAGGATTTGACACACAGTTAACAGTACTGTTCCTACTAGATGCCAGAGTCTATGCTGGGAATAAATCTCTGTTCTACCCTCACCAGAAGAGAGCACCCTCCTGAGGACAGAGTCCATATGTGACAGCATGAGGGCAGACTGACAGATGCTTTCTCCTTCCAATGACATATTCTTTCTCCTTTAGTAAAATTAACATGCACAACTACTCATGGCTGAAGACTCAGTAACATCTCCAGCCAGCACTAAGAGTTTAATTACCGTAATGGTGAAATCCAGGGCCATGGGGAAAAGTGACACAGATGGTAAGACTGTGCTGGACTCCAGCAATCAGAGGAAGAGAGAACATCCTGTTTTGTGTGTGTAGTGTGTGTGTGTGTGTGTGTGTGTGTGTGGTGGTTTTTGTAATCAATAGGAGCTTAAGTTTGGTGGAAAACAAAACAAGAAATCTCTCTGGATTTGGTGCGTTTCACCATCCAGGCAGTTCTTGGGAAGAAATCCTGCCTGTGAGTCTCTGCATTCACTGGCTCTCTCCCAAAACCCTGAGGAACAGAATGGGGACTGGTGCAAGGGCCAGGCAAACCCTGGATAGAGCACAAACACACCCTGATAAAAGGCCCACATCAAACAGGGAGCCCTTGCAAGGCAGCAAAAGCCAGCATCGTGTCAGCGCAGGATCACTCTTTCCTTACGTCTTCAGTCCTTGCAACACTCCATCTAGAGTCCAAGTAAATCCCAGGAGAGGAGGACCATGAGACGTTCCAGCTTCACGGGCCTCTAAATCATCTAATCTAATCCGTTGTACAGATGCAGATACAGTGGTTCAGAGAGGCCAGTTGGCTGGCCTGAGGTGATAGAACAACTTTGTGATGAAACTTCCCTATTCCCCCATTTAATGCTCAAAATTACCCGTAGAGATGAATGTCCTGTCTTCATTTACAGAGGAACGTGGAGGAAAAGGGAGGGACTTGAACAGAAGTCCATTTGAATCCTGGCACCCTTGATCTTCCTAGGTCACACAGGAACAATAAATGCCAAGATTTCATCCAAAATATCCTTTTCAGCTGTTCCGCTTGTGTCATGTGCTTGTTTGTGTGTGTATGTATGTGTCTGTGTGTGTTCTTGGAAGAAAATGAAACCTTACACTGGAGGCATTGTTGACTTCTGGCTTTTGAGTAAGTGAAGGGACCTAGGAAACAAATCCTTCACTTAATATGAGGGCTACATTTGCATGGCCATTGGTTTTCATAACAAAGAAGGTTTGCATTTCCACAACTTGTAAATGCTTCCAACTTCTGGCTAATTAGCTAGCAAACCAAGCTGAGCAGGAGGAGAAAAGAGCCACAAAAATGTTAAGCAATCAAAATAAACTAGGATTTATTCCTGACTCTATTGTTACTTCCCTATTTGAATTGCACAAGTGATTCCTCTTTCTAAGCCTCAACTTCCCCATCTGCAAAATGAGGGGGCAGAATATATATTTTCGAAGGTTTGTTTAAGTTCAATAAACATTGAATGAACTTTTTACTGCATACCACATGCCATCTAGAAATGAAGAAAAGGGATGAACGAGACTCAGTCACTAACTTCAAAGGATTCATGGTTTCATGGTAAAGACACACACAAACAATTACAATTACCACGGTTCAAGTACTATGAAGTAATACACACAGGAGGCTGTGGGAATACAAAAGAAGGGGCCCTTCCAGCTCTAAAAATTATGACAATGTCTTAGGAATCTCCAACTTTAAATAAACATCCTGTATTTGATTAAGATATTTGGGACCATCTACACAGAACATCAGGAAGCCCATACATTAAATTCCACATTCTCTATTTCCAATCACTGCATTTTTTCAGATTTTTTTTAAAAGATTTATTTTATTTATTTGAAAGACAGAGTTACAGAGAGAGGTAGAGACAGAGAGAGAGGTCTTCCATCCGCTGGTTCACTCCCCAGATGGTTGCAACGGCTGGAACTGTGCCGATTCGAAGCCAGGAGCCAGGAACTTCTTCCAGATCTCCCATGTGGGTGCAGGGGCCATCCTCCACTGCTCTCCCAGGCTACAGCAGAGAGCTGGATGGGAAGAGGAGCAGCCAGGACTAGAACCCGGCGCCCATATGGGATGCCTGCGCTTCAGGCCAGGGCTTTAACCCACAGCGCCAGCCTCAGATAAAATGTTAAAGATCGTGATTTTCTGTATCATGAGGGTGTTAGTTTGCATAAGTCCAAAAAGATGTCCTGAAGACCTCACTTGTTGCCTCATGCATTTTGTTATATACATAGTAAGAATGAGCTTAGTCATATGGTTGTCCAACACACAACAAATGAAGAGGAGGAAGGTTTTCTACAGATAAAACAAACTATTATCTTTTTATTACTTGTCTCCATTTCAGTGTCTAACACAGTAAGTAGCATGTAACTTAAGTCAGTCAATATTTCTTGAATTGCATTAAAGGTTCCCATGGATGTTGAATGAAACAAATCAATTTCTAAATGATAAAAGCAAAGAAAGGGTATGTGTAGGTTTGTGATTCTCTTTTTCCTCAATGTTCCTTTGATCTCCCAAGGCAATTGGGTGCCTCCAGTCAAACACGGAGAGATCAACCCTGGCTTGCCTCTCTATCTCACGTTGTATCTGTCTCAAAGCTATCCTCCCTTCCCTTATTCCCTGCTGTATCCCCAGTTCAGGTTACTAATTCATCTTCTACAGGCAACGGACATGGCCTCTGGACTGGTCTACCAACTCCAGTGTCACCTTCTCCAGCACATTCTCACAGATTTCTAAAATGTCACTGCTTATTCTGCCCTTTTGTTTACTTTGACCCCTTCAAAAGTTTCACTGACTTTTAGTTAAAGCCTGCAATAATGAACGACACATTCACAGCTCTTTGTTCTTCAGCCTGTGGCTCTTCTCCCATTTTACCCTCTCGGCCCCCATTCTATGATTCACTCATCCCAACTAGTTATAGAACTGTGCTCTTTCATACCCACAAGCCTTTTTTCATGCTGAGCCTTTGGTCTGAAAAACTCTTTCCCCACTTCTTCTGCCTTGTTAAATGCTAGAAAACTTTACTGCCCACTGGGACCCTACCACACTTTGTGAGATTCTTTTGTCTCTCTTTGATTCAATTGTGCACATTTCACATTCCCTGGCATTTTGTCTGTTTATGTGTATTTTTTGGTTATCAGACAGTGAACTCTTCTAGGGCAAGTAGATATGTGATTCACCTCTGTGCCCCCAGCTCCAAGAAAAAGAGTACAAGATTGAGTCCCCAGAGAGGTGTTAAATTCCATAAATATGGAATGGATACTCTGCCAGGGATTAAACTTGTACCCTTGCTGTGGTTGTGCTTTTCTAGCAGAATAGATGACAGTCATCAATGTGGCCACCATAAAAGGGCTAACTTCCTTCTAAGCCACTGAAAGGGAGTTGAGGCAGACTATGGAAGTAGAGTTCCTTTCAGAAGTGATTGAGATTACTGCTTGGAGGAGAGGATGTTGATTGCTCTTTTGTTTTTGTTTTTTTGTTGTTGTTTGTTTGTTTATTTTGCCTAGAATGTGGTTGGAGGTATAAAATAAGATGCTTCTAGGGATCTAGAAAGAGGTGGAAGACAACAGTTGAC
This sequence comes from Oryctolagus cuniculus, assembly GCF_964237555.1. Lineage (NCBI taxonomy): Eukaryota > Metazoa > Chordata > Mammalia > Lagomorpha > Leporidae > Oryctolagus > Oryctolagus cuniculus. Next base: position 220,147,635 of record NC_091432.1, read on the forward strand.
ATCCCAGCTTTGTAGGGTGATCAATTGCTGAGCCCATGCTGATTGTATGTTTAGTTGGTCAGCAGAGACCAAAACTGATGAACACAATAAGCACTGCAATGGACATCGCACCAGGAGTCTCTAATCCAGCCCAGAATGCTGGGATAGGTTCTACCTCAGTTATCTGTCATTCAGTCATCAGCATACCTTCTTCATGATGGCTACCAAAGATTCTCATCACCAATTCCCTGTAGTTATAGGAGGTAGAGAACAGACCTATAGCACCAAATATGAAATAAGATACGCCTACATCAACAGTGAGAAGATTAGTTGGTCATCTTTTTACATATCAGTGAATGTATAATAAATTGTGATGTATGATTATATATCATACATGAGGGAGAGAAGTGGATCATGTTAGTTGACTTAAGTCTTCTAATTCCCAAACAAAGCAGGAAGGCAGGTGTGATGAGTCATCTCAAGGAAGCAGCAAGGAGGAAGTAAATGGAGCTTGTGGGGAGCAACTCAGACTAGACTAAGTTACTGGAATTAAGACTTATTCTATGCATCTGCTCTCCCACAATATGGCGCTGGGAGAGGAGGAAACAGCTTCTACACAGCTGCCTCCAGTTCAACCAATAAACTGTAGGACCTGCTCCTGATTGGAGGAGAGCAGCGTACTCGGCTTGTGGGTAGCAGAGTTGGGATTGGTGGAAGAGGACTATAAAGGAGGAGAGAGACAACATGCACCAGGAACAGCTAAGGGGAACATCTATCTGAAGGAACACCTGTGCAGCCCCCGAGAGAGCCGGCCAGGGGTGTGCCGCTCCCCTGAGGAAGTGGGGAAAGTGGCAGGGGGCCCGCCCTTCCATGGAGGTGGAAGGGATGGTAGCCAACCCGGGAAGAACCAGCAGCAAACCCGGGAAGGGCCGAGCAGACGAAAGAACAGCGCAGGGTCCTGTGTCGTTCCTCCACGAAGAGGGGGAGCGACAGAGCTGAGCAAAAGCAAGTGGAAACCTTAAATCATATCCATAGCCTAGGAGTTAGCAGACAAACAAGAAATTTCAGTGTCATAGATCTCTGGCATTTCAAATCCAGAAGGGTCCCGAGAAGTGATATGGGCCCTCACGTCTTTGAACAGACTGAGTCCCAACCAGAAGAAACACTCATTACAGCAGGTTTTCTACTTTCAATTTAAATATTTATTTATTTGAAAGTCAATAGTGATAGAGTGGAAGGAGGGGGAGAGAAAGAAAGAAAGAAAGAAGGAAGGAAGGAAGGAAGGAAGGAAGGAAGGAAGGAAGGAAGGAAGGAAGGAAGGAAGGAAGGAAGGGAAGGAAAGAGAGACTCTTCCATCCATTGGTTCAATCCCCAAATGGCCATAACAGCTGATGCTGGGCCAGACTGAAGCCAGGAGATAGGAACTCATCCAGATCTCCCAAATGGGTGACAGCAGCCCAAATACTTGGGCCATCTTCAGCCGCCTTACCATGTACATTAGCATGGAGCTAGTTGTGACATGGAGCAGCTGGGACTTGCACACATGCTCTGATATGGGATGCTGGTGTTGCAGGCAGCAACTTTACCTCTTGTGCCACAACACCAACATTATTTCTGTCCTGGGTTCAAGTTACTATAGTTTTACTGGGACATGAATAGCATTTACTGAAAGTGTAGTAAATACTTCACTACACATGATCTCATCCAGTCTGGTCAATAGCCTTATGTGGTAAGTAGATTCTGCTGTTACTGTCCCCATTTTACAGATGAGATAACTAAGGTCTAAGGGGGCCAAACAGAAAGTGGTAGACCCAGTCCTTGAGCTCACATCATCTGTGTGGAATCCCACATGCCTAATTGTTATAATCACAAGCAATATTCTCAGCTATTGGCAGTAGTATTTAATATTCACTGAGTGTTAACTACAAGCCAGACATTTCTTTTAAGTTATTTGCATGACAGAAGAATTTCAGGAAATGCCAATATTCTCTGATTTGCTGTGTGATCTCAGTAAGTTCCCCCTCTTCTCTGGGTCTTATTGTCACCTGTTAATTTCTTCAAATTGGACATGCAGATAATAATAATGGTATTATTTCTGATAATTTTTTGATTTATGCTTGGATTTTGCTTTTTCTCAAGTTCTGGCCACAATTTCTCCTTTGTAGCTTTCTTCTGATACATATATTTCCTGGAATTGCCTGCCAGCAGGGAAAACTATGGAGGAAGTAAAAGGATCAGTGGTTTCTAGGAGTGAGGGAGGAAAGGATGATGAACAGGTAGAGAAAGGGAGATGTTTCGGAAAGTGAAAATGCTTCTCATGACATCATAATGGTGGTTCCTGTCATCATAGATTTGTCCAAATTCAGAATTACAATACTGGGAGGGAACCCTAATGTAAGCTGTAGGTTTTGGGTGATAAAGATGTGGCAGTGCAGGTGCATCGATTACAGCAAATATTCCACTCTGGTGTGGGGTGCTGATAGAAGGGGAGGCTGTGTGTGTGTGTCAGTAAAAGGTATATGGAAACTCTCTGCCTTCTTTTCTCAAATTTTGCTGGGAAGCTAAAACTTCTCTAAAAAGAGTCTATTTGACTTCTTGCCTGCTAACATTCTCTCTGTAGAGGAAGTCACAGAAGCAACCTTTTGAAACTATTTATAGGTTATGAAGGAAGAGGGAGTGAAATAATGAGCCTACTAAGCATCTCCTTAGTCTAAGCCTGGTACTAGGGTCATCTGTCCCATTAGTCCCATAATCTTCCCAACAACCTGCAGATGCAGCAACCCCACTATCCCTAGTAACCCTTAACAGATGAGCATGTGAGAGGTCAGAGACATTGGTTCAGGTTTGCCCAGAAAGGACACAACACAGTAGAGCAGTCTCCTTTAGACACTCAACTCCAAATCTTACACCTTGCCCCCTGACCTTCTTTAACCTACCTCTTATTTTCAGCCTCGGATCCCCTCATACAGTGAATAAATACTAACTGGCAAGGACCCATTTCCTATATAAAGAATTGTGCAGCTCGATCTATGACTCTATAAATCACAGAAATGACACCTAATTTCCCCTGTCAGGATAAACTTCACTTTTCAAGCCATTCTTCCTGAATGATGAGAGCCTGACAGAACAGCTCCTTAATCTGTGTGACAGGAAGAAGACATTTAGAGTCAGCCAAACCCCCCTCTTGCCACACTTACCTCCGCTAATGAAAAAATATTAGAGAATAAATATACAACCCACTGAGATGTTCCTGCACAGGGCTCTGTCAGCTGTTTTTTCCCAACATGCACAGAGGCAAGATGATAGGATGATAGGACCCTTAGGCAAGGAGCTATTTTTCTTGTCAGTTACTCCCATGTTTCAGCTCCCAACATTTTATGTAGAAGACGAAACACTAGGTCTTAATACATTAAAAATAACAGTATTTTTTAACGATTCTATATGCCAGACACAGTTATCTGTTTGACACACAACGACTCATTTAATTTTCACAGTTACACCATGAATTGAATACTCTCCAGTTGTTCCCATGATGTAGATGGTGAGACTGAGACCCCAGAGTGCTTGGGCTCCTTTCCATGGCCAAATAGCCATTATTTAGCAGAGCAAAATTCAAAATCACATTTCTCAAATTTGAAAGCCTAAATATTTAACCACGCTGAGCTGAATGTGCCTCCATGTGATCCTGGAAAATGTTGAAATTTTAAAATGTTTGAGGATCCTGTAGCTTAATCAATATGACACATCTAGGGTGATTTGGAGTTTGGATTCAAATACAGGTCAGATTCTAAATGCTGAATCCTATTCTCTGTCTTGATCACTTTTCTTAAATATTGGTGGTAGTTGAGGTACATGATATATTCTCAAGTAGAGGTGGGCCACTGGGTAACTTTGCTTTCATCAGTCCCAAATCTCTCTTGCTCAGAACAACATTCAAAAGTGTGTTTCCAGGGACATAAGTTCAATGGGATATTAACTAACTTGGAGTTCAATAAAATTAAGGAGGACATACAGGCTCTTTCTGTAGTCAGATCAATTTGGAAAAAACTACATTAAACAAAACTAAGGAGATTGTTTTATATAGCACTTTCTGAGCCACTAATATGTTAATAGTGGCTGGGAAGTCTTGAGAAGGTGATGTAAAACATGCAGCATTTCCAGGAGCCACCATTGTGGCACAGTAGATGAAGTTGCCACCTACCATGCTGGAATCCCATATGGGTGCCAGTGCACGTCACCAGCTGCTCCACTTCTGACCTAGCTCCTGCTAATGGCCTGAGAAAAGTAGCAGAAGGTGGACCAAGTGTTTGGTTCTCTGCCACCCATGTGGGAGACCCAAATTGAACTCTTGGCACCTGGCTCGCCTTGGCCCAATCTTGGCCATTGTGGCCATCTGAGGAGTGAGCCAGCAGATGGAAGATCTCTCTATGTCTCTCCCTCTCTCTCTGTAACTCTGATTTTCAAATAAACAAACAAGAAACAAATATTTTAAATGCAGCATTTCCAAAATATACTTGTCCATGTAACTTCTTTTCCCATGTGTCATCTGAGGAGCTAGCACTCTGGTGAGTCTTCTCCAGGTTGTGTCAATCTTGATCCTAGCCTGGACTCAGAGCCCTCTGCCCACCAAGAGGCTCATGAAAGACAGTTCTTCCCAGCTCCTCGGTGACTGTGACCTCGGCCAAGTCAGTCTTCCTAGGGCCTTGGTTAACTTGCCTATAAAACAAAGGTGTTGAACATTCTTGTCTCTGAGGCGCTGACCTTCTGATAACGCCATGAGTACAAAAATCATGTCTAGCTCTGGCTTCCAGACAAAGCCCTAGATGATCCTAATGATCTGAGCCCACCACAACTCTAGCTCCCAGCCCACAGATTCTTCCATACCAAATTAGTTACTCTAAGTCGTTTGGATGTCTTTGTGCCAATGTACAACCACCCAAATCTCTGGCCTTTGTTTCTCCCTCCAGCATAAACTCTTGCCACCATCCTTTCTACATTCTATTCTCTACCTTTTCCACCTTTTCTACTCTCCAAGCTTTCTCACCTCTAGCTTTCACATGCTACTTACTCTTCTGGCAACACTTCTCCTCCACCTGATAACTTCCTCCACTATTTATCCATCCGCTCTCAGCTTAAAGACCACATGTCCCAGTCAGCCTCCTCTAACCTCCTAATCTGGAGCAGATTCCTTCCCTTATAATACATCTTGTTCTACCACTTCTTATAACAAGACTTACGTTATCTTCTCTCACCTATTTCATCACTTATCTGTCTTTTCTCAGTTGGGACTTGCTGGCCTGAATGCTTTGTTTACTATTTAGCTACAAGTGTCTAATAGAGTAGTCTCAAGAATCAAGCAATCAATTGAGAATACCGATAATGGCTATAAATAAATATTCAATGGAAAATGGTCTTTTTGCTTTTTATTTGTTAAACATCTTATTTGGTTAAGTATTAAGCCTTTTTGTTGTAGTGCAAATTTAAAATACTTTATCTCAAAATCTTAAAAAAACAAAAGGAGAAGAAAAAATGGAAAGAAGGAAAGAGGGGGAGAGGCAAAGGGAAGGGGAAGGTAATATCATAATGTTCTTAGAACCGTATCTACAAATAACATTGAACCTATCCATATATAATTAAAATTTAAAAAATTAAAAAAAAAACAAAACCATCAATTGGGCTACCATACGTTAGTTAATGCTAATCCTCACATATCTATCCTATCCCTTTGCCTTAGCTTGGTAGATTCTCCTGTTTCTAGCCTCAGGATAATTCTGTGCTCTTAACCTCTCCATGCTCATACCAGACACCACCCTCACTCCTGAGAAGAACTCAGGAGCTCTGTGATTCAAAGCTCTTGACTTAAAGGCTTTCCACAACTTCTAATAGAAAATAAGTTTGTCTAAACTTTATGCACAAAGCACTCAACATAGCAGAAGGAATAAGTGAAAAAAAATTTTGAATCCCATTTTGTTTTTGTCTATCTATGCAGATTGTTTTATTCCATAAAAGATTGGTTTGGTTTTAATATAAACAATGGAAATTTCTTTAAAATGATTCTCACAGATTGATCTTTGGACCTCATCTCTCTCATTACCTGAAATACCTGTCAGTAATTCAGATTCCCAGGTTGAACTCAGACTGAGTGACTCATAATCCTGGGAGAGGTGCCCCAGAAATTGGGATTTTTATAAGCTTCCAGGAGATACTTAGGAACTATTATGTTGAAGGATCTCTTATTTTATACTGTGGCTTTGGATATTGGCACTGCAAAAGTTTGGTACTCCAGTTTCAAAACTGGAAAACCTACAGGATTTTCACAGATCCTTGCCAGGTTTCAGATATAAGAATACAGTTTGATAGTCATATTTTAATTAAATGGTCCTGTTGCTTTAGCCAGGACTAGTTAGATCAAACTTGATTTCCTGACCCAAACTGGACCAACCAGAATTTTTTTCTTGGGGCTTTAGATTCAGATGTTCATTGATCTCTTTGACCACTTGAATGAGCTGATATTAAACACAGAATTTGAATTGGCTAGGCTGGGCTTATCATGTGTCGCTCCCCGTCTTCGTGGGGGAACGACACAGGACCCTGCGCTGTTCTTTCGTCTGCTCGGCCCTCCCCGGGTTTGCTGCTGGTTCTTCCCGGGTGGGCTACCGACCCTTCCACCTCCGTGGAAGGGCGGTTCCCCCTAGCCACTTTTCCCCACTTCCGCGGGGGAGCGGCATACCGCCAGCCGGCTCTCTCGGGGGCTGCACAGGTGTTCCTTCAGATAGATGTTCCCCTTAGATGTTCCTGGTGCATGTTGTCTCTCTCCTCCTTTATAGTCCTCTTCCACCAATCCCAACTCTGCTACCCACAGGCCGAGTACGCTGCTCTCCTCCAATCAGGAGCAGGTCCTACAGTTTATTGGTTGAACTGGAGGCAGCTGTGTAGAAGCTGCCTCTCCCTTCTCAGCGCCATATTGTGGGAGAGCAGATGCATAGAATAAGTCTTAATTCCAGTAACTTAGTCTAGTCCGAGTTGCTCCCAGTTGCTCCCCACAGATTCCCCTTTCTTTTTATTTTTGGCGTTGATACGCGCCTGTCTTCGGTGCCCCGCGGCACACACTCTGCTCTGCTTGCTAGAGTTGCCCACAGGTGCTTACAAGCCTACCAATCAGGGAAACCGAATCCGGGTCCTCTCTTCGCCATGTTGCGAGGAGGTTTTTAGGCACTGATGCGTGCCTGTGTTCGGTGCCCTGCAGCGCATGCTCTGCTCTGCTAGAACTGCCTGCAGGTGCTTACAAGCCCTAGCAATCAGGCAAACCGAATCCAAGCCTTCTCATTGCCGTATTGTGGGGAGACTTATTGGTGTTGATTCGTGCCTATCTTCGGTGACCTGCAGCTCATACTCTGGTCGAGCTGCCTGCTGGTGCTTACCACCTTACTAATCAGGCAGACCGAATCCAAGCTCTCTCATTGCCATGTTGAGGGGAGGCCTTATTTTTCTCTATTTCTCTATCTCCGGGCATTCCTATCTCTCCCATTTTACTTCTATCTACCAGCATTCCTATTTTTCTCATTTTACTTCTAAACTTCTGTTTCTCTTATCCCTGCGGCTTCCCGGCGCCCGCCCCGAGGCTGCTTCTCAGTGGCTTCCCGGCTCTGAGCCGCTTCAGCACGCACTTCTCTCATCTGCGTGGCTTCCCGGCGCCCGCCCCGAGGCTGCTTCTTGGCACCTCACCGCCCCACGGCGACTTCCCGGCTTTGCACCGCTTCAGCCCGCGCTTCTCTCATCTGCGTGGCTTCCCGGCGCCCGCCCTGCGGCGGGCTCCCGGCTCTGCGCGGCTCGGCTTCGCGCGCACACTCCACAGTCTCCACACCCTTCGCGCCCGCACCACGGCCTCGCGCCAGCCCCGCGTTCCCTATCTATTCACGCCCCGTGCTCTCTCTGCACGTGGCGGCTTCCACGAGTCACACAGCGTAGCTTACGTTTCCGCCACTAGTATTCAATCTAAGTTCCCCGGGCTAACCTGGCGAATTCAACCTAGTTCACGCGTCTGCGCCTTTCGGTCTGGCTTCCCGTCCTTTGTTCCCCAGGCTAATCTGACGGATTCCAACCTGGCGGCCCACATCTCTGCCTCTGGTTCCAGATTTTCGCCTTTTGCTCCCCGGGCTGACTTGAAGAATTCCAAGCTGGCTTACGTCTCCACCTCGGCCTGCACTTGTGGCTTCATCCTCCCTAACATATTTTTCTCTACCCGGTATGTTTCCTAACTTTTCTTCCCACAATATTCCCCTCTCACTTCTCCTGGCTTCTCCCCACAGTCCGTATCCGAGTCCAAGCCTCCTCTAGGTTTCACTTTCGCTTTCAATCTCCTAGCTTCCCCGCCATAGTCCGCATCCGAGTCTATGAAAGCTTTCACTTTCGCTTTCAATCCTAACTTCTTTCCCACAGTCCATATCTGAGTCTATGCCTAGGCTTTCAATAGCTTCTTCCGGCACCTTTTCCGTCCGGCTTTCCCTAGGCTCTTTGCTAGTCTCTCTCTCTGGTAATTTCCTACTTCTTCCCGTTTCTTCTCTCCTAGGTTTCCTATCCGAGTCACGGCACCATTATGTCGCTCCCCCTCTTCATGGAGGAACGACACTAAACCCTGCCTAGGCTTCATATCCGAGTCACGGCACCATTATGTCACTCCCCGTCTTCGTGGGGGAACGACACAGGACCCTGCGCTGTTCTTTCGTCTGCTCGGCCCTCCCCGGGTTTGCTGCTGGTTCTTCCCGGGTGGGCTACCGTCCCTCCTCCTCCGTGGAAGGGCGGTTCCCCCTGCCACTTTCCCCACTTCCGCGGGGGAGCGGCATACCGCCAGCCGGCTCTCTCGGGGGCTGCACAGGTGTTCCTTCAGATAGATGTTCCTGGTGCATGTTGTCTCTCTCCTCCTTTATAGTCCTTCCACCAATCCCAACTCTGCTACCCACACGCCGAGTACGCTGCTCTCCTCCAATCAGGAGCAGGTCCTGCTGTTTATTGGTTGAACTGGAGGCAGCTGTGTAGAAGCTGCCTCTCCCTTCCCAGCGCCATATTGTGGGAGAGCAGATGCATAGAATAAGTCTTAATTCCAGTAACTTAGTCTAGTCCGAGTTGCTCCCAGTTGCTCCCCACAATCATGTATTATGTTGAGATATATAGTAAGAACAGATGAGAAACACAGACACAGACACAGACACACACACATACACGTGGGGGGTTGGTGGGGAGAGAGAGAGAGAGAGATGACAGAATCTGGGATTATCACTGAAAGTGCCTATCTAGCTGCTTAAAGTTCATCTGTACTCTCTATCTTTGAATTACATGAGAAATCACTATATCATGCTTTTTTCCCTTTTTCACTTATTACATTTCAGTGAGTTACTATTTGTTACCATTAAAATAACTTTGACTAGGAGAAGTATAAATATTCTTTTTCTGAGCCTGGCAAATAGGGCCCTTCACCAATGATGCCAAACAGTTTCTATAGTCTTAAATCCCACTACCACAGTTTTTCCTAGTACTACAGAGTAGCTACATAGAACCACTTATCATGGATCGGGTACGCAACAAACTTCTATGCCACTATGTCTGCACATAGTTTCCCTCAGCCTATAACATGTTTTCACTGTTCTACTTTTGATCAAATCATATTCATTCATTAAGACCCACCGTAACTGCAATTGTTTCCAAACTTCATCTTGGATAACACATCTGTTAACACATCTGATTTTACTGAATTATTTATTTGTATATCTGTCCCCTCTACTGGACCATGAATTATTTACAATTTGTATCAGAAGCTCCTTGCACAAGGCAAACCCAAAGAAGGGACTCCATAAATGTTTGTAGCATGAATGAGTATAGAATGAGTGAATGGTAAAATATAAGGGAGAGAAGACTGGTAGCCTTTTGGGTGTCTGATCTATGTGATCCTAGCAGACCTGCTCAGTCATCAGGGCAATAGATTGTGCTTACATTGTTCTAAACTATCTCCAGACCATTTGTCCTGCCTGTCACTGAGCTGATAGCAATTGTGAAAGTGATGAATAGCAGACCAATTATGAGCAATAGAAAACATCGGTTATAACTCCAGGGAGAAGACGCAGCCATATCAGTAGCCTCATCCATCTGACCGTGAGTCATCTTCCCAAGGCATCTTGCCCTGTGACCTTGAACTGCCAAGGGCTTCTTAGACTTGGACAAATCCAAGCTTTTCAGAGGAAGCCTCCTCCTCTCAGTCTGTCTCCTACAAGGCGTTGCTCCTGGCCCACTCAGTCCTGGAAGGGGAAACCTGGATGGAACCCACATACTTTTCCTAAGGGAAGTCTTTAGCCAAGGATCAACCCCACCCAATAGAAAAGAACTGTCTTCTAAGGCCTACTATCCTTTGACAGGCATCTCCCCTGTGGTGAGAACATCTGGAGATGAGAGGCGGGTGGGAAGATTTCAAGTGGAGGATTTGTCCAAGATTGTAGAGTTTACGTTGCTAAATGCTAGCTTAAGTTAATGGCAAGTTCCTGAGTAAAGGACTACAAAATTTCCCTTCTGTGGCCACTGGTGATCTCATTTTTCCAGTACGCCCATTTTCCCATAGGAGGAATCTGAGGAAGGAAGCGTCTGCTGCTGGTGAGGCTTCCATAGTTGAGATGATGAGTGGGGGCAGGGAATGCAAGGACAGAACAGGACATTGCTTAGTCTAGACCCTTACTGAGCTTATCTTGGTCTTTGAAAAGCAGTCTTGGGAATCTGGCTGAGGAAGTTATACAAGGGGAGATATTCATCAGATTGATTACAGTCATATTTACATCATGGAAAGCTGAACTCTGAGAAAGCATAGATCACTAAACCCAGTAAAAGATGCGGTACCTGCCCGAAGGACAGCAGAACACAGAGTAAGAGTACAGTCTTGGGAATCAAGTTCCTGGGTTTAAATCCTAGTATTATCACTAAGCAAACTGACAGAAATGACTTCAACTCTCTGCATGTTGAAAGTTTCACTTTATGCATGTGCATTAATACCTACCTCAGTAAGGAATGTTATAGAAGTCCTTAATAAAGTGACTAAAATAATGTCAGATCAATCTATGTATCTACATAGATAGTGTATATTTGATAATTAAATAAATATTGATGAACCACTGAACTTGAATATTTTCCAGATGAAAGTAAGTTGATGGACATGACAATATAAGAGCTGCTAATACACGTACTTACAGACCAAAGAGAGTCTAAGCACATCTATACTCAACTGGAACTATATTTATGCTTTTTAGCATTTTCTGTTGAAATATCAATGGAACCAACTATCAGAGATATTATTATTGCTTTTAGGAAAGTATGACATTCCTTGTCTGTATGAACTGATTGCCTTTTGCCTTTTGAATCACTGTATCCCTGATGGTAAGGCAATTGTTATGTATTATTTACCTACTCTGTGCTGAATGCTTTAATCAGAATCAAGAGCAGAAGACAGGAAGAGGAAAAGAAAGAAAAAGCTGGAGGGGGGTGGCTGGAGCTCACACTGAGTAACTGTTTATTCATCCTAGGTATTGCTAATGCTTTACATGCATTGTCTTATTTAATCTAACACCCAGTGAGTTAAAGACTATAATCATCCTCATTGAAATTCTGAGTAATTAAGTTATAGCCCCACAGTATGTGGTAAAATGACTCTTCAGGCCTAGGTTAATCTGTTTCATGCACTGTCTTTATATCCTTTATATTTTTAATTTAAATATTTTGATTCACATTTAATACTTCTACATTTTCATGGGAAGGGCAATACTTCAATACATTTACATAGGATAAACTATTCAAACCAGGCAACTAGGATTTCATACCCCTTATCCTTTCCCCATGTTTAGGGCCGACCAACTCTTCTGTTCCAGTTCTTTCTACAGTATACAACACATCGTTATAAATCATAGTCAAGGCACTGTGCTGAGGAAGATAACCCATTCCTTCTCTCTGTTTTGGTTCCTATTATTGGACTTCCTTTTCCCCGTCATTCCCAGTCTGTAGTAACCACTATTCTAAGCTCAGACCAACTATTTTTCCATATCTTATAAACAATGTAAAACCATACTATAACATGGGTCTTATTATTACCAGATTATAGATAGGAAAATAGAGCTCAATTGGTTAAATTATATGTGAAATATCCAACAAGTAAGCATGGAATTCAAATCTATACCTGTTTGACTACAAAATCAAGGTCCTTTCTATGGCTACTCACTAAAACTCTTAAGATTTCAAAATCTCATTAATAAGTCTATTTACCTTGAATGTAACAATCTTTTTAGTATATAAAAAATGAACTTATCTATATCTATATATTTCTTTGTGTTCATGTATATTTTTTCTTGCTCAGTTCAAAATGACTATCAGCACATTTGTGAAATAACAACTAGAAAAACACTATGGGTTGATGGTAGGTTTTACTAACATGTATTCCACCATTCTCAAGCAGCTACCATTTTTCTGTTTATTGGGGCTACATCTAATTTTTTGAAGAAAAGAAACAATTTCCAAAAAAAAGATTCAGGTTGTAGCAAGCTAAAATTGAGGGATCCAAGGCCAAGCCAATTTGAGAATAAAATGTATGCTCTCAAACTAAGTGTTAAGAAGATAGTTTTGAACTGAGCTAAGAAAAGGTCATTGTTCAATTTTGAGGCAGAATTTCAATTAGATGGTGGAACAGAACCCAGATTCCAAGGGGCTGACAAGTGACTACAAGGTGAGAGTGAACCGAGAATTTTTACCAATAAGGAAAGATGAAGAAGATAGTGAGAGGACAGACTCTGGAATCCAAGCAGGTTTGCCCATATCAGAGTGCAGTAGAGGCAGTCAATGATGACAGAGATTATATAGTTTAAATGCTGAGATCACAGGCTATGGAACAGACAAATATGAGTTGAAATACTAGCTCCATAACCTAGTGGCTGTGTGACACTGATAAGAAATTTCTCCTTCTGAGCTTTAGTCTCCTTGAGACACTCAAAAGTTCTGCTTTAAATATCTACCCTAGCAGAAACTATCATTACTCAAAACAAATCCAAAAGTCTGGAAACAAGAGACCTGATTTCTGTCCTTAACTCCATAGGCAACTGAAACAGTCTCTGTGGGTTCTTTTTTTTTTTTTTTTTTTCATCGATCAGATAATTCAGAATATACCAGAGTAATTTCAAGGGCCAATAATTAGGATAACTGGGATAAGACTGAGTTTGCTATCTTTGAATTATATTATTCTCTCCAAAATTCATGCTGAAAATTCATCCCAAAACAACAGTATCAATGTGTGGTTTCAGGAGGTGATTACATCATGAGGCTTCATGCTCATTAAGGAGATGTGCACCCTCATGAAAGGGCTCAAGCTGGACAGGAGTGCTGTCTTGCCCTTCCATCCCTTCTACCATGTGAGGAACAATGTTCCTCCCTTCCAGATGCTGCGGCAACAAGTGCCATCTTGGAATCAGAAAGCAGTCCTCACCATACACCAGTTCTGCTAGTTCCTTGATCCTGGGCTTCCCAGTTTCCAGAACCATGAGAAAATAAATATGTTCTTATAAATTACCCAGTTTTAGATTTTATTGCAGCATCAAAAACAGACAAAGACAAAATTCAATTTAAGACTCAGACTCATGTGGTTAAAAAATAAAACAAACAAATTAAAAAAAAAAAAAAACTGCTAAAAGAACACCAGAGATGGTTACTTAAAGAAAAGAAAGGTCAAACTGGGAATGAAGATCACTTCACACATCTGAAACTCTCACTTGTAACCAGGAGGGAAGACTAACTTTTGGATTTCATCTACGTGCTGGGCAGGCATGGTTGCTAAGCACATTACATGGATTATTTTAGTTAATTTGTGCTGTTACTTGAATATAAGTTTGAGTGTCTCCCAAAGCCCATGCATTAAAGGCTTGGTCCCCTGGGTGATGCAATGGAGGGGTAGTGGAACCTTTAGGAAGTAGCGCCTAACTGGAGATCCTTAGTTTGTTGGGGGATATGCCACTGGAAGGCAGCTCCTGCCAAAGATTGTTATAAAAGCCCAAGTTTGCTACCCACCCCGCCTTTCCTTGCTTGCCATACTATCCTCCTTCCACATAGTTCCCTCCACTATTCTTCATGCTCAACAGAGGCCAAACCAATAGAGTCACCAGTCTTGGACCTCAACCTCCAAAACTGTGAGCTGAACAAACCTTTGCTCTTTATAAAGTCAGTTGCCTCAGATATTTCATTATAGTAATAAGAAGCTAACACGATTTATAAAAAAAAATTCTATATGACAAATATTATTAATCTTATATTATGGATGAGAAAATAAAAGTTTAAAAACTTTAATACCCAAATAAATGAAAAAGCATACAAAAGTTTTGCAGTGAAGCTGATATTTGAATCCTCATTTCTCTGATTCCAAAATATACACTCTGTCCAGTAAGTCCATTGCTAAGTCTTGCTCAGTAGAATGTTAATGGATGGAACTAGAAATGAGGAGGAGAGTATGTGAATGGGAAGATATTTTGATTCAATATGAAAAGGATATTCTATTAGTGAGGGAAATTCTGCTTAGGGATCACAGAGCAAGCCATTCCTGAGGCTATTCAACAAACACAAGCTTTTGAAAGGAGACAAAAAATCAAACAATAAAGATTGGCCAAGGGAGGGTAGCAATCTCGGGCTTTTATAACAATCTTTGGCAGGAGCTACCTTCCAGTGGCATATCCCCCAACAACCTATGGATATCCAGCTAGCCCTTACTTCCTAAAGGTTGTTCCACTACCTCTCCAGTGCATCACCCAGGGGACCAAGGCCTTCCAAGGGCTTTGGAAGATACTCAAACTAATAACCAAACCATAGCACAAATGAACTGAGACAATCTATGTCACATGCTTGGCATGTAACATGCTTAGATGCCTGTGTAATCTTTTCTACTCATTCTCATTGGCACTATTTTGATCATCAAATAAAATAAGGAAAGGCAGGGGCCTGTGTTGTGATGCAGCAGGTTAAGCCTTTGCCTGCAATGCCAGCATCCCATATAAATGCCAGTTCAATTCCTGGCTATCTCACTTCTGATCCAGCTTCCTGCTAATGCACCTGGGAAAGTAAAGGAAGATGGTCCAAGTGCTTGGGCCCCTGACACCCATGTGGGAGACCCTGATGGAGTGTATGGCTCTTGGCTTTGGCCTGGCCCAGGCCTGGCCATTGTGCCCATTTGGAGAGTGAAGGAGATAATGGAAGATCTCCCTCTCTCTTCCTCTCTTTCCTTCTCTCTTCTCCTTCCCCTCCCTATCACTCTGACTTTCAAATAAATAAAATATATTTGAAAAAAATAATGAAATATAGATAAGTAAAGAAAGAGGGACAAGAAGAAGAGCAGAAAGGAAGAAAAGAGGGGCCAGCCAACGCTGGGGCACAGTGGGTTAAATATAAATCCCATATGGGCTCTGGTTTGAGTCCCTGCTGCTCCACTTCTGATCCAGCTCTCTGCTATGGCCTGGGAAAGCAGTACAAGAAGGCCCAAGTCCTTGGGACCCTATACCTTCATTGGGGACCCAGGAGGAGCTCCTGGCTCCTGGCTTCGGATCAGCTCAGCTCTGGCCGTTGCAGTCATTTGGGGAGTGAACCAGTGGATGGAAGACCTCTTTCTCTCTCTGTCTCTACCCCTCTCTGTAACTATGTCTTTCAAATAAATAAAATAAATCTAAAAAAAAAACCAGTAAGAACTTGCCTTTATATAGCATTTATTATAAGTTAGACACAGGCTAAGTATGTTAATAGCTATCTCATTTAATTCAACAGCCTCAGAAATTAGTGATTGTTAACATCAAATCATATCCAAGAGAATTAAGACTCAATTCCTTGCCAAATGTCACATAAGAGAAAAGAAACAACCATGGCTCTATAATCAACCAGACTGACATGGAGGATAAACTCTGAACCACTAAAGAACCAAGCTCAAGATCATCTATGAGATCACTTTGGCCTACAAGTCTGTTGATAGTGGTTGTGGTAGATTGTGTCTCCTCACCCCAGTCAAGCCTCATCAAGCCTTTAAACATAAATATCAAATTATTGGAAATACAAGGTCATGGAAACACTTAAAAAGGCACAGTGAGGAGGGAGGCAATAAGAAAAATCCAAGCTGGAGGGAACTCTCCTAGACCAACAATTCAGTTTTATAAATAGAATATCAAAGGACTGACAGAGAGAGAGAGAGAGAGAGATGGGTATTGTGGTGCACCAGATTAAGCTTTCACTTGGGACATTCACATTCCATATCAGAGTGCTGGTTTCAGTCCTGGTTACTATACTCTCTCTCCAGTTCCCTGCTTATATTCCTTGGAAGGGCAGATGATAGCTCAAATACTTGAGTTCCTGCCATCCATGTGGGAGACCAAGATGGAGTTCCTAGCTCCTGGTTTCAGCCTGGCCGGGTCCCAGATCTTGAGGGCATTTATGGAGGGAACTAGAGTATAGATCTCTTTGTCTCTCTCTGACAGTCTTTCAAGTAAATAAATAAATAAATATTTTTTAAAAAGAGAGATAAAAGGAGGGATCTGTGGGTTAAGAGACTTACTTATCAGCCAACCACAACATTTGGATATTTGGATATTTCTCAATTTGAGCAAACAAACTGGTACCAAAGATATGAGACAACTGATAAACATGAACAGTGATGGGATATTTGACAATACAGGGGAATTATTAATTTGGTCTGGTAGTGGTATTGAGGCCATTTTTTTGTGTTTATCTTTTAAAGCTTGGACTTTCACATTTACATATAAGTTATCTAATGTTTGAGATGTTTTGCAAAATTATCAGGGTAGTAGGGAAGCAGACAATAAACCAGATGAAACAGGTTTGATATACTGAAACTAGAAGGTAACTAGAACTAGAGGTTTATTAGGCTATTCTACCACTGTAGATGTTACACCTTTCTAAACTAAATTGGTTTGGGGATGGGAAGATCCTGGGACTTAACAGGGCTCCCCAAAATGGGATCACTTGGAGACAAAGCTAAAAAGGAAAAGAAACACATACTCCAAGAAGCCCTATTCCTTGTGATCTTCCCCTCTTCCCAGGATATGAATTTACTGCCTGGAGCTGTTTTGCTCAGAGATGCTAGGAATTATGTGGCTCTGTTGACCAGAGAAGGCACTGCACAGACCGACTGTGTAAGTGGTGCAAACTCATGTAGCTTTCAACTTCATAAGTCTGGTGAATTGTGAGGCACATCTGGAATGACTTTTTTCTTCTCAGATTAGAGAGAAATAGAGAGAGTTAGATTGTTTGTGAATTCTCTCTGGGCCCTTAGCACCACTGCTGTCTGAAGTTGCCTAATGACCCAAGAAGAGGCCCCTGTGACTAGAGCTAAGCTCCAACAGGGATGGGGGCTGCAGCTTGCTCTGTTCCTGGAAGCCCCACACTGCCCTGGTTGGGGCAGTCTTTGTATGAAACCCTCAGATAAATGATGGTGATTTGATGAATTAGTGGGGATGTGGGACAGCTGGAAAAGGGATTCCAGCCCTAGTTTTGACATTTGCTAGTCCTCTGGGGCTTCAGGGGATGGTTGCCTATACTCTCTGAGCCTAAGTATCCTTATCTATAAAATGAAGGTAAACAACATCACTACCTTCATAGTTCTACTGAAAAGATTGTGGGAGCCAGCGTATTTAAAAGTACCATGTATGCATACCAATACAAGTTGGTGACTTCTTTATTCACCCTTTCATTCATGAATTACCATTTACATATACATTTCTTCTCTGTGTCAGGCACTATATTAAAAACTGTTGCAATGCTGAGCAAAGTTGGTCTAGTCCCTGGTCTCATGAAATTTACCCCCTAATGTACAGGAAAATATTTTCACTCCATGTAAGGGAGAATGTTCTCTCACTGAGGAGAACAGGATGATTAGGGGTCACTGAGCAAGTCTTTTGAAAACTGGGATTGTTCAAATACAGGGCCAATAAGCTTTTGCAACGTATGGTAGACAGGAATCAAGAAATAGACTAAGGTTGGACTAGATTTCTATGTAATCCTACCCATTCCTGAGTTTACTTGCACTTTCTTCCTTATAAACATGGCTGTGATAATAAAACAAAACAGGCCGGCGCCGCGGCTCACTAGGCTAATCCTCCACCTTGCGGTGCCGGCACACCGGGTTCTAGTCCCGGTCGGGGCACCGGATTCTATCCCGGTTGCCCCTCTTCCAGGACAGCTCTCTGCTATGGCCCGGGAGTGCAGTGGAGGATAGCCCAAGTGCTTGGGCCCTGCACCCCATGGGAGACCAGAAGAAGCACCTGGCTCCTGCCATCGGATCAGTGCGGTGCGCTGGCCACAGCGCGCCGGCTGCGGCGGCCATTGGAGGGTGAAGCAAGGGCAAAAAGAAGACCTTTCTCTCTCTCTCTCTCTCTCACTGTCCACTCTGCCTGTCAAAAATAAATAAATAAATAAAACAAAACAAAATGTAGAAGAAGGAGACACAGACATCAATCAAACAAAAATGAATTTAAAAGTTAAAATTAAATTAGCAATTAAAAATGAAGAATGATGAATAGACACAAGAAATTAAACTTTAAAATAAACACAAGAGGATCTTATTCAATCTGGAAGCCTTGGAAGTCTACTAAGTAGCAGTTCACTCAGTGAAAAGGAAGAAAGGGGGTTAAACACATCCAAATACAGGGAAAAGGATGTGCAAAGTCCTTTTGACAGGACAAACTATAGTGTTTCTAAAAACTAGAAAATTCAAATGGTTGGAGCACAGAAAGCAAGGTTGTGGGAGTAGAAAAATCAGATGAGTTTTAAGAAATTAGAAAGATCCAGGCCAAAAAGTCCCTTATAAGGCCATGGTAAGAACCCTGGTCTTGACCCTACAAACAACTAGAAGCCAGTAAAGGTTTTTCATCACAACTGTGATGTTAGCAAGTTTTAGTTTTGAAAATATCATTCTAGCTTCAAGGAAGAAAGTGGATTAGATGGGGTGTAAGTCATCATTAGCTAGTTGCTGCAACAGCACAGGCACAACTTGTATCAGGCTAGGCAAACATATTTGAGAAACTCTTAAAAAATATCAATAGAATATGTTAGTGGGTTATTTTGGGGGGTGGAGTGTGTACAAGTAGGAAGAAAAGATAGGTTTCAAGGATATCCCCTAGGTTTCAGAATTACAAAAACTGAGACAGAAAACACTTTGAGCAGAAAGGTAAAGGCATTCATTACAAATGCAGTAGAGTGATCTGCAAGGTTTACAAATGAGGAGAAGTCATTAAATTTCCATTGGAAGGTGGGACAACCTTTGAATGAGGGTCATGTAGACAGCATAGGTAATCTACTTTTTCAAGAATTTTGGCCAGTAAATAAACAGAGGTGGGCATTTTGGTGCAGTGGTTTGGACCCCTGTTTGGGACACCTGCATCCCAAATTGGAGTGCTTGGTCCGACTCCCAGCTGCCCCACATTTCCAATCCAGTATCCTATTGTTGTGCCTACGAGACAACAGATGATGACCCAAGAACTTGGGCTCATGTCAATGACAGGAGAGACCTGGATTGAGTTCCTGGCTCCTGACTTCAGCCTGGTCTAGCTCTAGTTATTGTAAGCATTTGAGGAGTCATCCAGTGGATAAAAGATAGCTTTCTCTCATTTCTCCTTCCCTCTCTTTCACACTTTCAAAGAAATTAATTAGTTTAAGAAAAAGCAAAGAAATGAAGAGATAGTAGCTAGGAAAAAGGCAATAGAAACAGTAATAGTGTCTTCAGAACACATTACACTTTCATTTATTGTACCTTATTGAAAAAGTTGGAGAGAGGTAACAAGGAGAAAGTGAATATGGCAAATGAGAACTATCTCAGGTGATCAAGACAAATCCTCACTTTACCAGTTGCTGTTTTTGGGATCTTGGGGCAAGTGATTTAACTTCTCTATGCCCCACTTCTCACATTGGGAAAAGAAAGATAATAACAGCACTCACCATTTGGGGTTAATGAGAGGGTTCAATGAGCTAAGTACATAAAGTACTTTAGCTGAGCTCTTGGCATCACTGTATGCTCAGCAAATGCTTGTTAATATTAAAAGTACAAGGAAAAAACATTCCGTCATTCTATTTTGAATTACATTTAATAATTGAATTTAATATCCCATGGGAAAAATGCTCTAATGCTCTACTCTATGACATGCAAAAATGTTTGCATTTTCTAAGACTAAATGTATATATGCATTGTATATTTTATTGAATCTGGTAGCCTTCTGGTTCCATGAAAGAGCTATGGTTTCAAGTAGGCAAGCCAAGTATTAAGTTCCTCTTTTGTAATTGACCATGAGCGTGTTGAGTAACATGCAGATTATTTCCCCCTCTTGCCTTTGATCTTCCCTGTTGCCAAGGATTGCTTGACAATCTGATTCCTGGCCAGTTCACCTCCTTCTCAGAATGCTCTGCCCACAACACCAGAGGAGATTTAAGGTAGATTATAAGGAATACTTGACTTTCTTAATCCTTTTTTAAAACTTATTTAACAGGTAGAGTTATAGACAGTGAGAGACAGAGAGAAAGGTCTTCCTTCTGTTGGTTTACTCCCCTAATGGCCGCTGTGCCAATCGGAAGCCAGGTGCTTCCTTCCGGTCTTCCATGCGGGTGCAGGGACCCAAGCACTTGGGCCATCCTCCACTGCCCTCCGGGGCCACAGCAGAGAGCTAAACTGGAAGAGGAGCAACAGGGACTAGTACCCAGCGCCCCAACCGGGACTAGAACCCGGGGTTCTAGTCTAGTCCTCCCGGGGCTAATCCACAGATTAGCCAAGTGAGCCACAGTGCTGGCCTACTTTCTTAATCCTTAAACAAGGAATTTCCTAAAGAAATTTCAAAATGAGAAAGACATAGGAACTAGGGTTGAATGATGTGATACATCTCAGCATATATCAGATTTATCTGGGAATCTTGGAAAAACAGATTCCCGATCCCATCTCAGAGAATCAGAATCAGTAGGAGGAGGTCAGGAAGCTACGTTTTTAACAAACATGTCCTCCGTCTTCACCTCAAGTGATTCTGATCCACATCGAGACACTTTGAGATCTAGAACTCTGTTCTCAATGAGGTCTGCTCTTCTGTCTTAGTCTGCTTTTTATTATTTTCTTGATATCTCAAATTCTTTTTAAAATATTTATATTCATCTAGTTAAATGGCAAAGTAACAGAGAGAGAGAGAGACAGAGAATCTTCCATCTGCTAGTTTACTTCCCAAAAGCCTCTAATAGCCAGTGTGGAGCCAAGTAGGAGACAGGAGCCTAGTACTTTACCTAGGTCCCCCAAGTGGGTGACAGTGGCCTACGTACTTGAATCATCATTTGCTGCCTCCCAGAATGCATTGCCAAGAGGCTGGATGAGAAGCAGAGGTGCCAATATTCAAATTGGCACTCTGATGCAGGATGCAAGCATTCCAAGAGGTGACTTAACTTGCTATGCCACAATGCCCATCATTCTCTTCACTTTTTAATATATAATATTGTTTCCTATGTAGATTGCTTCTTTTATATCTCTCACATACACTCAAGTAAAAATTAAGTATCAAGTGCTGGGAGCCTATGCCTGCCTTGCTCCCCGATGTGTCCCAAGTGCTCAGAATAGTGCTTAGCCCTTAAGAGGCCCATAGTCAATATTTATTAAAATTGTATGAATTGAAGTCCTACTCCCCCAGTCATCTCATACATGGACTTCTGCAGTAGGCCTCCAACTAAGCAGTGATCTGATTTAATATTCTTTACTTACTGTTTTAGCATTGGGGTCAACACTCAGAAAACTGGCTAATGCCATGAATCTGCAACCCAGAAAAAAAATCACAAATAATGCATAATTCTACATAAAATCTCTGAGGTTGAGAATTTTAAGACTTTTTAAAGTCAAATATCTGGTGACCCCAAATTGACAATGCTTGCCAAAAACCAGCCCTTGTCCCTGCAATCCACTTTGTAATATTGCTGTCGGGATTTGCCTGGCTATATCTTGCCTTTAACTTAAAATCTTTAAAAGCTATCTATAGCTTACATGGTACCTAAATCCCTCAACATAGTATTCAAAGTTGCCCACAACTCAGCCATCTGCATAACACTTTCCCAATTTTATTTCTCCCAAGTCTTTTAAACATGTTGTGAGAGTGACTGATTAAACACATGAGCTTTGGACTCAGACATCATACAACTCATTAGCTGTGTGATCTTAGATAAATTATTTTCCTCCCTAAAGTCTCATAGCTTTTCTGCTTTGTTTTGGTTTTTATTTGTGCAATGAACGTAATAGTGTGGATTTCAAACATTTTGTAGAGGATAAAGAGTAAGAGAACATGTATCAATACACATAAAGCACTTTTTAAAAAGGCATACCACTGATCTTCAATAATTGTAAGGTTTCATTCTTCAACTCTTTATTTGTGACACATAATATTTGACATGACTTTTTTCCTCCTCTCTTTTAATAGCCTAAACCAGGGCCTGACAAAGTTTTTTGTAAAGGGTAGCAAAATAAATATATGAGGCTTTGCACACCATATTGTTGTCTATAGCTACTACTCAACTCTAAAGGCAGCCATTGATGATACATAAGTGAATAGATGCGGATATACTCACTGAACTTGATTTGCAAATACAGGGGGCAGGCTGGATTTGGCCCATGGGTAATAATTTTCCAACTCTTGTCTAGACTAGCTTTGAAATCACACAGCCCATGGTTCAAGGTTCTCTGGGCCTCAATCTCTTCATCTGTTAAATAGGATAATAATATTTTCCTCATAAGTTGTTGTATGATTAAATGAGATAAAGCATGTAAAGCCCTTAGCAAAATTGTTGGCACAGAGTATATACATCTGATATTATTATCTTCTTCACCAATAGACTTGCCGTAAGCTGTTGTTTCCCTTCTCCCAAAATCTTTTCCATATTCTCCCTTTCATAGTTTCTTTCTCTTTCTCGTCTAATACTTTATAATGCTTATTGCGTTATTTGAAAAAAAAACTGTACATTAATGCAGCATATGCAAGTGATTATAGTTGTTGAAGTGGCTTCTAACTCATCCACTAGACTGTGAGATCCTTGAAGGCTGTACCTCAGTCCCCAGGTTTCACATGTCCTGGATCAGTATCTGGCACACACTAAGCACTCAATATAAGATGATGGTAGTGACAGGGCTAAAGTAATCGTGACAGTGGTGGCAATAAGTGGTAACAATATAGGGCTGGTAGTTGTGGTCATGGTGGTCACTGTTGTGGTAATGATGGTAGTGACAGCAGTTATAGTACATTAATGGTGGTGATAATAATAGTGGTCATCATGACTGTGGCAATAATGGTATTAGCAATTTATCTGGAGGCAGGAGGTGGGGACTGGCTGTTAATTTCTTTACAAAGAGTAGTCATCTGGAATCCTCTTCTCAGTTTTAGCCAAGAAGTAGAAAGGAAGCAAACAAGTCTCTCTGGCAGAGAGAAAGGATTTGCAGGAAGGTCAGACAACCACAACAAGACCAAAATTATACATAGCTCTTGCTAGTGCAGCATGAAAAGAAAAATGCTCAGAGGATTGGGAATCAGGAAACCTGAAATCTAGAAAAGAGCCATCTACATCTATAGAGAACGTTATAGTCCTCAAAATGTTAACAAACTGTCTCTTAATTTTTCTAATGAAGCCATTGTGGGAAAAGTTAGCACCACCCATTTCACAGATAAAGGCGCTGAGTCTCAAAGAGGGCATAGGTATTTCTGAGGTCAGAAATCATGCCTATTTCAATTTCAGACATGGTTGTATAAGCTGAGAAGGTTATTCCTCATCTCAGTTCTACTATTTATAAAAAAGAGAGGTTGATCTATATACAATAAACAGGATATTATTTTAATATCTCTGTCCCTAGAAAATGCTTTGTTATTGGGAGGGAAGGTAAGATATGCATATGTTTCTCCGCCCAGTGCTAAATTTAAGGAATAAAAGTGGTATTTTCTCTGGCTAGGAAATAAACTGTAGGTCACCGGTGCTCTTTCCAACCTCACAATACTTCATTTACTTTCTGGGTAGAAGTTAGAACTGACTTATCAAAGCACCAAAGCGGCCCCTAGATGAAGTTAACTTGCTTTTCTCATTATACAGATAAAGAAACACAGACCATATCCTGATAGCAGACACATGTACAACTACATATAATTAACAAAGACAAAGCCTAGTTGAGGTTCCTATCATCCGTGGATAGGGATAGATAGTATGATTAAAAAAATAAAGACACATTGATAGTGTTGGGATTCAAATGCAGTTCTAACTGTTTTCTGATTCTCCTCTCTTCCCTTTTTGGAGATCCCTTACCACCAGGATAAATTAACAATCACACAAAGTCTTGTACATTTAACCACCGGTTGCACTGAGCCAAATTCTGTGACTTCAGGCTGTGTAAGTGACATTTAACAGGGAGGAGATTTATGCATTAATCAAATTCTGTGTCATAGACCTTTTCCTACTTTGAATGTTCAAAACCACATTACAGAGTGTGATTAAAGGTTCCTTTGCAGCTGAGGCAAAAGGTATTATCATTTCCCATGTAGTCACTGGAATAGAGCCATAGAGACCCCAGCCACTCAATGAGCTAGCGTCCAGTGGTCTCCAAGGCCATTCAGTGCACACCCTGGGTCTTATCCAGAATCAGAAGCCATAACTTCCCCCACAAACCTCAAACAAGTCACACTCCCTAACTATGCCATGTAAGAGCTCAAGATTTCGCTCAGTGCTTCAAATAACTCAAGAAATCAGGGGTTCTTAGTAGAAGAACTTCCATTCTGCACTAGAAGGTCTGTAGGAGAAGGAAATCATTTACTCATGTGCAACTCTATCTGTGATACCACTTATCCATGGAGTTTGAGTTCTAGCTATTTTTATAAAAGAAGTAAATGGTCCTATGATTCCTATATATATAATGTATACTGTTGGGTTAACCAATAGCCTCTCTCATACAAAAATATGAGTTCTACCCCGAAATGTAATGCCTTAGGTGTCAGCAAAGGTATGATATCCAGAAGAGAAAGTACCAAAGGAAGCATAAAAAAGGGAAAGGTCAATTTGAGATGAACACTAACTGCATCATTATCATAGGTAAGATATCTCCATTATATGCTCTGTGTCAGGCACTATGTATTTATTATTTCCTTTGACTTCCATGCAGTAGAGATCATGAAACTATATTTACAGATGTGGAAACAGTGAATAGAGGATTGAGGCTGGATTTCAACCCATGTCAGGGGGAGCATGGAGCCTATACTAACTGCTTCCATATAGACAAGGTTTATTCTAGGAAATTCAGAAAGAAACTCACTCAATCTATCTATTTTTTTCAGTTAGGAAAGGAAACTCCCAGAAACTAAGAAGGACTTGCTCAAGGCCTTGCTGTGACTCAGTGCCATAGCCCATGCTCCTCAACTATAGGTCGAAGTTCTTTCATGTTCCTTCCTTGTGGCCTCTGTCTCAGCCTGTAGATACAGCAAAGAGAAGGGAAAGAGTCATGATGGGGGTTTGAGGCAAAGGTAGAAAAACAAACGATGAACAAAATGAGACTGCTTACTATCTCTTCACCCTTCCTTTGTTGGGTGGCTGTACTGTCCTCCTCCAGGTTCATTTCCAGACTTGCAGAAGGCCTGTTCCACCCATTATAAGAGCTACCTGACTCCCTTGTAAATGTCTAATGTACCCCACTCTCTGCCTGATAAGAAACAATAAAAAACAAAGACTGTCTTTTAGGTTTGGGGGTGGGGAGAAAATACTGCAGACTTTGAAGAAGCCACCTCCATTCAACTAGATTTACCGTTTCTTTGTTGGGATCAATGAGATGAGGAGAGCAGAGAACTAAGATAGTGCCCATGCCTGTCTATCTGTCCTTGCCTCTCCATGGTTTCCCTCTACTCTGGGGTCAAACTCCTCCCCACAGCCTCTGCAGCCCCACCTGACCTCTTCGCAGCATTGTCTACTAAGATCTCCCACAGACTCAGCCCTAGAAACACTGGTTCAGACTCACTTCCTCAAATGGTTCATGTTTGCTCATTCTTTAGTTCTTTGCAGAAACTGGGCCTTCTACCTAGAATGCTCTCATGTTCCTCCTCCTCCTCCAAACCTGGTTCTCCACAGACACTTTATGCACGAGGGCATCAGGGACTTTGTTTCATTGTCACATCCTTAGGGAAGCCTTCCCTGAGCCTACAAAATCCCTTGTTACACACTTCAAACCACCAACCTGACTTCTTGGTAATTTTCTCAGTCTGACTTTATTTGTGTGATTGTTTCATGAACACCTATCTTCTCCACAAGTCTGTATTCTCCCAGAAGGTAAAGACTGTGCCTGTTTGTCATTCTGTCCACTGCTCAGGGCATAATACAGCATGTGACATAGACTGAGTACTCAGAAATACCTGCTTCATGAATGAATGAATAGCTAGTTCTTCCAGCTCTCCAGTAAGGAGAACAGTGACATCTAGTGACCATTTCACACTCTTGGGACTCATGCACCACTAGCTGGCCTCAGAAATATTTCATTGGATTTCCAAAAAATTGAATATTCTGACCATGCTGAAGGGAGTTGGCACACAATCCAGACATAGGGGAATCTGGCTCCTGAGCAATGAGGAAAGAAACCACCACCCTTGCTGCTGCCACACATGAGCCAAGAACATGTTGCAAAAGTCCCATGACTTAGCTTGTATTTTGCCACATTGCAGATGAAGAAAATGTGGCCCAGAAACACAGTCATTGAGGGCAAATTCACAGAGCAGTAAATGGCAATATCCCTAGCCTCATTAACCATGTCCTAGAGAGCCAGCTGTACCCAACTACCAATATGCTGCTTTTCTGATCCTCACTGACAAATGCCAGAGCACCCTTGTTTTTCATTGCAAGCTGCAATAGCCTCCTAACAGAGTTCCCTGATTTTCTTATATTTCCATAATCTTTTCTGCCTTTGCAGCTAGAGATGTGGACTTATATGGGTATATGTATTTTATTCTTTGTTGTTACTTGTGGGACCTCTGATGCACAGAACTATGCCTTGTACTATTTTTTGCAGTGCTTGATTAAGGTCCAAGCACATAGTTGTACCATGCAAGGTTGTGCTTTACTTATACATCCAAACTTACCACCAAAAATGCCAGCTAGGAACTTGGATGTTTACATGTAAACAAACGTTTACATGGCCTCACTTGAGTCAAGATTAACATGATGCTGAATTCTATGATCCTATAGTTATTATTTCTTTGTTTTCCTTTTTAAATAGCTTTATTGCATTTGTATTTATTTCTTAAAGGTAGTATAGTTAAGGGGTGTGGGAGATATTACTTAAATATAGAAAAAGGTATGTGACATAAAACCTATCTTTGAGATTTTCTACACACAATATTATGTTCACATATTTTATATTGATGTGTGTTACTATGGTTCATTTTAGTGGCTATTGCTATGAATTCCATAGTAAGCATATCCACACCATCTTCAACTGCTCTCCCACTGGTGGTCATTTGAGTTGTGTACAGAGGACTCCATCTGCTACATACATTTAATTCCATCAGCTCTCTGCTAATCATATATCTTCATCAGCTTATTGCCCTCAGAATAGGGCCCAAATTCCATGATGTAGTTTACAATATTCTAAATGACCAGGCCCTTTCCAACCTCCTGATCTCATCTTCACTTTAATTCCATCTCCTGGTCTTAGGCATGGAGAATTTATTTTGGCCTTGTATAGATCATGCTGTCTTCTTCTTCTTCTTTTTTTTAAGATTTATTTACTTATTTGAAAGTCAGAGTTACACAGAGAGAGAAGGAGAGGCAGAGAGAGAGAGGTCTTCCATCCAATGGTTCACTCCCCAACTGGCCGCAACAGCTGGAACTGCGCCAATCCGAAGCCAGGAGCCAGGAGCTTCTTCTAGGTCTCCCATGCCGGTGCAAGGGCCCAAGGGCTTGGGCCATCTTCTACTGCTTTCCCAGGGCATAGCAGAGAGCTGGATGGGAAGTGGAGCAGCTGGCGCCCATATGGTATGCTGGCACTTCAGGCCAGGGCGTTAACCCGCTGTGCCACAGCATCAGCCCCAGACCATGCTGTCTTCTGTCTCAGTCTACCCAATACTTTTCCAACCTTATTATATCCATTCTTTCTCTGTCCTCTATGAAGCCCTACTTGGCCATTCACCACCCATTAGTACTTAACCCAACAAGATGCTATGGGAAGAGCATATAATCTGCAGAGTTCTATCAGATTCAGTCAGTAGTCTACCGATTATCTTATTTGGAGGCTCAGGGCTATTTGGGAAATGTTGCAGAGGAAGGACTGGTCATCAAATAGGAGATGTTTTATCCATCTTCCTCATTCTCACTAAAGTAGTAACATCACTATTGCTGGTTTTATGAAATGGGATTTCTGGAAGGTTGCATTTGGAAAAACTTCCATGAGCACAAATTTACAAATAATTGAGCCAAGCAATTCATATGGTCCCTTCAAGCCCAGGTATGCTGCAAAACTGAGGGACACCAAAGAAGAACTGAGGCGATATAATTTCATGGTTAAGCATGTATGCTCTGGAGAAGAACAATTTTGAGCTAATACATTTAACATTTTTGAGGTTTCCTCAGTTGAAATGCAAGCATGATATTATGATGAACCATACAGAATTGCCATTTTCATAAATAAAAAATATGGTCAAATACAAACAAAACCAATAGTCATAAGTAAATCATAGATCTGGTGGAGGGAGATTAAGATTAGTTGTGTATTCTTTTAGTAACAGATATTCAGGTTTTCACCAACCCTATGTTTTCTTCTCCTAGGCATACAGATCAAATGCATTTCCCTACCTTGATTGCAGATAGCTGTAGACAATGACTGGGTGGCAATCAATAGAATTTGAGCTGAAATGACATTTGCCACTTACAGGTTTGACCTATTTACACTTTTCACATATAACCTTCCAGGTTTTTTTTTCTTTTCATGGCAACCATAGAAGCATCAGATCAACAGCAAAAGATGGAACTGACTGAGGCTATGAACCAACTTTGAGCAAAACCACCCAATCAATCCAAAACATCTATTTGTCACTCTGTACATACACACACACACAAAAATAGATTTGAGGATTTCCTGGTGATAGTGGCTAGTGTTTCCAAGCTATAAAATAACTCAGGACATAGTAAGGAGTGGATAAATGCTTGTCATCACCAGTATATTGTTGCTATTGATGATGATAACAATCCCCATGGATGAAGGATCCAAAAAGGCAGGAGGTAGGAGGGTTGGTCAGGTTTGATTTAGCATCTGGACAAGGGGAGCTCACCTCCTTTGTGCCATTGTCTTGAATGAGGGTGTAAAGTGGTACCACTCGGTTGATCTCCAGCAGCACTGGTGTGGGACTCAGTTGCTCCTTGCCTGGTCTGCGGCAAAGGTGGCAGGTAGATGGACAGCGGCCCTTCTCCTCACAGCGGATCTCCACACCTGAGATAAGCTGGTCATCTGATAGCATCTGAGCTGTAAGCAGACCTGAGAGGTAGGTGATGAAGGGCATGGACTTAAACTCCTTCTTGCTGCCCAGCTCTGTGGTCTCTAGAGGGTGAAAAACAGGAAGAGGGAAGTTAGAATTTCTCAAAGGGTTACATTCTTACAGCCAGCACTCTTGCTGGAGTTGTTTTTTATTTAAAAAAAAAAGATTGATTTTATTTATTGGAGAGAGAGAGGTCTTCCATCCTCTGGTTCACTCCCCATATGACTGCAATGGCCAGAGCTGAACTAATCCAAAGCAAGGAGCCAGGAGCTTCTTTCAGATCTCCCATGCAGGTTCAGGGTCCCAAGGACTTGGGCCACCTTCTACTGCTTTCCCAGGCAATAGCAGAAAGCTGGATCAGAAGTGGAGCAGCCAGGACTCGAACCAGTGCCCATATGGGATGCCAGTGCTTCAGGCCGGGGCTTTAGGCTGCTGTGCCACAGCGCTGGCCTCTTGCTAGAGTTTTTGACATAGTGGTTAAGATGCTTCAATGCCTTGGTTCAAGTTCCAACTCTGTGATTCTAGCTTCCTGCTAGTGAGAACCTTGGGAGGCAGCAAATGTCAACTCAGGTAGTTGCGTCCCTGTCACTTACATGGGAGAACTGTATTGAATTCCTGGCTCCTGGATTCAGTTCAGTCCAGCTATTGCCATTGTGGGCATTTTGAGAATAAATCAGTGAGTGAACAGAATCTCTCTCTCTCTCTCCCACTCTCTCTCTCTCTCTCTCTCAAATGAAATAATCATTTTGAAGGGCCTGCTGTAAGGAACTGATATCCACTGGAAAGGAAAAAAGATGATAGAATGATTTGTTCATGATATCTTAGAAAGATCACTGGCCTAAGGATTCAGAAACAAGAATAGTGTCTTATCCTTCAGTTTATAGTAGGTATTCTGTGTTCTCTTTGGCCCTTTCTGCATATTTAAAATTGGTAAGTTGGGTCACATGACTCTCGAAGCATCTTGCAAACTGTAAATAGTCAAAGATATTTTTCCAAGTAGAAATTTCTTTCTGCCTATGGTCAACTCATATATTCTACCCTTCCATTCATATTTTGCTCCTGCTACATGCATTCTGTGAAGCTTAAGACAATGAGGGAAACACTACGTTTCAGTCAAGTCAATTTCAGTATAAATCTCAGTTCTACTCGATAATTTATCTCTATAACCTTAGGAAATTCAATATTCAGAAGAGTATAGATTAATTCTATGAAATCAGGTCAATAATACCAATGAAATCACTCAGAAGTGAAAAAAAGATGGAAGGAGGTAGAACCATCTGGAACAGACATTATTTCTGCTTTCTTTCTGTGTTCACCTGTTCGCCTGTTCAAACTTCTTTTCCTGCCTCTTTCTTCATGCACTCCATTCTGTCCTGTTTCTCTTGACCTATAAAACTAGTATTTTTCTTTGTTGTGCCTTTGCTCACTCTGTCCTGATTTTTCCCTCTGCCTCTCCAAATCTCTTTTATCCATCAATGCTCCATTCCAATTTTGCCTGCTTCAGGAAGACTTTCCTAATTGTGCCAGCCCCTCTTTTCAGAATAAATTATTTCTGTTTATGAAGTTTTAAGTTCACTTTCCCATCCCATTTTCTTCTGAGCTCTTCAAAAATATTATCAACTCTGGGAGAGCAAGGGCAATGGTACCTACTCCTGCCTATCTTCAATGCCTAAGTGCTAAGGATATACTGGAGACTCACGAAAAGAGGGAGGTTATAGAACTACGAGCAGCTAGAACTACATTTATTGTAAGTCTAGAGACTCCAAAATTCTTCTTAGGAATTCTGGAAACCCTGGCAAACACCTCTGGAACTGCTTATATAAAGCAAGAGAGAAAATGGGCAGGCAGGGCTCTGAACCCTCTTCTCAGCCTCAAAGAGGAGTAGCTGTACTTTTCTTTCTTTTAAAGGCTGACTTTCCATATAAGAGTTCATAAAAGTTTCTTGAAGCAGGGTGATTTGTATATCCCAAAGAGTTCCATTTGCATCATAAATCCTGTGGATCACATCCTCAAAGATGCGCAATGCACAATCTGAGTAGCAAAACAAAGTAACACTAAAGGACAGAGCCTGATCCATACAGTCGCTTTTACCAAGCCTGGTAAAGTCAAGGCAAGCTCCTGCCCCAGCGGAAATGGGCCCTGGGTACGAAGGTCTAATAGAAAAAGGAAAGTTTTCTCCTGCTCTTGTCCTCGGCTTGCAGTGACATGCAGCTGATCTGGAAATGGACTTGCCAATTAGAAATACAAATAAATGCAGCCTTCATTCATTACTCTCTGGGCCCTCGGGCCTGGGATCTGGGCTCCACCTTTTCTGTCTGGCTGTCAGCAAATGCTTATGAGCCTTAGATCAAAGGCTCTGGGGGAGGAAGACAAGGCGAATTCCAGCTAACCAAACCTTCAGAGGGATTAAAGAATGGTAGTTACTAAGATAAACAAAACAAGGCTGTGAAGAAGGCATTCCAGCAGCTGGAGAGACAGAGACAGTCTTATATGCAGATATGTCAAAAAAAGATGATGATGATGATGATGATGATGATGACGACTTCGGGAACTGCAGGCCAGATGGATGGTTTTGGAGAAGAGTGACTTCAAACTTGGGAGAGAACAGTCATTAGGGGAGAAGGTCAAGAGAGAGTCAGGGCTGCAAGGCGATTTGAAATTATTAGCCCACACCCTGGCCGGGAGGTCAACAAGACTGTACCATGGGCCAAAACCATCGTATTTATTGTTTTTGTAAATAAAGTTTTATTGGAGCACAGCCACTCCCATTCAGTTATGTATTGTGTATGGCCACAATGGCAGAAGTGAATTGCTGTAGCAAAGACTCAATGACGCACTAAGGATGAAATATAAACTATCTGGCCCTTTACAGAAAAAATTTGGCAACCTCTGTCCGCATCACAGTTTACAGCTAAGGCTAGAGAGTTTTAAAGAGAGAAGACCCACCTACAATCACCATGGAAATATGGTGCATTACAGCAACAACTTTAGAACCAAATAAACTATCAATATACTTGAACTGTGAGTTTCCAAGGAAAAAAAATAAAGTGGGGCATCTTTTCTCTGCAAAATGTCTTTCAATAACTATTGAAAAGGATATTTTTGAAAATGATGATGTTGTACAAACACCTCCAACACCATTTTAAACAAGGGGAGAACGTGTCCCAAGGAAGGAAAAGTGATTGAACCCCTGCCACCCATGTGAGAGATGCAGATAGAGCCCCAGGCTCCTGGTTTGACCTGGTCCAGCCCTGGCCATTTGGGAAGTGAACCAGTAGATGGTAGATGAAAGACATCCTCTTTCTATCTCTGCCTTCCAATAAAATAAATATTTGAAACATAATCTTTAGATCTTCCCTGGTTGGTTTCTGCAAGATATATATTTAGAGTTTTTTTTAATGGTACGAATCTCATTTATTTAAAACAGTATTTCTCATATCTCAAATTTGAAGACTGCAAAAAATAAATGCAGTGCTTTCTTGAGCTGTCCTTAATCTTGGGAGCAGGTCCCTGCCTTTCCAGGGACCTGGGCTCGCACACGCCACCTTCTAATCCCACCTTGCCTACAAAACAGTCCCGAAGCTTAGCCAATAGAACTACTGTACACATTTACAGTAGGGAGCCAGAGTGTGCCCTCTAAGCAAAGGTCGCGCCACAGTTGGGGCATCTCCGCTTCTTCAAGGCAAAGCAGCAGATGAACCCGAAGGGAAGCAGGATGATGGCCCAGAAGATGCCCAAGAAGGTGAAGCAGTCCTCCAGCACCCCGACCCTGCACACCAGGCAGCTGCCGACGACCTCGATGGAGTTGGCAGGGTATCGAGTGACGGCCTGGCTGTGGTGAGTGGGCAGCCCTGTGACGAGGTAGGGGTAGGGCTGCGGCGGGGGCGCGGTGGGGATGGTGCTGTAGCCATGCGGGCCGCACACAAATGTCTCCCTTGGCCGCTCTCCAGGTTGTAGGGGGGCAGCCGGTCCTGCAGCAGGGGCCCGGGCGCTAGGGCCCTGGAAAGCGCGGCGCTGGCCTAGAGTTTGTAATCTATCAGCCCAATAAGTAAGGTTAAAAGCTCTTAGTTTATGCAGAATACTGAACCACAGCATGTAGTATACAATTTATAGCTGAATTTAAGGTCTGGTTCTGTAAAAGGTGGGTACTGAACTATCATCTGGCTTAACCCCATTGCTTAACAGGTGAGGAACCTGAGACAGACACAAGGAAAAAGACTGCAAAATAAATAAATAAATAAATAAATCCCATGCACATTTAGTAACACTGATTTTTCTTAAAAATTGTGTCCTGCTTAAGTTACAACCTGGATAAGACTTGTAGCTGGGAAGACCCTTAGTCATTCCATTAAATTATTCTTCTGTAGACATCACAGTTGTGAAGGCTAATTGCTTCTGATCCAACCCCACTCCGTGGCTAAAATATTATTTTCAAAAAGCAAACCTTATGTTTCTTTTCTGCTTAAAAGTATTCCAGGGCACTTCACCAGACCTATGTCTTAAGCACATAGGTAACGTGGCAATAGACTACCTGGTGCCTCTCTAGTCTTTCACAGTCTCTTACTCTGTTCTACCTGGTCCGCATTTCAACTACCCAGGCTCTAAGTTCCTTGCATTCACCTGTGCCTTTCATTTCTGGCACATGCTCTTCTCTCTACACATAATGCTTTCCTCTCTCCTACCCTGAGCCCTTGCCTTTTTCCTGGCCAACTTTCATTCATACTTCAGATTTCGTTCAAGTGCTAATTCCCCAGGAAAGCCTGAATGCTGCATACAACCAATGCGTATTGAATTGTCATATTACATTATCAGAGCATCCTGTTTCTGTATTTCTTGCTAATGCTTCAGGACTCTGAACTCCATAAGGGCAGAGAAAGCAGCAGATTTTGCTGACTTCCATACCCACACTACACAGTGCTTAGAACACATGAACTTTCAAACATGTTTTCAATAAATATTTTTATTATATAGTACATTTACATAGTCTGATCACTGTGCTATTTTATCAAAGCATCAATGACTCTAATGGCCAGCATTTGTGAGCTACAAGGATGACAACTAATCAAGGCTGGCGATTAAGATACAATCCCTTCCCAAAGTAAAATTAGCTCCCTCAATTGAAAGGTCAACAAATGAATAGCTGATCGATTTTCTGGTTGTTCTAACCTCCTCTAAGTTTTCATGCAGTCCCATACCAGTAAGGGAATGGGAGAGTTAGGTTAAAACAGGCTGTCTTTTACAGGCCAAGGATAAAGAGCGTTTTTTGAAGAGACTTATCCTCTGTTCACATTTCCCATCCCTCTGAACAATGCTTCCAAAATAGGATCATGTCTGGTTTCAAGCCCAATTCAGTTCCAGTGACACTACAACCCATTCATTTGAGAACCTGCCAACTGAACTTTCTTTTTTCTCCTCCCAAATTCCTGCTGGGTATTATTTTGTTGCCACCAAAAAAAAAAAAAGAAAAAAAAAAAAAGAAAAGAAAAAGCCTCAGTAGAAGTGACAACTCCTTGTTGGGAGGGCAGCCAGTGCTTTTCGGCAGGAGGTGATGGCACCACTTGCCCTCATCCAGAAAACAAAACAAAGGCATCAGACTAAGGGCTTCTGGGAGAGCCAAAGCTGCGCGGATGTTTGTTCAATATTCGGCAACGGTGCAGGGCGCTGCCTCCCTAGTCAGACAGGCTTGCTTTGGCAATTGGCTTGCACTTGAAGCATTTAAAGGCTCCACAGGGACCAGAGGGGCTCAAATTAGAAACATTAAGGGAGGGAGAAAGGGGTGAGACTTTTATATCATAAAGAGTGGCCTTTATTATGACAATGGCTCCCAGGAATTACTAAAATGGGATCATTTCTTAGGTGGAGTTACTGTCTGCTTTTGGAGGAAAGTGATTGCTCTGAAGGCTGACTCAAGGACCCTCAAAGCTATCCTTAATAAAGGCAAATAGTCTGCTGAAATGCCATCAGCAAGGCCTGCACATCTGTGTTGTGAAATCTGAATTTCTCAGCCTAACAGTCAAAGTCCAATATCATCTGTGTACCCTTATAAACAATCATACCAACCTAAAAGGGTTATTGTGAAGATTAATAGGATGTCTGGCACAGATTAAGCACTCAATCAATATTAGCTTTTATTGTTGCTGATGCTGTGGTTGTTATAATTATATTGGTGTTGTTGTAACAGGATGTTAAAACTGAAATTTCTGTTGAGACACTAAGACATGATAGAAGTGAAATCCCAAAGTCATGTCCTTAGATGCAGGATTTACAAAGGATATGAATTCTAACTCATGTCATAACTGTAGAAACCTCAACTAGTACAAAGAAATCAAAAGAGGTCAAAGAGTAGAGAGGAACAATGTTAGTAAGATTTTCTGTGGAGGGAATTATCACCCTGCTTCAAGTCTCCAGGACCCCAGGTGGAACATGTGAAGCAGATTGTCTTCTAATCTCGAATCTTGTGAGAAGTATCTTCAAGAGTGCCACCTGGAGAACTTCTGTCAGCAGCTGGGAAGATAGTGGGCTGGGGTGTATCTTCACCTGAAAAATCTATAGTACACTGTGGTAGCAGATCAGAATAGGACACATAGGGATTAGTCCAGATTCTGAAATTTCTTATGCTTCATCTGGATGGATGTGGATCACATAGGAGCAAGTGCTGACCTAGAACTGTTTTGCGTTCTCCTCAAGAGGAGAAATTGCATTATCTCAGGTTTTAGTAGATGTCCCCAGCAATGGGGATCACTGAGAAGACCATGGAAAAGCCCCACATGGAAAGAGCTAGTTCTAAAAATCTCCCAGGACCACAGAGTACAGAGCCAGGTAAACAGATTCCAGGGCAACTGGGATCTTCTGAAGCCTTATTACTCCTTCCTCCTTCTGCTTTGACCGTTGGAAGAAGGAGAGGAAGAATTGCAAGTAGAGAAACGGAATGAATGCCAACCGTTTCCTCAACACTTAATGTCCCTTCTGGGAAGGGAAAGATCTGACTCATCAAATTTAGATGTTTAATTAAAATATTGGACTGAACATCTTAATTCTTGACTTAAAAATGTGATAGCGGTGTAAATGTCTATAGCACTGTCTATCCCCTAAGTGATAATAGATTTGATGTGGCCTGCTACAATTTTTACCTAGGGGTAGAAGAAAATTATCCCAGGGAATATATACATTAAAAGGAGTATAGAAATGAAATAACACACACACAACACATCATGTACATACACATAGCATACATGTACCCATAATGTATATTTTGGATATTCTCAACTTGTACTAAATCAACTGGATCATTTACATCATCATTATAGGATGTAATATATAATATATATATAGGATGTAATATATATATATAATATATACAGGATGATTTCAGTTAATGTGTGAGTTAATTGAATATCTGCCTGCCCAACTAAACTGTGAGCTTCATAAGAGCAAAGACCATGGCAGATTTTAATTAGTTTTGCATTTCCAACACAGAGTTCACTGTCTGATATCCCGTAAACAGTCCGCAGGTAAACACCTGATTAAGTGAACAGATGATCTGACTTATTTTGTTGTAGCCTTCCATTTGTGTAACATTTATTAGACTTTAACCTTTATCTCAATTTATCAACACAACCTAAAGGGCAGTTGGTCTTTATTTTACAAATGTACACTTGCTAGCTCAAAGAGGTAAAGTCAGTTGCCCAAACCATGCAGCTTGTAACTAGTCTAGACAGGTCCCTTTCCTGTTCTACTGTTCCCTTCACTGTTCATATTTCCTCTTTAAAAAGTTTTCTTTACCAATTTTCTCTTCTGCCTCTACACCAGGCGCTTGTGTCATACCCGTACCTGCCACCACCTGGCCATACCCCTAATCTGCAACCCATTCCCATGGGCTAATAGATTCTCAAGGGATGGAAGGTACTTTGAAGGACAACTGTTCTGATATTCTATGCAATGTTTAATTCACCATAAAATCATCCTACAACTCCTTGGACACTTCGAAAGTTGTGGAACACATTACTATTTTAAGCCTACAATCCTACTGTGGGAGAATCTTCCCACCTAGAAACTAAATTTCTCATTCTGAGCATCAGACCTAAACCCACAGTTATGCACTCCATGCTATTTGAATGCCTTACCTCAGTATTCAAGGCTGCCTCCCACGTGCGGGTCATGCTAAGATGAACCAACTGACAAGTTATATAACATCCCCATCCTAAGAACAGTGAGGCACTCTTGGGTGGTTTTTGATAGATGTGTGTGTGTGTTTTATGTGTATGTGTTTGTGTGCTCACATCCAGGGGTTGGAAAGAGAAACAATAGTGGAGATCCCAAAAAGAAGAAGACACGTTTACAAAAACTGCCAATCCCAGGACAATGGATCTCTTCATCTATCCCAGTCTGGCAGTTTCTCCTTTAAATGCACAGTTAATAAGCACAATCCCAGAGGGGCAGTTACAGTACAATGGCTCACTTAAGTCTAAAGTTGAGTTCCTTCATTTCCCATTTGGGTGACTTTGGACAAGTCACTTAAGCTCTCTAAAGCTCCATTCCCTCAAGTGTAAAATATCAACAACAGGGGGCTGGCACCGTGGCTCGCTTGGCTAATCCTCTGCCTGCGGCACCGGCATCCCATATGGGCGCCGGGTTTTAGTCCTGGTTGCTCCTCTTCCAGTTCAGCTCTCTGCTGTGGCCTGGGAGTGCAGTGGAGGATGGCCCAAGTGCTTGGGCCCTGCACCCGCATGGGAGACCAGAAGGAAGCACCTGGCTCCTGGCTTCGGACTGGCGCAGTGCCGGCCGTAGCGGCCATTTGGGGAGTGAACCAACAGAACGAAGACCTTTCTTTCTGTCTCTCTCACTGTCTATAACTCTACTTATAAAAAAAAAAAGTCAACAATATTAGTGCCCAAATTGCAGATTATTTGGAGAATCCAATGAAGAATTTCTAAAACTTTGGTACCAAGAGCATCACCAGAAGTTGTTTTTTCTAGCCCCTGACCTTTAGCTGTCAGCAATTTCTCCTTTAACTACTTGCTTTCTACCTATTAGAACACAGAAGACCAAAATAAAATTGAGTGCTTAAGTGCAAAGCTGGTGAATCAGACTACTTGATTTTAAACTTTAGACAAATCACCTTACCTCTCTGATCTTAGTTTCCTCATTTGTAAAACGGGGCTATCAATTGCTCATTCTACTGCTCTAAGAATCAAACAAGAAATGCTGCACTCGTTGGTTTACTTCTATGCTTTTACAGTTTTTATCATTACCCTACAAAGTAGGGAGTGTTGGTACCTCTTACAGATGAGGGAACTGAGACTCGAAGGGATCCGTGTAATCTTCAAGAGAATACCTATCTTTAGGTGAAAGCAAGTGATCTCTGAGGAAGGTCATGGCGTCTGTGAGAGAGGGACCCCTGGAAACAGCCCCATAGCCTAGTAAGGCTGGTGTCTCGGCCAGAGCCAGGAATCAGTCAGTATTGAAGCCTAACCTTTACTTTTTTCCAACGGAGACTGGGAAGGTTATAGCCAGTATTGAGAAGCTAAGAAAAAAAAAGCCATGTGTGATCTCCTGCTGCCCTCTAGTGCTGCTTAAAATGATTGCTCTTGGGAAACATCACAAGTAAACTTGCTAAGCACTGAGAGGAGCAAGGGAAGATAGTGAAGACTTAGCTATGATACAAAGAAGCCTTGTGAAGTTACTAAAAGGATCCTGAACAAGCATTTTCCAAGAAGGCCTATTCAGGTTTATGGCTAGGCAGTGAGGAGGGAAAATATGAATAATAATTTGTTCCAATCCTAGTATTACTCAGGTATTTGTGTATCAGCTGGGAAGAAAAATCCAGAGAAACTAAGAAAATGGAGATATGTCAGAAAGACGATAACAGAGGAAATAGGATCTTAAACATGACAGGAAGAGATATAGTTACTCCCTGTTTGCAGAAGGCAGAATGTAATCTGAATGTCAAATATATCTATCTGGCTTTTAAGATTCATTTATTTGTTTGAGAGGCAGTTATAGACAGACAGAGGGAGCGACAGAGAGGGGTCTTCCATGTGCTGGTTCACTCCCCAGATGGCTGCAACAACTGGAGCTGGGCTGATCTGAAGCCAGCAGCCAGGAGTGAGGAGCTTCTTCCAGGTCTCCTACATGGGTGCAGGGGCCCATGCAAAAGTGCTATCTTTCACTGCCTTCCCAGGCCATTAACAAAGAGCTGGATTGGAAGAGGAGCAGTTGAGACATGAACCAGTGCTCATTTGGGATGCCAGTGCCTCAGAAAGAGGCTTAACCAACTATGCCACAGTACTGGCTCCTAGATCTGGGTTTTAATTTCAGTTTGGTCAAAATTAAACATGTACTCATGACATCCATGAGATGTTATGCAAGTTAGGTATTACAAGACAATGACAAGACAAAGGGGTAAATGGGTACTGATTCCCTTCTTGGCTCCACCTGCTATGCCTGTGCCTGTAGAATTGAATCCAAGTGGAGGAGCACCTATCCCCAACCTATATAAATGGGAACTTACGGCCACAGCCCTGCCATGAGAACATGGACAAGTTATAAAATCTGCACTGGGTTGTTTCTCCTAAATCCTCCAAATAATCCAGGATTTAGGTACCAATATTATTGACATTTTACCTCTGACAGAATGGAACTATAGAGTAGTTAAGTTACTTGTCCAAGGTCATCCGGCTGGAAAATGGAAAAACTGGAAATTCTGGCATTGTGTTGGTTAATTGAGTTGAAAAGCTGCCAAATTAGGTTAGATGAGATCAGGCCATTAGTATCTCTGAGGCTGCCAAACCCTGCCCGAGAATCATCCTTTCCCCACTAGCCTAGGATTGACTAGAAGGAGGAGGAAGGAACAGGAGAGAGGTTCATCTTGGAATCCTTCTTCTAGGGGGTAAGCTTTGAGCAGAGTTTTTAAGTAGAAGAATTGGATTCTAGCAAAAAGAAGGAAGGCCTCTTAATCAGGATCTAATCTCCAATGGACAGAAAGAATTTCAGAGTCAGATTCTGAATTCCTAATGGCCTTTGGCCACAGCCTGTCACTTCTAAAGACCTCTCTTTCCTCAGCTGTAAAATGTGATTGAACAAATTATGATATTCCTAATCCAAAGCATTACTGTGTGAATTCAATGAGATCCAATCCTTATGGTTAGCAAGGAATACAAGGTTAGGAAATGTGGCATTCCTTTTGGTGCTTTACCTTTTTCTTTTTTTTCCTTTCTTTTCTTTTTTTTTGACAGAGTGGACAGTGACAGAGGGAGAGACAGAGAGAAAGGTCTTCCTTTGCCGTTGGTTCACCCCTCAATGGCCACTTCAGCCGGCGCACCAGGCTGATCCGAAGCCAGGAGCCAGGTGCTTATCCTGGTCTCCCATGCGGGTGTAGAGCCCAAGGACTTGGGCCATCCTCACTGTACTCCCCGGCCACAGCAGAGAGCTGGACTGGAAGAGGAGCAACCGGGACAGAATCTGGCGCCCTGACCGGGACTAGAACCTGGTGTGATGGCGCTGCAGGCAGAGGATTAGCCTAGTGAGCTGCGGCGCCGGCCAGTGCTTTCCCTTTTTCAAGCACTTGTCTCAGTGCATAAAGCTATGTTGTTATACTAATACTGGGAATAGTAATATTTGAGCTATACTCACTGCCTCTCAGTGTACATTAGCAGAAAGCTGGAATAGGAAGTGGAACCAGAACTCAAACACAGGCACTCTGAGATAGGAGGCAGGTATCCAAGTGGTGTTTTAACCAAATACCCATCCCTCCCATCAGGGAATCTTTGTCTTATCTTTGAGGCAATCACGTAAATTTAATACTATCAATAACAACATTTTTATAGGCGCGTATTCTAGGTGAGATGTTCTACTTACTTTGCATACATTATTTCATTTGGTTTCTATAAATTCTAACAACGAGAAGGAGGTTTCATTATTGCTTTTTAAGAGTAAAGAAAGCTCACAGAGAGGAAATCAGGAGCCCAGAAAGAGCTGTATTTCCACTTTGATCTTTTCCACTATCTGATGCTGCCTTCCACTTTGCTATGCTACTAGAGATGTGGGTATAGGCACTGAAAAATTCTGGACATTGAATGTGCAATTTCTGTTACCTCTGCCTATTCCATCATAGTAATCAGCAATAAAACTCGATGGATAACTGATAGGAAAACTATGGTGCATCTGAACAATGAGGTACTTTGCACTTAAAAATTTCATTAAAACAATT
This sequence comes from Oryctolagus cuniculus, assembly GCF_964237555.1. NCBI lineage: Eukaryota > Metazoa > Chordata > Mammalia > Lagomorpha > Leporidae > Oryctolagus > Oryctolagus cuniculus. Next base: position 220,189,371 of record NC_091432.1, read on the forward strand.
TTTATGTCATATGGAGCAATCACAAATATGTTTTGTTAAATGGGAAAACAGTGCATAGCAATGATTACTTTTATGTGGATAAGAGGGGAGAAATTACAAATATATATATGAGCCCTCATGTATACCTGATACATAATACACAAGGTACTTCAAAGAATTCATGGAGAATGGAATTAAAACATCATCCTTCTTAGTAGAAAAATTTTGGAATTCATGAATAGTCTTCTCATAATGTATATTCTCCATAAACTTTTTTAAAAAAATGTATTTATTTATTTGAAAGGCAGAGTTACAGAGAGGCAGAGGGAGAGAGAGAAAGTCTTCCATCCACTGGTTCACTCTCCAGATGACCACAATGGCTGGAGCTGTGCTAATCTGCAGTCAGGAGCCAGGTACTTCCTCTGGGTCTCCGAAATGAGTGCAAGGGCCCAAGGACTTGAGCCATCTTCTACTGCTTTCCCAGGCTGCAGCAGAAAGCTGGATGGGAAGTGGTGCAGCTGGGGCTTGAACTGGTGCCCATATGGGATGCTGGCACTGCAGGTAGAGGCTTTACCTACTGCACTATAATACCAGCCCCTTCTCCGTAAACTTTGTGAAATCCCTAGTGTGTGTGTGTGTGTGTGTGTGTGTGTGTGATATTTTTCACTGAGAAATAGTGAAAGGAGTAACCAAGATTAACACACAGTTATCTATATGGGGAGCAAGAAAAGGTCAAGGTGTTAATGATAGGAGCCAGTGTTTTAAGTATATCTTCTTCAATAAATTTTAGCTTTGCAACAACATAATTTTTTAAAATTTTACATAATTTTGAAACTCTAAAAAGACAAAAGCAATCTCTACCAATTATGCACAAACTTAAAATGTATCTAACTATATATCAAAGTATTGTTATAACCATACAGAGAAAATAATTTTGAGTACTTTAAAGTGCAGTATTTTTTTTAAAGATTTATTTATTTATTTGAAAGGCAAAGTGAGGAGGGAGTGATCTTCCAGCTGCCAGTTCGTTCCCTAAGTGACTGCAACAGCCAGTTCTGAGCTATGTTAAAGCCAGGAGCCAGAAACTTCATCCTTGTCTCCTACATGGGTGGCAGGGGCACAATCATTTGGTCATCTTCTGCTGCCTTTCCAGGCACCTTAGCAGGAAGCTGAATCAGAAGTGGAAATGCAAGGACTCAAACCAGCATAACAATGGGATGCCAGTGTTGCCAACAACTAATTCAAGTATAAAGAGGTTAAGAAAAATTTTGTAAAGTAAAATTTCAGTTGGAAATCACAGAAATTTATGAATTGTTTTTAATAAAATATGCATTTCATTGTTCTGTCCACTGAAAAGGCATAGAAGTTATAACAATTTTTTTTTCCACAGGCAGAGTGGACAGTGAGAGAGAGAGACAGAGAGAAAGGTCTTCCTTTGCTGTTGGTTCACCCTCCAATGGCCGCCGAGGCTGGTGCGCTGCGGCCGGCCGGCGCACCACGCTGATCCGAAGCCAGGAGCCAGGTGCTTCTCCTGGTCTCCCATGGGGTGCAGGGCCCAAGGACTTGGGCCATCCTCCACTGCACTCCCTGGCCACAGCAGAGAGCTGGCCTGGAAGAGGGGCAACAGGGACAGAATCCAGTGCCCCGACCGGGACTAGAACCCGGTGTGCCGGCGCCGCAAGGTGGAGGATTAGCCTACTGAGCCGCAGCGCCGGCCAGTTACAATTTAATAGCAAAAAATATGTTCAATTCCCAGACTCTGGTTCATAAATATTACTTTCCTTTAGAAGGAACAAAGGCTTCTTGGAGAAATTCCTGATTCCAAGTCTGGAATAGGTGTGGCACAAGCTAAGCCTGGGATGTTTTGTTGTACAGAAAAGCAAGGTCAAGAAATGGGGTCATTTCAAAATGATATAGATGTCAACTTAAAGGGGCTCATTATGGCCTGGCATTAAACAATTTAAACATCAAAAAATAATGATTGCAGCTGATGGAAATTTATCAAACAAATAACTTTTTATTAATTCAGAATGTTCCTCAAGCTAAAACCAAAATCAAACTGAAAGCAAAAACTGAAATCAAGACATAAAACAGGGGTCGGTGCTGTGGCTAGTGGATAAAGCTGCCACCTGCAGTGCTGGCAACACACAAGGGCGCCAGTTTGAGTCCTGGCCGCTCCACTTCCAATCCAGCTCTCTGCTATGGCCTGGGAAAGCAGTGGAAGATGGTCCAAATTCTTGGGCCCCTGCACCCATGTGGGAGACCAAGAGGAGGCTCCTGACTTTGGACTGGCACAGCTCTGGCCATTGCGGCCAACTGGGGAGTGAATCAGCAGATGGAAGACCTCTCTCTCTTTCTGCCTCTCCTTCTCTTTCTGTGTAACTCTGTCTTTCAAGTAAATAAATAAATCTTTTAAAAAATTTAAAAAGACATAAAACAAATAAAATAAAACAAACAAAAGTTACTAGTCAACATTTGAAATTGTCAAGAGGCCATTACAATATTCTGGAAAATATATATAAGAATCAGTCATGCATTTATCAAATAAATAGGGTTTAAGGGCACCACATATTTCCTTATGGAAAGATTTCAGGTCATAAAGGCAAGAACAATGATAAAATTATAACATTAACATTTTGTAAGTTCTAATAAAATACAACTATCACCACTGAATCATAAATCATTAGGAAAAAGGCTGAAGGGAAAAATGTCTAATGAATGGATCAGATGGATAGGAATTGAGCCTGCTGATCAGTCTTAACAGAACTAAAAAGAGTACCACCAGACTTTAAGTGCTTCTGATATGATGCTATAGGAAGCACACAGCACTGCCTGTGTACTTCAGGTGGTACTTCTTGGATTTGTAGATAGAATTCAGAGGCCTGTGAAATTGTACAGGGAAAAATATACGTTATTTTCAGTATCTTATCTATGCAATTTAGCATTTCCTTAAAATTGTGAATGTAGGTAGCAAACTAATATAACATTAAAACTTCCTATAAATTTGACAAAATGGGATTTTTATGTTTTTATCACATACAAATATCTAAAAATATTTTGCTTGGCACCACTTAGAAATTATGATAGTTATTTGACTCTCCACTAGATCTTAACATTAATAAAGGAGCATATATATTCTTTCATACTTTTTAATATTTTGATAACTATGAGGTATCTATATTATTAATCATTCTACAAAAGGAGCCCATAAGACTGAAAAAAAGTGAAAAATCCCTAGGAGAAATGAACAAGTTAAAAAAACACTATGAAGAAGCAGTCAGCTAGATCTGCAATGTGAAAAATCCTGGGGCTGGTGCTGTGGCATAGTGGGTAAAGCTGCCACCTGCAGTGCTGGCATCCCGTATGGGCACTGATTCGAGTCCCAGCTGCTCCACTTCTGATCCGGCTCTCTGCTATGGCCTGGGAAAGCAGTAAAAAATGCCCAAGTCCTTGGGCCCCTGCACCCACATGGGAGACCAGAAGGAGGCTCCTGGCTCCTGGCTTTGGATTGGCACAGCTCCAGCTGTTGAGGCCGATTGGGGAGTGAACCAGCAGTTGGAAGAACTCTCTCTCTCTCTCCTTCTGCCTCTCCTTCTCTGTGTTACTCTTTCAAACAAATAAAATAAAATCTTAAAAAAAAGAAAAATCCTAAAAGACAAATGAGCCTATATTTTTTCAGCTAATAACAGCATGGGCAAAATTAAAGGGTAAAACTATCACAGTTTAAGAGAGATTTGGTATAAAATATAGGCATTTGATCCTTAATTAAGCATATGGCCTGTAAAAGTATACTTTTGAAACAGTTAAATAAATTGGAGTATGAACTATTAAAAGTGATAATAATGCTGAGATTATATTAAAAATAACCATCTGTATGGGGCCAGCGCTGTGGCATAGCAGGTAAGGCTGCCATCCATAGTGCCAGCATCCCATATGGGCACCAATTCCAGTCTCGGCTGCTCCACTTCCGATCCAGCTCTCTGCTATGGCACTGGAGGATGGCCCAAGTCCTTGGGACCCTGAGCCCACGAGGAGACCCAGAGGAAGTTCCTGGCTCCTGGCTTCGGACTGATGCAGCTCCGGCTGTTGCAGCCAATTGGGGGGTGAACCAGCAGATAGAAGACCTCTCTCTCTCTCTCTCTGTGCCTCTCCTTCTCTCTCTGTGTAACTCTTTCAAATAAATAAATTTAAAAAATCTTAAAAGAAAGAAAAAACGTAACCATCTGTTAAAGAAATATACTGAGATAGTTACAGGAAGAATGATATGATATCTGAGACTTGTTTTAGAAGACTCCAGCAACAAAAAGCACATTGGAGGTGAGCAATAACTGAAACAAAATTAGAAAATATTGAGAGCAAACATTGCTGGGTAATGGGTACACAGAGGATCACTATACTCTTTTCTTTCCCTGTGTGTGTACTTATAATCTTCCTTACCATAACATTAAGACACCTGCCAGAAGTTTCAAAAAAATTTATAAGGGCAAATATTGCTGGGGAGTAGGATGAGGGGAGATTGTGTACGGTTTCCATTCTTCCTTATAAATGCATGCTCATTTGTATTTTTTTTAAGACTTGTAAAGAGAATCTTTAGGCTCACAGAAAAATTTAGAGGAAGGTATAGAAATTTCATATCTATCCATTGCCTGCACACATGCGTAGCCTCTCCCATAGTAACATTCCTGCCAGAGTGGTGCATTCATACAACTGATTAACCTACATATATATGTCATAATCAAAGTCTACAGTTTGGGGTCACTGCTGCACAATATATGGGTTTGGACAATGATAATGATCTGTTATGATAGCATCATACATACTGTTCTTTAAAAAGATTTACTTATTTATTTGAAAGTCAGAATTACACAGAGAGAGGAGAGGCAGAGAGAGAGAGAGTTCTTCTATCTGCTGATTCACTCCCCACTTGGCCACAATGGCTGGAGCTGGTGCTAATTCGAAGCCAGGAGCAAGAACTTCCTCTGTGTCTTCCCTTGTGGGTGCAGGGGCTCAAGCACTTGGGCTATCTTCTACTGTTTTCCCAGGCCACAGCAGAGAGCTGGATCAGAAGTGGAGCAGCTGGGACTCAAACCGCTGCTTATATGGGATGCTGGCACTGCAGGCAGTGGCTTTACCCTCTGTAGCACAGTGCCGGCCCCAATACACACTGTTTTTCACTGCCTTAAAAATCCCCTGTGTTCTGCCTTTTCATCCCACTCACTTATCTCTACCCTCTGGCAACCACTGATCTTTTTAAGGCTTCTATAGTTTTGTCATTCCAGGAGCGTGATATTGGACTCATCCAGTAGTATTCTTTTAAGATTGGCTTCTTTCACTAATTAATATACATTTAATGTCCCTCCATGGTGGGGGGAGGGGGGTTGGGGTGGCACTGTGGTTCAGTGAGTTAAGTTGCCATCTGCAGCACCAGCATCCCATACAGGCACTGGTTCCAGTCCTGGTTGCTCTACTTTCAATCCAATTCCCTGCTAATGTGCCTGGGAAAGCAGAGGAAGATGATTCAAGTGCTTTTGCCCTGGAATCCACATTGGAGACCCAAAAGAACCTCCTGGCTTCTAGCTTAGGTCTGGCCATTGTGACCATTTGGGGAGTGAACCAGTAGATGCAGAATCTCTCTTTTTCGCTTTGTATTTTTCTCTCTGCTTCTTCTCTTTCTGTAACTCTTTCAAATAAATATTTTTTAAAAGTTCCCTTATGAATTTTTACAGTTTAACAGCTAATTTCTTTTTAGCACTGAATATGGTACTTTGAATATACCACAGTTAATTTACCAGTTCATCTATTAAAGGACATCTTGGTTGCCCTCAAGTTTTGACAGTTACAAATAAGGCTGCTAAAATGTCCAAGCGCAGGTGTGTGAGTGTGTGTGTGTGTGTGTGTGTGTTTTCAACACTTATTAAATACAAAAGAGCACAACTGATAGATCACATGGTAAGAATGTGATTACTTGTGTGACTGGCTAAGCCATTATGTATGTCCAGCAGCAATGAATGAGGAGTTTTTGTTAACCCACAATCTCATCAGTATTTGGTGTTACCAGTGTTCTGAATTTTGGGCCATTTTAATAGGTAAGAAGTGGTTTCTGATTGTTTTGTGTTTCCCTGATGACACATGAGGTAGAGCATGTTACATGTTTGGCATCTGTTTATCCACTTTGAAGTATCTGTTAAGGTCTTCAGTCCATTTTTTAAATCAGAATGTTTGTTTTCTTCTTGTTGAGTTTTAAAAGTTCCTCATATATTTCAACTAACCTGATACAACTTTTGCAAATACTTTCTCCCAGGCTGCGACTTGTCTTCTCATTTGTTGACTTTGTCCTTTGCATAACAGAAATTTTTAATTTTAATGACGTCTAGCTTATCAATTATTTCTTATATTTTATAACCTTTAAATATTAACAAAGTTTCCTATTTTTAGAAAAATGAAATCAGATAATGGGTAAGCAGTGACATGAAGAGAGTATGAGGTGGAGGGAGGGATGAGGAGTTGGGCGAAGGAGGCTCTCTCTTTGCAGTCAGCCAGTCTTATTGATGCCAGTTGATGGAGTGGTTAATGGCAGCTACCAAAAAAAGAGAAGCTGGCTGAAATCCTACAGCCAAGAGGAACCAACAAGAGGACTAAGGCAGGCATGTGGGGCTTAGCAGAAATAAAGCCAGTAAGCAATTTTCCAGCAGACCTCACTTAGTATTCAGTTGAGTTGAGGCTGTTGACACTACACAGAGAATGTTCTCTGGGAAAGCCTTCAATGCTACTAACATGTATTAAGCATCTACATAGTCAGTGTTTGATTACTGCTGACATTTAACTATCCATATGAGTTGAAGCCATTATTAATGGGCTCTAGTCAATGAACATAAATGTATATAATATTTAAATAAAGATTCAAATTTCTGAATAAATTATTTTCATATAGCTCAAAGAAGGCAACTGAAAATAGAAAAAAATCTCCCCACAAAAGAATATTTATGCATTGTGATTTGTAGTGGGTTCAATGCTCAAAGATGGGTTTGTCAACATGACGAACATTTATGCATCCAATTGACAACTATAAAGACATCCCCCCAAAAATACTTCCACTATTTTCCTTATTAAGTAAATAGAATACTGAAGTTGATATTTATTGGAAATAAAATATTTGTTGGATACCTAGCATTACCATAAATATGTAGGAACAGTTTAAGGGAGACTTTGGACATGTTTATATTTATATGAATATAAGCAAAAGTGGTAGATAAAATTCACTCCTCAAATGCTTTTTTATATCTCAAATTTAAACTGAATTCAAACATCTTTTGTGCTTTTACCTTCAACTGTAGGCCAGACTGAGAAACACATGGAGATTGAGTACACCTTAAAGATTAGAAGTAAAATTTCAGCGAAACACAGAAATAGATATGTAGACAGATAGATAGGCAGAAAACACATTAGAAGGAGAGATGGAGGAAAGAAGATGGGACTGAGAGGGGGTAGGAGAGAGTTTTGTGAGATACTGTGAAGCAGTGATTCAGCAAAACTGTGCTTGGATTCCTGACTCACAGAAACTGTAGACAGTCAATGTGAGTTGTTTTAAGTTACAAAATTATATGAGCAATTCGTTATATAGTGACACATAAGTAAAATTATATCTTCTTATAATTTTATATGATTTCATGAAAATCATAGTAATTAAAAACCTGTGGAGTTAGAGAAAGTTTGATAAGGATATAAAGGAGTTTTATCTCCTTACTTTTTCTTCCTTGTATTCTATAACCCAAACAGACCTCTTTCCTCCTCAGAATTCAGTTGCTAACTAGCGAAGAAAAGGGGAAGATTTTGTTGAGAATAGTAAAAACAACAACACTGACAATAACTACTGTCCAAAGAGATTCTTTACCATGCAGTGTTTTAAACTCTTTAGAACTATTAAACCATCTACTACTTACATTTCTATTGGTAGAAAACTATCAGTACCTCTATTTTGCCAAAGAGGAGAATGAAGTACAGAGAAGCTACGGAAGTTGTTCAAGGTTACAAAACCTGTTGCTTGCAACAAGTTATCAAGCATTATTTCAGGTTTTTTTTATTGTTGTTGTTGTTTGCTTTTTGTAAAGATTTATTTATTTTAAAGGCAGTGTTGTGGGGGAGGGAAGGGGATACACACACCAGAGAGAGAGGGAGATTTTCCATTGCCTGGTTTATTCCCCAAATGGTATCAATGGCTAGTGCTGGTCCAGGCACCTCTGTTTAGGTCTCCCACATGGGTGGCAGGGATCTAAGCACTTGGGCCATTTCCTACTGCCTTCTCAGGTGCATTAGAGGGGATGTGGATCAAAAATGGAGCAGAGTGATGGGAATTGAACCAATTCTCACATAGAATGCCACATTGCAAGTTGCTTAACCTGCTGCATCACAATGCCGGCACCAATCAAGCATATTTCAAATAATCTTATCTGTACCCCAAGATACTCAGAGTTCTGTCTGATTCCAAAGCTTTTTCTATTTCTATATAAAAGTATATGTAATAAACTTAGTCATAATAACAAATGCAATATAATGAACATTACTACATGTCAGGCAAGGCACTAGTATTACATGTTAGGCAAAGTGTTCTGCATCCATTATCTCATTTTGCTCCCCACAATCTTGTCAGTTAGTTATTGTTTCTGTTTTAAAGAGAATAAAAGAGGTGGGCATTTGGTACAGCACTTGGGATGCCTGTGTGCCATGTTGGAGTGTCTGGGATTGATTCTTGGTTCTGCTTTAAATTAATACACACTCTGGAGGCAGCAGGTGATGGCTCAAATCCTTGGGTTCCTGCCACCCACATGGGAGACCTAGAGTGGGTTCAGGCTCCTGGCTTTGGCCTAGCCCAGCTCTGGTTCTTGCAGGTTTTTGGAGGGAGAACCAGCAGATAGAATATTTTTGTTTGTCTCTGCCTTTCAAATAAAGTAAATAAACACAATGTTTTCCAAAGAGAAAATTAGAGAGAAAGCAAACAATATTTGGTTCATAGGGCAGTGCTATCAGCTGAACTGTGTACCACAAAAGACAGGTTGATATCTCAACCCCTCAATACATCAGTATGTGACTGTATGTGAAAATAGGGTTGTTGTAGATGTAACCAGGTAAGATTATGTCATACTAGAGACATGTCTCTAACCCAGTATGACTAGTGTCCCATTATGACTGGTGACATAGACACAGAGAGCAGAATGCCACAGGAAGCCAGAGACATACAGGAAGAAGAGAACAAGTGAAGGCAAAGATTAGAGCTATGTTGCCATAAGCCAAGTAAAGCCTGGGGAACTTCTAGAAGCTGGAAAAGCCAAGGAAGAGGCTTTGGAGACAGAACATAGTTCAGCTGACACCTTGACATCCACCTTCAACTGTGGAGAGATTTCAGCCACTTAGTTTGTGGTGCTTTGTTATAGTAGCCCTAGAAAACTGCTACAAGTAGTTTAAATGTTACATGAAAAACCATTATATTAAAATGGTGAATAAAGAGTATTTAAAGTGCTCCACCAAGGGTATTTTTGAAATGTCTCTGCATAAGAGGAATGCTAATATTGCGCCAGGCTAGGCAAAGCTACAGGAAAGAAATGAGTGCATTTCCCCAGAGTGCTTATTTTACTATGAGATTTTGTGGAAAGCCTGGTAATTAATTTAACTGGTGAGTTATTTAAACACTAAAAAGAAAAGATAGTCAAACAAACACGGACATTATTTTTTAAAAGGAAAAAGACTTTTTAAAGTAACATTTGAGCTATTCCCAGATTTTCAGGAGTATCATTAACTCTCCTGTGAGGTTGGGGAAACATCAATATACACACTCATATGTGTATGCATTAATACATATAAATTATATACACACAAATATACACACATATGTATATACACACACATATATATACACACATATGTATATACACACATATATATACACACACACACACAAACACTAGGGGTAAGCAGTTGGCATAGCAGGTGAGGTGCCCTCATCCCAAGTCTTGGGGCTGGGGCTCAAGACCCAGCTCTGCTCATGATTCCATATTCCTGTGGAGGTGATAGCAATAACTAGTTACCCACATGGGAGACTTGGATTGAGTTTTTGGCTCCTGGCTTCATCCTGCCCCAGCCTGCTCCAGCCCAGGCCATTGCTGGCATTTGTGGAGTGAACCAGCAGAGGGGAGAACTCTCTCTGCCTCTCAAATAAATATACTAGAAATATATGTGTATATATTATGCAATATATATGTAGGCACACATACATATATATATATTGAATATATATAATTGACACTTTAGGCTGATAACTGATTTTCAGCACACAGGGTGCTATGTCTCCCAACCTGGCCTGAGAAAGGAGAGTCGGAACCACCTTCCAGGTGGCAACTATAAGCAATCCATTTAATCTTTCTGAGCCTCAGCTGCCTCCTTTTGTAATGTGGCACTACTTATATCTACTTAAAGAATTGTTGAGAGATTGTGACAAATGACTATCTCAGTGAGTGTCTGTTATGCTGCTGGTGCTCAAAAAATGGGCAGCTCTTACCTGCCGGATTCCTGAACTGTTTTGTAACTAGAATTCCAGGTGAGACAAGAAATGTGATTTGCTTAATCTCACATTTCTGAGTCTGATTTGTCAGCAATTTTTACATACTGACCTAACAGATGCAACTGCAAATAAACATTGTCCTTCAAGGTCACAGCCCACTGGTAAAGATGACAGGTAAATGGATAATTAAAGCCCCAGCTGGCATGTGCTTTGTGAGAAATCATCCTTTTGCAAAATCTCATGCAATGAATACACCACATTCCAAGAATGTGAAGCCCAAGAAGGAAAGAGAAGCAAACACTTTCCTTTCCTTACTGCTGGAAGGCTCTGAACCAGCCAGGTGCCAGCATTAAGAAAAATCTTCAAGCCCTTCTCAGACCAGTTTTGACTCAAAATATTCCTGACCCATCTGCTCAAATTCCACATGGCCTGGGACTCTAAGTATGTCACCAAAGTCTGAGGATAGCCCCAGAGCTGATGCCAACCTAGGAGTCCAGAGCTCCCAGGCCTGTTCAAAGAGGCTATAAAGAATGCCAGCCTAGCCTCCTGTTTCCCTTATTATCTGAAATGCTATGGCTGAGGATTATGGAACCAGTGGTCCTGGGTCCTGAAGGTGTAAGAATTCAGTATAATTTTTCATTACATTAAGTATAAACCATTTCATAATCTGCTAATCTTTAGAACAAAGCTGATTTTCTTTTAAAGACATGAGGAGAGAGATAAAATAAGGTTAAAAAGATGGATTCTAGGGCCAGCGCTGTGGTATAGTAGGTTAAGCCTCTGCCTGTGATGCTGGCATCCCAGTTCATGGGATGCCAATTCGTGTCTCAGCTGCTCCTCTTCCAATCTAGCTCTTTGCTTATGGCCTGGGACAGTAGTGGAAGATGGCCCAGGTGTTTAGCCCCCTGCAGCCACATGGGAGACCCAAAGGAAGCTCCTGGCTTCTGGCTTCAGATTGGCCCAGCTCTGGCTGTTGCAGCCATTTGGGGAGTGAACCAGCAAATGGAAGACTTCTCTGTCTCTCCCTCTCTGTTTCTGTAACCCTGGCTCTCAAATAAATAAATAAGAAAGGAAGAAAGGAAGAAAGGAAGAAAGGAAGAAAGGAAGAAAGGAAGAAAGGAAGAAAGGAAGAAAGGAAGAAAGGAAGAAAGGAAGAGAAAGAAAGAAAGAAAGAAAGAAAGAAAGAAAGAAAGAAAGAAAGAAAGAAAGAAAGAAAGAAAGAAAGAAAGAAAGAAAAAGGTGGATTCTCAGGGGCCAGTATTGTGGTGCAGTGAGCTAAGCCACTGCTTGGTCCGCTAGCATCCTACATCAGAGCACCTATTTTGAGTCCTTGCTGCTCTGCCTCTGATCCAGTTCCCTGCCAGTGTGCCTGGAAAGGCAGAGGAGGTGGCTCAAGTACTCAGGTCGCTGACGCCCACATAGGAGACCCTCATAGAGGTCTAGGCTTCTGCCTTTGGTTGTTACCATGTAGCAAGTGACCCAGCAGATGGGAGATCTTTCTGTCCCTCCATCACTCTTGTCTTTCTAGTAAATAATTAAAAAAAAAAAAGTGGTTTCTGAATTGTATTCAAATCTGGGCTCTGAAACTTAGGAACAAGTGGCTTTGCTATTGAATCACCTAGGCATCAACTGCCTATCTCAGAAAATCCTTATAAGTATTAAAGGAGCCAGGTATGTCAGATGCAGGCAGACAAGAAGTGCTCCAAGATGTTTTGGTACCATTTTTGTTTGCTGTTTTATCATTGTTCAGGGTAACACAGCTAAGTGGAATTTCAAATGCAATCCTATCCTACTTCACACTCCTTTGTGCTCCTAAACTACCCAGTACAGTCGTGACCTCAGGGACTATAGGTCACTCCAGTAGAGGGGACCACAGACCACCTGGTAAGTCTCCCCACCCCGCAAAAGCTAGACTCTGATTTGGGCTCCTAGGTAGCTTCAGTCTGCAGGGACAACCTGTGCTGTAGGCTGGAGAGGCAAAAGGTTTTACCGAGAATAATCTGATTAGGTAAAACTTCCTCCAGCAGCTGGTGCGGTGAGTCAGAGGTTTGCCCGGGGCGCTGCACTCTGAGGTGGGCAGGTTCTGTGCTTGCGCAGAATGCAAGTTTTAGTCTTTCTTTGTCCATTTTTCAGATGAGGCAACCGAGGTTCAGAAAGGCCTTTCTGAGGAGTGCAAAGGCTTTGCAGAGGACCACTCATGCAGGGCATGGTTTAGTGCAGAGGTTTAGACTTTGAGACTGGAATCAAACAAGTGAGTTCTGGCTTAGCTCCCAAATAGTTGAGTGAACTTGGGAAGGCGCCTTTCGCCCGTGGGCCTCAGCTTTCTAACCCATTCAAAGACACCAGAAAAGTATTTTGAGTTGCTAAGTGCCACCGTTTTTCGGTAAAGAGCTAGTCACGGAGGATATACCCAGCCCGGGCGCTCGCACTGGCTGGACCACAAATCCCAGCATGCCCCGGGGGAGGTGGGGGCGAAATGACGGACAGGTCGCTCTGCGAATTGCTGCCTCACAAGAGTAGCACGCGCCGCGCGTGCGCAGAAACCGGCGAGCGGTGGGCTGCCGGCGGCGGACGCGTCGGAGGCGCGGGCGGTCAGGTAGGGGGCGGGAAGGAGGGTAGGGGGAGGAAGGATCGTGGTCTGAGTCGCGGGCGGTGGCTGAGCGGCCGCGTTGGAGGCCCGCAGCCAACTGGCAGGGTGTGGGTACCGGATCTGAGGGCAAAACCTGGGTGGGGGTGGGGCTGTGAGGGGCAGTCTCGGGAGAAATTCGGTGGGGGTGAGGAGTTGCGAGGAGATGTAGCTAGCTGGGGGAGGGGAGCCAGGGGCTCTGAGAAGATTCGCAGTTGCAGCATCTCGGGAGATATGAGGTAATGTGGGACCCTTGAGGAGACAGGGGGTGCAACGTCTGATAAATGGGAGGGAATCTGAGGTGCTGGAGGGGTCTGGGTGTAGAATTGCAAAAACAGGAAGGACACAGGGCCCTGGTGAGATTTGAGGATCTCAGGAGATTTGAGGGAACCGGGCGGGGGCCAAGATCTAAGATTGGAAGGAGAAGGTGTAGGGCGAACCTAACTGCTAAAGAGAAAGGAATTTGCAGAGCGCTATCTGGGGGAAATGGAGGAGGTGAGTTCTTGGGGACAAGCAGTATCTTGTTAGCAAAAGGAAGGGGGCTAGGCTAAGGTTTGAAAGCAACACAAGAGACAAGATTTAGGTAAGAAAGAACGTAGCGGGGTTTGGGGACCGCACAGTGCCTGGTGGAATGCAGGAGATGAGATTCAGGTGAAACGATGACAGAAATCGGGGTGCAGGGCTGAAGGCTCCAGAGCTTTGGAAACACGGATTAAAGACTGTCAGGGGGATATGGGGCACAGGAAGGAAGAATCGGTGCGGGTTGCAATATAGAGCCCAAAAGGTTGCAATTCTGTATAGCAAGATGGTTGGGAACAGGGTTTTAAGAGGATTGAAAGGGGGGAGGGGTGAGAGGCGATGTCATGAATTAAAAGACTTTGAGTAGATTTGTGGGCTGGTGTTGGGCTACTGAAGGATTTTTTTTTTTTTTCCTAAACTCCCTGCACGGGAAGCAGAGGGTGTTCTGGGCACCTGAGCGTCCAAAAGAAATTATATAAATGTATGAAATTGAGGAACAGTCATGAGCCTTCGTAGGTCATGAAGGTGCTTTTACTTTTCTTGTGAGGGGCAGAATTTTCCTCAGTTATTAGCCAGAGTTCCCTGATGAGGCAGGCATGGTGCTGCCACTATCTCTACTTTGACTTGCTAACATTGGTAGGAAGAAGAGTGATCAAAGGGGTGATGAAGCAGAAAATGACAAGGTCATGTGCCTAAGCTTTCCTTTCCTTGTATCCCCAAGTTGTGAATGACAATATGAAAACTCCAGGGAAATGAGTGGAATTCATCCTGTGTAAGGTCCATTATAGCTTGAAGAGGCAGTGGCTTTGCAAAAGAACTGTTTGGAATGGGAGAGAAACAATAAAAGGAAAACTCTTTTATATTGAACTTTTGGTCCTTTGCTAGACTCTAAAGAAGTAGTCTTCATGAGGGGCAGTTTTGTCCCCAGGGGACATTTGGCAATGTCTGGAGACATCTTTGTCACAGCTGGGATGGTCAGTAGTGGGTAGACACTGGGGATGCTGTTAACATCTGATAATGCATGGGACAGCCCCCAACAGAATTATCCAGGCCAAAATGTTAATAGTGCTAAAACTGAGTGACTGTTCTGTAGTCAATATTCTGCGTTCAAATCCTGGCTGTATCTCTTAACTGTGTGGTCTTGAGTGAATACCTTAACCTCCCAGTGCCTTGGCTCTTGGTCTGTAAAATGAGTATAACAGGACCTATGTCATCATATATTGAAGATTCAGTGAAGGTATACATAGTGTGAAGTACATAGTAAGTGCTTAGAATTCAGTAGTTTTTGGTTTGTGTATACATTTCCTTAGTTTTAATAACAGTTTCCTGAATATAAGTTTTACATATGAAGGAACTAAGACTTAAGAAGTGGCTTACTTAAGGTTTTTTAGCTAGACTGGGTAAAAGTTAAACTAACATCCAGATCTCTGTAACTGTACATTTTCTCTTTGCTTCTTTCTTCCTTGTGTGGGCCTGCTTAGTCTTACTTACTTGGCCCATTCCCCACTACTAAAAAGGAAGATTGCCCAGTGAGTACACTGCATATCAAATTGAATTCTAAAGGTAGGGTGGTAACGGATGAGGCTAAACTATCTCTGATTAGGTATGGAGGATCCCTAATCTTTGTACTTGGTTTGCTTTTAGACCATGACCAGTGGGTAGATAGGGAGAGGAACTTGAAGGTAGCAGGATGGATGTACAGGGAACCAGAGTCTGAGGTATGGAGGCCACTGACTTGGACTTGACAAAAACACCTTCCAGCAGGTACTGAGGCTTAAGGCAGCCCTCCTGCAGGAAAATAATTACTGTTATGAGTGATCTCTTTTAAGTTTCTTTCCCCTGGTATAGCTTTAGGACTACCTACAGCATTGCTGAAGCCAGCTCAGAAACAAAGCTGGACTGGGTCCAGGGCAAGAGACATAACTAAAATACCCACATACAGTGCTTGGGAAAATGTATAGTGGGAATTCAGTCCATCTGGGAATCAGAGGCTAGAAGTCCAGACTCCTTACTCTGCTAATTTTCTGTGACTTTGGACAAGTACTTGTCTTGTCACTTTTTTTTTTTTTTTTTTTTTTTTTTTGACAGGCAGAGTTAGACAGTGAGAGAGAGAGACAGAGAGAAAGGTCTTCCTTCTGTTGGTTCACCCCCCAAATGACTGCTATGGCTGGCACGCTGTGCCGATCCGAAGCCAATAGCCAGGTGCTTCCTCCAGGTCTCCCATGCGGGTGCAGGGCCCGAGCACTTGGGCCATCCTCCACTGCCTTCCTGGGCCACAGCAGAGAGCTGGACTGAAAGAGGAGCAACCGGGACTAGTACCTGGCATCCCAACTGGGACTAGAACCCTGGGTGCCAATGCTGCAGGCGGAGGATTAGCCAAGTGAGCCACAGCGCCAGCCTATCTTGTCAGTCTTCATTAAAAATACAGAGGTTGGTGTTTTGCCTAGTGGTTAAGACACAGAATCCCGCATCAGAGTGCCTAGATTCAGTTCCCAACTCAAGCTTCCTGCTAATGTAGACACTGGAAGGCAGGAGATGATGGCTCAAGTAGTGGGGTCCTTGCCACCAATGTGGGAAACCTGAGTTGAGTTCCCAGTTCCTGGCCCCCAAGCCGGCCCTGCCCCTATCAATGTGGCTATTTGGGGAGTGAACCAGTGGATGAGAGCTGTCATTCTCTGCTGCACTAATAATAATAAAAAATAATAATAACTACTGCCAGTTACTGAGTTCTTATGTGCATTAACCCAGTTAATCATTCCAGCAATCCTGACAACAATGTAGGTGTTATTCTCTGCTTTAAGATGAGAAAAATAATTGATTAAATGACACCCAAAGCTATATAGCAATGCACAAAGCAGGGATGCAAAGTCAGTTGTGTCTGATTCCCAAATTACATCATACTAATTTTTTGCAACATTTATGTGTGGAGAGTGGCTGGAAGCCAAAAGTTTCTAAGGACCTTGAATTGTATCGTCCATGCACACTGATGTGCTACCTTTGTGATCTCTCCATTTATGTCTTTCTGGTAGAACAGTCAGATTTAGAAATCACTCCTTGGTAAGAAGTACCTTGTTCAACATCTCAGCCAAACTCTGCCTAGATGTAACGGTAGTCTAATCAGGGAACTGTAACATTTTTTGAGGCAGTTGGTTTTAGGGCTGGGAGTCTACACACAGCATTTGAATCCCTGTTCTATTTACCAGGTTTGAGACCTTAGGCATATTACTCTTTGAATATTAGTTTCCGTATTTATAAGGAGGAATGACATTTACTTCACATAGTTACTATAAGATAATGTATAAAGGTACTAAGTAATAAATAATAGTTGCTGCATGAGAGATAGCCATAATGAGAGCAAGGAAATTCTGGAAAGGAAGTGAGTGTTGCTTTGCCAGATTTTTATGACCCTAAGCAGTCTCTGCTTGTCTCCCCTAAATTCCTGTCCCTTCTGTACCTTTCTCAGCATCTGCTTCCTGTTCCGTTAGTCAAAACTTTGTGATGAAATGAACATATGTCATATGCAGAGAAACTGAAAGTGAGTTGAATGGGTTGAGAAGAGTTGAAGGTATCCTAAGAAAACGCTATGAATTTTTCCTTTGTCTTAGGTGAGCATCCTTTGAGTCACACTGGCGGCATAGGTGTTGCCCACATGTTTGTGGAATGTGCAGAAGGACCCTTCAAGGTCCTGCAGTTTTAGAACAAGAGAGAACAGGCAGGCATTTTCTTCCCCCCAGCAAATCGTATTACTGATTTAACCTGCCTTTGAAATAGTTTAGTTAAAGCTTCACTTGCTATGAACCTATTTCCTTCTGGGTAGTCTTACGAGTCTCAGACTGGTACAGTTTTGGGAGCATGCCTGTGTTTCCCTATTTAGCTTCCTCTTGCTGAGTTTGTATTAGCCATCTGCAGGTGCCTTTATTAAATGCCCCGAGTAATCTAAACTTTGTCAGAATCTCGCCCACACACAGGACTTAGTGAATGTCAGGAAATAACATAACCTCATTGACTTCCTGAAAAGTGACCTTTGGCAGCATGGAGTTATGCATTTGATTAACATTGTGTTAAAATGCATGAGGAATAAATATAGTTTAGAAAACTAACATGAAAGGAAATGTAATAAACTGCAAAAATCCAACCAGAGGACTGTTTCAGTGGTAGGATGGGCATTGATATTGTGTGAAAGGAAATGCTGTATTTTACATGTTCTCTAGTCTTAAGGGTGAAAACTGTTCATGTCTGTTTTTGCTCAGAAGTATATCCCCAGTGTCTTTCATGGAATCGGACTCATAGTACATGCTGAAAGTCTTGTTTAATTACTTGCTCAAAGTTCTCCAGTTTTGCTCACTGCCCAAAGGGCTGATATAGGTATAGGCAATAGAGACAGACATGTAGAGAACTGTTGCATCAGGGGGATTTAAATTTTGGGTCACCTCTGGTTTCTGATTCTGAGATCAAGTAAAACAATCTCCAGGAAGGCTCAGAATTTCTGTTACTTAAATCTAGGTATCTGATACCTTGGATACAGTCTGCCTGTTGAAAAGTACCTATTCATTCCTTCTTATAGGCTGGGTGGTGCTGGTGGGAGCTGCTGCTGCTGCTGCTGGTACTGCTGCTCCTACTAACTAATAATAAAAGCTATTATTTTCTGCTCAGTTAATTGTATGCTTGGCTTGGTACTGTATTAACTGCTTTACACACATAATATAATTTAATCTTTAAACCTTATGAGGAAGGTACTATATGAAAGCCCTTTTTCATAGCTAATTTGAGAACTAGAGAAGTACCTTACCCAAAGCTCCTTAGTGAGTGGTAGAGCTGGGATTCAAATCTAGAAAACCTGATTCCTGAGCCTACTTCCTTAATGTATGTAATACTGCTTACTCCTAGACTCCTGCTTTTCAGTCCTGTCATATGATTTATATGGTCTTAATTTTCCTGATTTCAGTTTCCTCATCTGTATTACTCTGAATTTGAGATCACTACTAATTCTAGCATTACATATTTAATCTCTAGAAGAGGCTGAACCAATTTATTTTCTGGCCAAGGAAGTTGTGATTCATTTGTCTACTTATTTCTAGCCTAGATATGTAGCATTCTCAATCAAATCCCTCCAAAGCAGACCCATCTGAAAGGAAACTCGTGAAAGGAAAGGCTTTTTTCAAAATTTAGTTTATAAATTGAATGCTTTGTTAGTAGTAGTACTAAGTATTGTTATTATTCATCATGTTCCTGTTATTAAAATTATGGTATATAGCATAAGTACTTTATAACCATTATCACTAGTCATCAAAGCAACCTTTTCCTAAAGCAAGAAAACAGGTTAGAGAAATTAAATAACTTGCCTCCTGTACCACAACTTGTAAATTAAGGTCCTAAGACTTGAAATTCATTCTGACTTTAAGATTTATTTTGTAATTTTTTTCTATTACTCTGGTTATTTATTTCATGGAACCACTGGTGCCAGAAAAGGCTGATCAGGCTGGGATATAATTATAGAATTTTCCTTAGTTTTAGGGTAGCTGGAGCAGACACAGCATACAGAGATTTTCATCTGGAATTGAGAAAATGTGTTTGTATAGTATGGGATGTCCTTTATTAATTGTTAGATTAAAGAGGTGAGAGAAGTGGGAAAACTGAGGTGAAGTGAAGTTGGAGGTTAAGAATTGACAGAAAAGGTCATTATGGGAAACATATTCAAGTAATTATGAAGGCAATGCAGATCATAAATAGCATGTTGGGGATTCATCCTGGTTGGTCGCAGATTTTATAGTTTGCAAAATGTGCAGCTTACTTAAAAGACTGAGATGACAAGGCAACTCCTTTCACCTATGAAGGATTTTCAGGGAAATGGAGGCTAAGTTGACTTTTCATTCAGTATTAATAATGACCATTTCTGGAGAAGAAAGGCTGTATTTATCTGTCTCTTAGCTTGATTTCAGACTAGGATCCTCTGAAAGCAGTGAGATAAAAGTGGGTTTGACTCCTTTTTAGGTCTGAGGCTATCTCTGTGTGCCTGATGCTTCGGTGATGGGAACTCATGTTTCCCTGGTGAAGCATGGCAGCTTTGTGGCAGGAATTCTTGACATCTTTAGAGACCCTGGTAAAGCTGCAGATAGCTGAGAAAATTTAAGGAATGGTTGTGGCATAGTAAATTCATTTCTTAAAGCTGATGACTTAGGGAGACAGGAAGCTTTGTAATTGAAGGAGGTGGTATGGTATTCCAGATAGCTGGGGAAAGAATTTGCTGGTATTTTTACAAGTTGGCAGAATTGTTTAATTAGCCAATCTGTAATGCCAGCTCTGGGAAGAACAGATGTCCCTGCACATTATAAGGTAACATGCTCTGGATCCAAACACCAAATGTTGCCCTCAGTCTGTTGTCCCAGATGATAGAAGAGAGAGCTGAAGCTTTTGGTTTAGAATTGAGGTTTGCAAGGATCATGAGTTGAGGTTTCTATCAGTATTTCTATACCATTGCCCTCAGACCCATGGCCTTTAAGAATTTGGCATTCATAGTTTCAGATATTCACATAAGGTCTTACAGGCTCATGATATGTGGTAATTTGCTATTTTGTTGAGGCATGGATTTGAGTCATAATAAGTTGCTAGACTGGTGTGTGGGAGTGGGTCGCTCAGCTAATAAATAATCTAACTCACTCTATAGCAATGGGATCTCATAACTATATTATTGTTCCTTCTTCCTTGAGGAGAAAATTATATGTTACAAGGCAACATTTTCCAGAGCACGGACTAGAGAGCACATGTTAATAAGTGTTACATGGCAGTAAAAATATATATATATATAGCTTGAAGTAGTGTTGCATTAAACAAAGTAAAGATACCCGTACGGCAAGTTTCACCATGTTTGAGCTGTGTGACCTTAAGCCAGTTTTTCTAAGCTTCAGTTTCCTCATTTGTAAAGTAGGATAATAAACAATACCTACTTCATAGTGTCATCAGATTAAATGGGATTAAACACACAAGGCATCTATTATGATATCTACCACACAGTAGGCACTAGAGGAATACTGTTCCCCTTGCAGTAAAAGGAAAGTGAGATTTCAGAGTTTAGGTAGATTTGTATGTCTGCTGCTGAGTATGTGTCAGATTGCATTCCAAAGTAGAATATAGAGGAAACTTGTTTTAATATCTATCTGTACATTGCCTCCCTTTCTGTATGCCCAGAGAAAGAGTTGATAGTATAAGCAGAGCTTTCCTCGGGCAGTTTATTGTCCTTGAAACCAAGCTGACTTGCTCTCTACCTTTTTTCCTTCTTGACTGACCATCTGCATATCATGAGACTTTACAAATGCAGGTGTAGGATTTGCATTTAAGAAAGGCTGTATTTAACCATCCACTTCATCTTGGTAGAACTGTTCATTCTAACTTGGAATATCAGGTAGCAGTGATATGAAGGCTGCAGAGCATGAGATATCTATGTATTGAGGAGGGTGGGGATGCTTGTATGTATTGAGTGAAGCAGAGAATATTCCAGACCAGAAAAAACTCCAATGATAAAGAACTTCCATTTTTTTTTTTTTTTAATCAGTGGAGTCTGAGTCCTTGGCTGTTTTAGCTCTTCATCACT
Source organism: Oryctolagus cuniculus (assembly GCF_964237555.1). NCBI lineage: Eukaryota > Metazoa > Chordata > Mammalia > Lagomorpha > Leporidae > Oryctolagus > Oryctolagus cuniculus. The sequence continues at coordinate 220,210,635 of NC_091432.1, forward strand.
CCCCCACCATAATCCATTCAACTGGAATATTAGTCAAATGGATGTTGTTTCCATTTCTACTATTCTACTACCTGCTCCCTAGTTCAGACTCCTTATTACCTCTCCCAGGCTAATTTTCTGTAGCTTCTACACTAGTTTCTCTGATTTTTTTTCCTCACTCTAGTCCAATTTTAATTATATCAGTTCCCTGATCCAAACCATTAATTGGCACATCATGTCCATTAAAATGAAGCTCATTTTGGCTCTGAAGACCATTTACTATCATTCTCCACAAAATTTACTTATCCAAACCTTTTACTGCCCTGTAGTCTCCCACCATTTTAACCTAAGGCTAAGGAAAAAAGAGAACTGAAATTCATTTAAGGTTTTTTTTTGGCATAGAGTAAAATCTTAGCATTCCATACACTACATATATTTAATTCCTATATTGACTATATAAAGGTAGCATTCCCATTTTACAGATGAGGAAAATTGAACATGGAGAGGCTGGGTGTTCTGTTCTCTTTCCAATACATGAGACTTTGTCCTTTGCTTTCTAACCTTTGTTAAGGACGTCTCCTTTGATACTCCCTTTCTGCATCTTTATCCATCTATGCATCCTTCCTGGCTCCTTGTAAATGCCATCCTTCCTCTGAAAATTCCCTTTCCCTTTAAATCTACGTCAACCTCCATCAAACTTAGTTTATATCATGTATGATACTGCTTTTTGCCCGGATTGTTTACTTACATGTCTTTACTCCTTTCTTAGAATGAGCATCTGCAGGGTAGGAACTGTACTCCGAAAAGCTTAGTATATAGTGTGGTACATGATACTAAGACTTAGATGGGTGTATAGGTATATAGGAAGCTAGATGAATGAAAAATACTTGTTTTCTGATCTCGTGTTTTATGTATCATCTAAAGGTAGGAACCAGAATTTTCTCTTTCTCAGCATAATTCCTAAGCCTCCCCAAACATGGCACAATAAACTCTGATGTGATGGTTTAAAAAAAAAAAAAAAAGGCTCCATCCCTTTGTTCACATAGTTTTCTTTGCTTAAAATACCCTTATTCCTCATTCCTTTCAAGATATACCTTAGGAGTGCCACTGCTTCTGGAATTCTTCCCCAGTTCCTTTAGGTAGATTCCTTTACTCTAGCCACTACAGACTCCTGCAAAACACTGTGTGACCTCCATGTTATACTTAAAATTTTTAGTATACATAATTTTCTGTGCTTTTCTGCTGATATATATTATGAGTTATAAACTTCAGAAAGTATAAAAATAATCATTAGCATTTTTAACAAGTATACTACTTGCTGGGTACTAGTAAAGTACATTATATTTATTTAATCCTTAAGAAGATATAAATATACCTAATAATATTACTTATACATAATAAATGAAGACCTCATTATTTCTATTTTACAGATAAGTGTTGGAGAAACTACATTTTAGGAAGTTTAGGTTATTTCCTTAAGGTTATGCAACAAAAGTAAATGAGGCTCTAGAGCTCTTATTCTCTAAGCAATACTTTGGATTTCCTTTGTGTCACTTATCCACTAAGCAAAACTTTGTTTTGTTTCCCTTTGTGTCACTATCACCTTACACATAGTATCTCAGTTTTTGTTAGATAACTGAATGAATGTTCATAGCTCTCATCTAAATGTTTCTTGAGTGAATTAACTTATATAGGCAGTAGAAAATGAATAATGGTTTTTTTTGTCTCTTTAGCAGGAATTTTACTCTCTGGGGCATGAATACTGAGCTACTCAGTCCTGTGCTGTGCTACCAGTACCCTTCAAAGGAAGAGTGATGGCCGCAGCAGCAGCGTCTCACTTGAACCTGGATGCTCTCCGGGAAGTGCTGGAATGCCCCATTTGTATGGAGTCCTTCACGGAAGAGCAGCTGCGACCTAAGCTCCTGCACTGTGGTCATACCATCTGCCGCCAGTGCCTGGAGAAGCTCCTGGCCAGTAGCATCAATGGTGTCCGCTGTCCCTTTTGCAGCAAGATTACCCGCATAACCAGCCTGACCCAGCTCACAGACAACCTGACTGTGCTGAAGATCATCGACACAGCTGGACTCAGTGAGGCTGTAGGGCTGCTTATGTGCCGCGCTTGTGGGCGGCGGCTGCCCCGGCAGTTCTGCCGGAGCTGTGGCTTGGTGTTGTGTGAGCCCTGCCGGGAAGCAGACCACCAACCTCCTGGCCACAGTACACTTCCTGTCAAAGAGGCAGCTGAGGAGCGGCGTCGAGACTTTGGAGAGAAGTTAACCCGTCTGAGGGAGCTCATGGAAGAGCTGCAGCGGCGGAAAGTAGCCTTAGAAGGCGTGTCCAAGGACCTTCAAGCAAGATACAAAGCAGTTCTTCAGGAGTACGGGCATGAGGAGCGCAGGGTCCAGGATGAGCTGGCCCGTTCTCGGAAGTTTTTCACAGGCTCTTTGGCTGAAGTTGAGAAGTCCAATACTCAGGTTGTTGAGGAACAGAGTTACCTGCTTAACATTGCAGAGGTCCAGGCGGTGTCTCGCTGTGACTACTTCCTGGCCAAGATCAAGCAGGCAGATGTGGCCCTCCTGGAGGAGACAGCTGATGAGGAAGAGCCAGAGCTCACTGCCAGCTTGCCCCGGGAGCTCACCCTACAAGATGTGGAGCTCCTTAAGGTAGGTCATGTCGGCCCCCTCCAAATTGGGCAGGCAGTTAAAAAGCCCCGAACAGTTAACATGGAAGATTCCTGGGCCATGGAGGCTGCAGCTTCTGCTGCCTCTACTTCTGTTACATTTAGAGAGATGGACATGAGCCCTGAGGAAGTAGCTGCCAGCCCTAGGGCCTCACCTGCTAAACACCGAGGTCCTGAGGCCACTTCCAATATCCAGCAGTGCCTATTTCTCAAGAAGATGGGGGCCAAAGGCAGCACTCCAGGCATGTTCAATCTTCCAGTCAGTCTGTATGTGACCAGTCAAGGGGAGGTGCTGGTTGCTGACCGTGGTAACTACCGCATACAAGTCTTTACTCGCAAAGGATTTTTGAAGGAGATCCGCCGCAGCCCCAGTGGCATTGATGGCTTTGTGCTAAGCTTCCTGGGGGCTGATTTGCCCAATCTCACTCCTCTCTCAGTGGCCATGAACTGCCATGGGCTGATTGGTGTGACTGACAGCTATGACAACTCCCTCAAGGTATATACCTTGGATGGCCACTGCGTGGCCTGTCATAGAAGCCAGCTGAGCAAACCATGGGGTATCACAGCCCTGCCATCTGGTCAGTTTGTGGTAACTGATGTAGAAGGGGGAAAGCTTTGGTGTTTCACTGTTGACCGAGGAGCAGGGGTGGTCAAATACAGCTGCCTCTGCAGTGCTGTGCGGCCCAAGTTTGTCACCTGTGATGCTGAAGGCACCGTCTACTTCACCCAGGGCTTAGGCCTCAATCTGGAGAATCGGCAGAATGAGCACCACCTGGAGGGTGGCTTCTCCATTGGCTCTGTGGGTCCTGATGGGCAGCTGGGTCGCCAGATCAGCCACTTCTTCTCAGAGAATGAGGACTTCCGCTGCATTGCTGGCATGTGTGTGGATGCTCGTGGTGACCTCATCGTGGCTGACAGTAGTCGCAAGGAAATCCTCCATTTTCCTAAGGGTGGGGGCTTTAGTGTCCTGATTCGAGAGGGACTCACCTGTCCTGTGGGCATTGCCCTCACTCCTAAGGGACAGCTGCTAGTCTTGGATTGTTGGGATCATTGTATCAAGATCTACAGCTATCATCTGAGAAGATATTCCACCCCCTAGGGTATAAGAAATACCAATTTCTTCTGCTTCCCAGCCAACTTCCCTTCCCTCAGACCTTGGTTGGTGGCACCATAAAGTAGACTTGGCCTAGGTCTTGTCTCCAACTGGGTAGTCCTAGAATTTTAGTATTTTAGTGTTTTTTATTTGTTAAGCCTCCTTCCCTTCCATTCCACTCCTGCCTAAATTTAAAGCTTTGATAAATGCATTGTCCCAAATAGCACACATGATGGTGTTAGCTGAAGTTTAATTAGAAATTAGGCACTTCCAAGGCTTCAGTAGAAACACCCACTCTAACTTCTTGTCTCTGTGTTTGAAATGTGCCCTTGTATTGAAACCCTGTTGATTTTTCTCCTTTTGGCTTCGATGTCCCTGGTCCATTGTTTCTTTCCTATAATAATGTGCTTTATCCGTGACACTTTGTCTTCAACTCTGGTTGCATTCAGTGTGCATGCTTCAGTGGAATCTGCTCTGCCTTTCAGTGATATTTCAGAAATCATATCCCTGTAGCATGATACTTCAGGTCAGATCACCTTTAGTGTGAAAGCTCATTCATTTAGTATCACCAAGGGATATAATACCATACCTCTTGGCTGAGGACTGTGCCATCTTGGATTGGTTTCTTATTGCAGGTGTAACAAAAAAATGGATTAACCCTAGTTGGTTACTGTTGAAACTTCAGCATGGACATTTCTTGCCTTCTAAAGGATCATATGGATTGGAAAAAAGCCAAGACATAGAAAGATGGCAATAAACAAATATAAATACTGATACAGCCAACAAACTTGTATAGTTTCTAGGGCACATCATTTTTCATCTACCTCTCTCCAGTGACCTGTGTTAAGACTGTCTGCAGAATTGTAAAGCACATTGGAGAGGTGGACACATCTCATTTTCATTACTAAAACAATAGAAATGTTTGGTGGTTATTCTGTATTTTCCTCAAGTGACTGCATACTATTTGATTTAAGTATTGATTTCTGTTCCTCTATCAAGCATTAAATCATTGATAACTGTTTCTTCAAAAGTGGTGTTCATGTCTTTTCATTAAATATGGGATATGGGAGGTGAGGAGAGGGATAACTTGAATGATGCCATTTTATTCCTTCTCTGACACTCCATTGTTTCACAGCATAAGGATCCACCCAGGTCCATATTCAATTCAAAGTACCATTATGTACAAATAATCCAGATGTCTCTCCTACATATGTACAGAATCAACCCCCAAAGTTTAGAGTCACCAAAACCTGTTCTAGATTGAGCTGCCATCATGTTTTATTCTTATAATTACAGGTCATAAAAGGAAAGTGCTTTTAAGAATACCAGAAGTGGGGACCGGCGCCGCGGCTCACTAGGCTAATCCTCCGCCTTGCGACGCCAGCACACCGGGTTCTAGTCCCGGTCGGGGCACCGGATTCTGTCCCGGTTGCCCCTCTTCCAGGCCAGCTCTCTGCTGTGGCCAGGGAGTGCAGTGGAGAATGGCCCAAGTGCTTGGGCCCTGCACCCCATGGGAGACCAGGAGAAGTACCTGGCTCCTGCCATCGGATCAGCGCGGTGCGCCGGCCGCAGCGCGCCGGCCACAGCGGCCATTGGAGGGTGAACCAACGGCAAAGGAAGACCTTTCTCTCTGTCTCTCTCTCTCACTGTCCACTCTGCCTGTCAAAAAAAAAAATACCAGAAGTGGATAAGAGAATTTGTGAAGAGCTTCCTCAATCTTTGCTGTGTATTCAGCAGCATATCTTCCTGTTTGGGTACAGGGTTGATGGCAAGCCAAAGAGCTGTTCTGTTTCACAGAAACAAAATTTGCTAAGCTAAGCTACTCAAAACACTTTTTTATAGTTGTGTTGGGGCTTTTGGTTTGGTTTTGTGTTTGGCTTCTGTGATAAATGCTGAAGGGTAGGTAAAGAGGTAATTAAAGTGGTGTTGAACTTGATTATCTTGTGCCTTTCAACTGGAGAAAGGCTCATGTTGTGATTATGAAATTGCATTCAGGTTTCAAAGATTTTGTCATTGAGAGGAAACTGATCCAATTAAAAGTGCATCACAAATGATTCTACTAGTTATTAGAGCCACTTTATCTGTAGTGGCAGCCAGAGGCAGATCTATCTTAGCTGTCGGTGGGGGGCTTGCTGAGGTGGTAAAGCACCGAGGTCTTTGGCACACAGTTTGAAATAGAGAAATGACTATAACATTGTGGGGGCTGCCTTGAAGTAAACCAGGCCAGAACTATTCCAGGTGCTGATGCTTTGAAAGGAAGTGCTGTTACTGAGTGGCATTCAGCATTTGGATCTGTCCCCATCTCTAAATTGCACTAAAGTCAAGCAGGTATCTGCTGGGTCAAAGTGGATCTAAGTGTAGTTTGAATGTTTGTTTCTTTTTTCCTTTTGATGTGAATATTTTAGGTTGTGCATGCTACAGTGAATTTTGAATTACCTGCCACATTGACTAAATTGCACAATTATGGCCCTAAGAAACTATTTTGCTCAATTTAGCAACAGTTGTTTTTGTTTGTATGTTTGGTTTTTTAAACAGAAGTATCCTTATCCAAATAGAGTTACTCTAGTTGAAGCAGGTTTGTAGGACAGCAGAACAGGCTTTCTTCCCTTACCTCAACTCTTTTTCTACCAATGCAGAACTCTTTTGAATCTATAGAATAACTTTGTGAAAACCATTACATTATAGCATTACTGTAAACTTCCATGTCTATATTAATAGCCATACTGCCTTGGACAAGTCACTTAACTGTTCTGGAAAATGACAAAAATAGAGGCTGGTGTTGTGGTGTAGATGGTAAAGCAGCCACCTGCATCAGCTGCATCCCATATGGGCGCAGGTTCTTGTCCCAGCTGCTCGACTTCTGATTCTGTTCCTCACTAGTGGCCTGGGAAAAGTAGTGGAAGATGGCCCAGTGCACCTCTGCCATCCACCTGTGGGGTTCCTGGCTTCAACCAGGCTCAGCCCTGGCCACTTGGGGGAGTGAACCAGCAGATGAAAGACTTCTTTCTGTCTCTCCCTCTGTAACTATAACTCTATAGCTTTCAAATAAATAAATAAAATCTAAAAAAAAAAAGAAAATGACAAAAATGATTCCTACTTTCATGAAGAACAATGAAATGAAAATAATCTTGTACAGTTCCTAGAATACTCAGTAAGTGCTATTACCTTTTTAGTTGCTCAAGAATGCCATGTGGTGTTGGGCTATCCAGCCATGCCAAGAAATCGCTCCCTTCTTGGCTACCTTAATTTATAGGGTTTCAGTTTGGCAACCAAAACCTTTTTCAAGTATTTCATCCCCCTAGACATAAGTCTCCAAATAAATCTGTTCATCAGTTCCTTTGAACTGTGTCTCCACCTGTTATTTGTATTATATACATAGAATTTGTCCATGTATCTGAGTTTCATTGAAGGCCTCTACTACCAGCACATAATATGGTACTTAGTATTGAGTATGTCCTCAATTATTTAATTGCCTCAGTTATTTACCTAACTTGATTGTGATTCCTATAGCCTGAGTCTTCCTAGCTCAGCACCCTTATATTGGATAAAATGGGATGCTCAGGGGTAGAAGTTTGGCAATGTGGTTGACAACACGTGTGACACCTGTATCCCACACCAGAGTGCCTGAGTTTAAGTACTGTCTTCACTTCTAATACGGTTTCTTGCTAATGCACACCCTGGGAGGCAGCATGTGATGATTTAAGTAGTTGAGTCCCTGCTACTCACACGGGAGACCTGGATTGAGTTCCAGTCTTCTGGCTTCAGCCTTGTTTAGCTCCCATCTATTGCAGGCTTTGGGGAGTGATCCAAAATGAAAGCGCCCCATCTCTCTCTCACACTTCCCCCTTGCCTTACAAACAAAAATGTTTTTTTACAACAGATTTCTTAGACAAACCCTGTATAAGATATGTTAAAAAAAAAAGGCAAATAATTAACAGAGGTTGGTTAAGTCTTTGCTTTACTCATGCTGAGTAATTATCTAGCATTTAAGGTTCTGGGGCAATGGTTTATTCAGAATTGAGTGCTTACTGTAGGCCAGGCATTATGCCATATGTTTAGAAAAGAAAAACAATGATAAATGATACTCATGCACCTATTTTCTCATTATTTCACAGTCTTTCCTGTCTTCAATATTTGAAATCTAGTGTTTTATCACTGTGGATTTCCTCAAATATCAGGTACAGGCACTGTCTGAATGATTGGGTCAATCCCAATGTGCACTCCAGCCTGGATACTCCATTATTCCAATCAGTAGAATAAACTTGGCTTGAGTTTTACAGTGTTCCTGTGGGTAAGGCAAATAATGCTTAAGTAGTTTTACTTCTAATCTAGCACCAATTAATGGTCTCTTAAAAGTGAAGTGTTACCCAGCTCTGTAGGAGGGAATTGAAAGGCAAAGCCTAAGTATGAGTCTCAAGTCTATCCTGCACCTGACTAGGATGCTGATTTGCATTCAGTATGTGTAGCCCCTCAAGGGATCTCCAAACAAATTACAAACATGGAACAGCAGGTTCCTGAATGAGTTTTACAAGCAAGGCAGTGGTGAAGTAGAAGGCAGCTTGGCAAAATACATACTCAAACTCCAGACCTATGGCTCTATCTTATCAATATCATTAATATTTATGGAACACTGGTTAAATCAAATTAGGCGGCTTTGGGACTGGCAGTGAATTCTAGTGGGAAGATCACTGGACTTGGAGTCAGGCCTGTATCTGAATCACAACTCTGCCTCTTAAGTAACTGACCTCAGGTAATCACCATGCCTCTGGCATCAGTTTTTCCCTATCTGTATAATAAGGATGTTGGGCTATATCACTAAAATGCCTTCTAGCTCTATGATTGCAATTAATTTGTTAACCAGCCAGAATTATGGTGTTTTTCCCCCAATGCTTTTTCATAATCTTATAATTTTATTGTGTTTACAGTAGTGAAAAAAAATTTCACTGTGGAATCATTACAACCCTGATCCAATTGCTTCTCTACTTCAACTGTTGTGACTCTATCACTTACTAGCTATTGTCACCCTGCTGAGCTAGTGTCCTCAGCTGGTGAAAGGAAATGAAAATATATGGTTTAAAGGGATGCTGTGAGAAGTGAAAGATATTAATGGGGTAAAATAATGTACAAATACTAATTCAGAAAATGTGACTTCCATTGTAGGAGCAAAGGCTTCCTTCCCTTCATGGTGAACTGATACGTGTTCTTTAAATAAATGCTGGAGGAGATTTCAGAACTGTGTTGGGGATGCAACAGCATGTTCAGCACTGCCTGGCTTCTTAATTAAAAAGCCTATTGGAAGAAGAGTGGAATTGCTGGAGAGACAGAAGCAAATTCATTCACAGCAATGTATCCTGCTAGAAAATCAAACATTAAACTTAAACTCTAAGGATTTGATTAAAATGACATCTTGACTGAGAGGCAAATAAAATCAAGATTTTAAAAAGATACATATCAGTATATGTGAGGGCACTTAAAACAGTTTATGGAAAATGGGAAAAAAGTTAAGGTTATTTTGATGCAAAAAAAATTTTGAAATCTATACATAAAAGGTTTCTTCAAAAATTAAATTTTTTTGTACTAAACTTATTTCCATGGTCCATGACCTTTTTAAAGCATCCTTGTCTATTAATACATATCTATAGATATGGGGATATACATGTAGAGAGAGAAAAAACATTTTTTAAAAATACTCAGAAACATGTTTAGCTATTTTTGTTAATGACTGTTTTAAAGGGATTTTTCCTCCAGGTCCATATTCATTTGCTCTAATAGTTATAAAAATAAGGCACACATCTCACTGTTAGGTGGAGGTAATAAAACATGGCGATTAAAACTTTATAAGCAAGGAGACCTAAGTTCAGTTCTGCTCCTTCCACTTAGCTCTGTGACCATGAAATCATTTAGCCTCTCAGCCTCATTTTCCTCATTAGGAATGTAATGATTCTGTTCCACATGTTACTGCATTTTTATGAAGAGGTGATGGATATAGAGCATTTAGCAGACTACCAATTTTGAAATCATGGTAATCTAAAAATCTGAGACTCAACCCTTGTTTTTGCAATACATGGATATTATGAAACTGTTGATGAAAAAGTCTATCCCCTCACCTCAAAAGAGGTTTATTTAGTAACAGACCAAAATCCTGATAGAAAACATGAGGAGTTTGTGTGAGTGTACATATATCAAATGTATGATTTTGTCATCTAGATAAAACCAGGGTTTTCTTTTGGTGACTGGCTCAGGTTATGTTATTTTAACTATAATTACTGTATATCTTCATAGAAAATTTAGATCTGAGATTCCATTTATTCACTTACATCCTTGTTAAACATGTAAGATATCTACTACTTATTAGCAATACTTATATATGAGTAAGGAATCTTTGAATCTCATGAATATTGCAGTCAGGTAGCTTATGGTCTAACTGCAGAGATGATGTGTATAAATAATGAACGTATACTGAAAAATAAGTTAAATAGTACTAATCAGAAATGGAGTGCCAAGTGTTTGAGCCAGACTATTTCTATTTGAGAGGGTCTGGTTGATGAAGGCATTGAAACTAAAGAAGACATCATGAACAAAGATACAGCATTAAAGGGAGGAGTGAGAAGTTGGTGCCAGCAGGCATTAAAATGATGCCTGAGTGAGGGAACATTAAAGAAATTCAAAGAAAAACAAGCCCAAACCAAATGAATCTTGTAATCTTGATAAAACTTTGTAAAGTCTGATTCTTTTTTTATTTGTTAATAATTTTCAAAACCCAGTATTTTGCCTCTGTCTTGTATCTGGACAAGCACATAAGAAAGCTCAATGGGCCGGCACCATGGCTCACTTGGTTAATCCTCCACCTGCGCCGCCAGCATCCCATATGGGCACCGGGTTTTAGTCCCGGTTGCTCCTCTCCCAGTCCATATCTCTGCTGTGGCAAGGGAAGGCAGTGGAGGATGGCCCAAGTGTTTGGCCCCTGCACCTGCATGGGAGACCAGGAGGAAGCACCTGGCTCCTGGCTTCGGATTGGCGCCGGCCATACGGTCATTTTGGGGGGAGGGGGTGGACTAACGGAAGGAAGACCTTTCTCTCTGTCTCTTTCTCTCACTGTATAACTCTATCAAATAAATAATAATAAAGCTCAAGTAATTACAATTTTGGTGCCAGTAAGTATTTCAAATCACATAAGCTCTAACTTATTCATGGGCACCCTCATTCAAGCCCTAATTCTAAGCCACTATAAAACACCCAACTCATCTCCTTTCCCTGTTAAGAGCCGATATTGCTGTCACCAGAAACCCTTGTGTAAGCAACAAAACTTTAAGGGGCAGTTAGGGATCCTTGCCACCACGGGAGGGCTTTGTTTGCTAAAAGCCTCTGTTGTTGCCTGGGGTATTTGTTTTTGTTGTTGTTTTGAGTCACTATCTCCTGGCAGGCTAATTCTTTTAACTGTGCTTCATTTGCTGAGCCCTGACAAGTCTCTGTTAGATTTACTCAGAATTGCTGATTTTTTTTTTTTTTTTTTTTTGGAAAGGCAAAGACAGACTTTAGGATCCCTTCTGCTGGTTCACCTGCCTGTAACACCTGAGGCAGGCCAAGCCAAAGCAGGGAGTTGAAAACTCAGTCTAGGTCTCCCATGTAGATTCAGGGAACCAAATACTTGAGCCTTCACCTATTGCCTTCTAGAGTCTGCATTAACAGGAAACTGGAATCAGAAGCAGAACCAGGACTCAAACCTAACTAGTAGCCTAAGTGCTAGGCCAAATGCCCACCCTAGACATTTTTTTTATATTTTTAATTTTATTATTTTTTTTTGACAGGCAGAGTGGACAGTGAGAGAGAGAGACAGAGAGAAAGGTCTTCCTTTGCCATTGGTTCACCCTCTAATGGCTGGCGCACCACGCTGATCCGATGGCAGGAGCCAGGTGCTTCTCCTGGTCTCCCATGGGGTGCAGGGCCCAAGCACTTGGGCCATCCTCCACTGCACTCCCTGGCCACAGCAGAGAGCTGGCCTGGAAGAGGGGCAACTGGGACAAAATCCGGCGCCCCGACCGGGACTAGAACCCGGTGTGCTGGCGCTGCAAGGCGGAGGATTAGCCTAGTGAGCCGCGGCGCCGGCCCACCCTAGACATTTTTATAACTGACTCTCAAGGATAGGTGTAGAGTTGCCCTGGGTTATGAGTCTTGCTCTAAACCTATCTATGTGTCTCAGATTGAATTCTGTATCCGGATTCCAGCAAAAGTTGTGACTGACACTAGGCTCAGAGAAATTACTTAAGACCAAGCATTGCCACCGGTATATATAGTTCTCAAGGGAAATTCTGATACATTATATGTACTATATGCAGATTCAGTTCATGGTCCTTCATGGAAGAAGGCCATGTGAAATAATACAGTCTATATTCCTAAAAGCAGACAGCTTACTAGGATTTTACAAAATGTTTGTTCTGCTGTTACTGCCTAGGCTACTGTGTTCACAAAATGACCCCTGGGCTGGTGCTATGGCACAACAGGTTAAGTCCCGCCTGCAGCACTGGCATCCCTGTTACTCCACTTCTGATCCAGCTCCTTGCTAATGTGCCTGAGAAAGCAGCAGAAGATGGCCCAAGTACTTGGGCCAATGCACCTACATAGGAGACCTGGATGAAGCTCCTGGCTGCTGACTTCAGCCTGGACCAGCCCTGGCCAAGGCAGCCATCTGGGGAGTGAACCAGAAGATGTAAGATCTCTGTCTCTCTTTGTCCCTCCTTCTGACTTGGTAACTCTGACTTTCAAATAAAACTAATCTTTAAAAATAAAATCCTCATTCTCAGAGTTATAGGGAAAACCATCTATAGCACCTCTATGGCATAGCCAAGGGGTTAATTTAAATTAGACTTAAGCCCAGAGTCTTTAAACCTTATAAAGAGGGGCCAGTACCATGGCACAGGCAGCACCAGCACCCCATAAGGGCACCGGTTCTAGTCCCGGCTGCCCCTCTTCCAATCCAGCTCTCTGTTATGGCCTGGGAAAGCACTCGAAGTTGGCCCAAGTGCTTGGGCCGCTGCACCTGGATGGGAGACTGGGAAGAAGCACCTGGCTCCTGGTTTCAGATCAGCGCAGCTCTGGCCATTGTGGCTATCTGGGGAGTGAACCAACAGAAGGAAGACCTTTTTCTCTGTCTCTCCTTCTTACTGTCTGTAACTCTACCTCTCAAATAAATAAATAAGCAAACAAACCTTATAAAGAGAATATTGGGCCGGCGCCGCGGCTCACTAGGCTAATCCTCCGCCTGCAGCGCCGGCACACTGGGTTCTAGTCCCGGTCAGGGCGCCGGATTCTGTCCCGGTTGCCCCTCTTCCAGGCCAGCTCTCTGCTGTGGCCAGGGAGTGCAGTGGAGGATGGCCCAAGTGCTTGGGCCCTGCACCCCATGGGAGACCAGGAGAAGCACCTGGCTCCTGCCATCGGATCAGCGTGGTGCGCCAGCCGCAGCGTGCCGGCCACGGCGGCCATTGGAGGGTGAACCAACAGCAAAGGAAGACCTTTCTCTGTCTCTCTCTCTCACTGTCCACTCTGCCTGTCAATATATATATATATATACACACACACACACACACACATATATATATATATAGGAAGAGACCCTCTTCCTGATGATACAGATTTGTTATTTTCAGGAGGAAGAAATTTGTGAATAGAGTCAAGATAGAGGAGACTCCTCCCACACCCCTGCCACCAAACTACACAGAGTAACCGCCAAAACAAAGTAAAATGAAGTTGGATGCAAGGAGAAGAAAATAACATATTAAAAAACTGAAACAGAGACCTATAATTTGACCCGAATGGAAATTCAGAATTTACTGAAATCATTTATACAACAACAAACAAGATAACAAGATCTTGCTAACTGGCTTTTCCATTCTACAACTGGGTTCTGAATTAACTTTTAACATCTGGTAAATTGCACCAATTGTATAACTGGGGCTCAAATTACAGTTATACCTGGAAATTACCTTACATTTAAACAAAGTACTTGTATAATCTTAGGGGAGTTTTAGAAGAAATTTCAGGAAATGTAAGGAAGGCAAATAAGGATGTCTCCTCTTAATCATCAGAAATACTGTCTTGCCTGAATTTTCCACAGCTAGACAGGCAGCCATGACACCCATTTCCCTAAAACATCCCATAGTGCACAGTGATAGTCTGAGTGAGTAAGAAATCTGAATTCAGTTTTTGGCAGTTAGGATGGGCTTGCCCAAATGGAACCTATGAAGCCTCCCCTCCCCCATTAATTAAAATAGTTAATAGTTTAAAACAGAGCCTTTGAGATTTGAAACCCATAGATCAGACATATTTAAAGAATTATTATCCTCTCTGCTTCATCACTTAATGTTCCAATTTTGCCTGTTCTTAAACCTAGAAAGAACGAGTGGCACAATGGATAACTAATGTTAATGCCAAGGTTCCACCTATTAAGGGTCCCATATCAAATATTGAATTACTAACTACCCAATCAACAATGGGAATATTCTTTGCAGTCATAGATTGGGCTAATGTGTTCAGTGCCCATTTTAATAGCCTCTCAGGCATAGTTTGCCTTACCTCAAGGGATCCACGTCCCTTTAGTCAGGCACCCACGGGGTACCTGTACAGCTGGGCCTTCACAAGCCTTTGCAAGTATGACTTGAACCACATCCTACTTTCAGACAATCAGTAACATCCCACTGATCAGATTTTCCTACAAGGTGATTCACTTGATACACTCACTGACATACAAACGTTGTCAGAGGAGTTCACAAAAAAGGATGTACCCCACATGATACCCTCCAGATGCAACCATTTTGATGTGATAGAATTTCATTCTTTTTTATTGCTGACTAATATTCCATTGCATATAGTGGTAGTGGAGCTGTGAGCCTTTGACTTAATGTAAATTTGAAATTTCTAAAAAATGAAAATAAAAATAAATTATACATTTCAAAAACAAGGGGGTGGTGGGGCCGGCGCCGTGGCTCACTTAGTTAATCCTCTGCCTGTGGCGCCAGCATCCCATATGGGCACCGGATTCTAGTCCCGGTTGCTCCTCTTCTAGTCCAGCTCTCTGCTGTGGCCAGGGAAGGCAGTGGAGGATGGCCCAAGTGCTTGGGCCCTGCACCCGCATGGGAGACCAGGAGGAAGCACCTGGTTCCTGGCTTCAGATCAGTGCAGCGCGCCGGCCATAGCGGCCATTTGGGGGGGTGAATCAATGGAAGGAAGACCTCTTTCTCTCTCTGTCTCTCTCTCTCACTGTCTAACTATATCTGTCAAATAAATAAAAAACAAGGGCGTGGCGGAGGACAGCCCATTGCCTCACACATAGCACAAGGTCTTGCCACACTGGTTAGATTCCTGATGGTTAGCAGAGGGCAAGTCTACCCCTGAGAAATGGCATCTACAATGTTTAAAATAAGCTCAATATTTTTAAGTCATGTTTAGGTTCTAGAAACAACATATTCCTCACAAATTTATATAAGTTCGTTTGAGACGTTCCTCACAAATAAGCCCACCTTCATTGTGATCTTGTGCAATAAAAAGTCCCAGAATTGTAGTATAATAAGGAATTCTAATCAGTGCCTCAAGCAAGTCCTTCATTTAGAGGCCTTAACTTCCTCTCATGCTCCTGAAGTCTTTAGACCATGCTTGATGGTCATAAGTTGCCTAGAGACATCGGGTGCAAGAAACTGCCTCATTCTCTGTGCCATTAGAGTGCAATTGCTGACTACACACTGGTCCCTCCTGGAAACAGAGGCAATTATCACAAGCCCTAAGCCTGTTACCCTTCATACCCAGCTGTATGTTATGCCATGGGTCAAGGAAGTAGTTCTCTGAAAGCTCATCATAGCTCCTGAGAACTTGATACAGCAGAGGGAAACCTGGCAAATCCTATCTGTAGAAGGGGCCCTCTCCATCTTTAGTCCCACCTCAGATGCCACAGTGCTAGTGAAAGTCACTTCCTTTCCCAGACACCTTGGATATCTGGGTAGCCCCTTTGGATCAACTGAGTGAAGAGCAGAAGAAGTTTATATACTTTGTAGATGGCATTGCCACTATCATATCTGATGGAACTTACTGCAAAGCTGCTGAGTTTTAGCCCTTAACTGGAACATCCCTGAATAATGGGAAGAACTCAGGAGTCAGCACAGCTGGCCAAACTTTATGCAGTTCTCTTAGCACTGGATGCTATGGACAAGACTCTGCCCCACATGCACAGTTCTATAAACTCTTGGACTATCTCCAATTATCTGTTTTCCTGTTCCAACAAATGGCTGCAAAAATAGTTCGCTATCCAAAGTTCCTCTCGAGGGTAAAGAACTCTGAATTTCTACCTCAAAGATAACTGAAATGTAAGTCCAGGCCAGCTCTGTACATACTAAATACAAAATAACACAGTAACAGACTCACTGAGACACTCGTCATCCCCTTCAGAGTTCCTGACGTCATTCACAGTGTCCATGGCACTCAATTTCACTTCTCAAAATGCATACTATTGGGCGCTTACATAAGATATTTAGTGGAATTTTCACCTCCCTTACAAGCCCTAGGCTGAAAGGCTCACAGAGAGCCATAATATCTTATTTAAATAACTTCAAGAGGGCCGGCCCTGTGGCACAGCGGATTAAAGCCCTGGCCTGAAGCGCTGGCATCCCATATGGGTGCCGGTTCTAGTCCCAGCTGCTCTACTTCCGATCCAGCTCTCTGCTATGGCCTGGGAAAGCGGTAGAAGATGGTCTAAGTCCTTGGGCTCCTGCACCCATGTGGAAGACCCAGAGAAGCTCCTGGCTCCTGGCTTCGGATCAGTTTAGCTCCAGCCGTTGTGGCCAATTGAGGAGTGAACCAGCGAATGGAAGACCTCTCTCTCTGTCTCTACCTCTCTCTGTAACTCTGTCCCTCAAAAAAATAAATCTTTAAAGAAAAACAAAAAATAACTTCAAGTTCAATTAAATTAAACATGGCACATTTCAGTCATCACTCAAACACCACTGGTAAATTGTAATAAATATTCTGGCTCCAGTCTTGATACTTAACTGCTGAAATCTTCCAAGTCTGCTACTCCCCCTTCCCTTTCAGTCTTCTATTTGAGAAGCTTGATAAGAAGGCCTAGATACTCCCATTTTTGGTGCCAGGCATTAAGTTCAAACCATGTAAGCCCCAGATAGTGCATAGGAACCAACCTTACCCTACCAACCTCCTACTATATAAAAGGCAATCCAGTCTCCTTTCCCTACTCTCTCAAGTCATTTTTGGACCTGCCAGGGACCTCCCTTTTCTCTCCTTAGAAAGTTTCATTATGTAAGTGATAAGTCTTTTTATATAATCTTGGTGAATAGGCAGCCATCATCAGTCTCAACACTGGAACAAAATACTGAGTGGGGTCTATCCTGCTATTTCAGAGTGACAGAAATATTTAAATATTCAAAATTATCTTATAATATGATAAGTGAAAACTTCATAAGATTATTTTCTGAGCAGCTACATGAATAAAACCATGTGTTTTGTGAAATGACATTTAATATTTCAACTTAAAAATAGCAAACCTCTAAATCTCACATGCCCCTGAATCTGAAATTTGTTTGACACATTTGATAATTCTGTAAAAGTGTTGGAAATAAAGTTAAATGAAAAAGTAGCATATCTCAAAGGGTAAAGAGAGATTAAGCATTAGCTCACCCAATCCAAGCCCCAGGGGCTGGATCTTAGAGAATAAAACTTTTACTAACTGACACACTGGAAGAAAGGTCATGTAACAGGCACATATTCCCTGGACCCTTCATAAAATATTAATTGCCAGCCAAAGGCAAGGTACAAATGACCAAGCAAAACCCCTGAAAGTGTGTATTCTTCCACTCTGGTGAACATGATCACAGATGTATTTTTTTTCTCCTC
Source organism: Oryctolagus cuniculus (assembly GCF_964237555.1). Lineage (NCBI taxonomy): Eukaryota > Metazoa > Chordata > Mammalia > Lagomorpha > Leporidae > Oryctolagus > Oryctolagus cuniculus. The sequence goes on from NC_091432.1 coordinate 220,228,274, forward strand.
ATTGAAAGGAATACATTAACTCCAGCCAACTTAATATATACGAGGACTATTCTTCAATGTCCCGTAACATTTTCCACACATAAAATCTCTCACCAACTGGCAGCATGGTCAGCTTCTCTGAAGGAAATTAAACTTCTCTAAATAGAATGTCAGAATCAATTCTGGGTGTGGCAGAGGGAAGTACTCCCTACAGAAACAAATTGCAGAAGGGGATCTTTATTTTCATTCTAGAAGATACTGAGTTCTGTGACTTAAGCTGCCTGTGCAAGTAGGTCCCAGCCAAGGTCTTACCTTCCTTTTGGTTACCAGACTGGATATATCCAATTGTCCATTTTGTATTGCCAATTGTCTATCTCTTAGGAACATTAGGGAATATTCAAAACTGAATTCAGCTCTCCCATACTCAAGACTCTTCTTTTGTTCCACCCAAGGAATACCAGCATCCATTCAGGCACATAAGCCAGAAACCTTGGAACTATCTCTCATCATTTCTTTACCTCTTGCTTCCCACCTCCTATCATTCAATCATTAAGTTCTCACCATAATAGTAATTTAAATTTTTTCACATTCATTTATTCTTTTCCTCATCCTAGTGGCTACTAAGTGTTAAGCTGCTATTATTTTTCTCCTTGAAACACACTGCCACAGCTTTCTGACTGATCTTCGAGATTCTCATCTAGCATCCTACATGTGCTTTCTCCCATCTCAAGTTCAGCCCCATCCCATTCTAGCTAGAATCAAATTCTAAAATGCAAATGCTTGTAGCAATCCAAAAAAACCTTTAAATGGTCTTTAATTGCTTCCAGTAAAAGTACAAATGCCTTAACATGCTCTACAATTCCCAAGGAGACACAGATCCTGCCTCTTTCTAGAATCCTCACTCCCACTTCCATCCTACTCTAGTAGCACTCTGAGGCATCCACATTTTCTCCCTTATCTCAGAGATGTTTCTGTACATTTTTGTTTGTTTGTTTGTTTGTTATTTGGAATTCTTTTCCTACCCCCAATATTGGCCTAAATCTTACCTTATTAAGGTCTTCTTAACATTTCTGATCCACTTCCCCGATTGAGTCAGGTATGTACTGTACACTTTTGTTTTTCCTGTGCTAACATTCATATGTCACATTGTGATTTTCTTGGTACTTATCTCCCTCCAAGACTAGAATGAGCCCTATGTAGGCAGAGCAGCATTTAGTTTACTACTCCATTGGCAACTTCAAGCACAGTACTTGAAATATAGTGGCACTAAAACTGTTACTGAATAAATGCAGGGTAGGGGTCAGCTTAGCTCATGTGTTGATATGAACACCTTGGGTCACAATTAGCAGCTGCTGGTTGTGCCACCTCCTTCTCCACCCACCAGCTGCCACCCTGAATCACTATCTAACAGCAACAGAAAATGAGCTAGGGATGAAAACGTGAGAGGAGTGCTCCCTCTGATTTGCTTTTCCTTAGAGAATATGCTCTATAAAATAATTGAAAGTCATGTCTCTTTCTGGTCTCAACCTAAACTTTGTCTTGGTGCAAAGTCACCACCGGAAGAGACATGACTTCCATTTTATGACAAATAAGTTATATATCAATAAAGCTACTCCAGAAAAAACAGATACCTTTGGACACCTGGTCTCTTGAATTACGTTTCAATATGCTTCCTTGGATGAGAGAGGGAGGAGAAAGAGGAAGTCCTAATTCTTTTGCTAATTCAGTCTTCCCTTTGAGCAAAATGGGGCAACAACTCCATTTACCCTACCTATATCAATAGGTTTATTAAATTAAGGATCTTTCCAGTTGTAAGTTTCTATGATTAAAGTGCCCTAGACTTCAGGGACTTCTTCACCCATGATCTCCAAAAGAGCCTTCCATCTACTTGGGCATCAGTGGAATCAAGGCCATTTCTTACCCAGGGACTCAGTGGTCAAGTCAGTCTCTAAGACCTTGTTCAGAGCCTACACTCCAACCCATGGTCAAGGTGCAACTGAGAAACAAGGCTCTAGCTGTGGCCAGCATCACATGGCTTAACTTACGCTGCTCTGTCTTCCCTCCTTTTCACTCTTTCTAAGTACTTGTAATTTTTGCACAGAGAAAATAAACACCTCTCAGAGAGAATCCTCTTTCTAGAGGGCCACTGTGGCCAAGTAATAGCAAAATGTAAATTGTGAGAGGATTGCAGCAAGGAAAAATAGAAAAAAGAGAAAGAAAGAGAGAATAACTTTGGTTAGTTCTATGCCTTTGAATCATATATTTCCCCTGCCTCCCACTCTCGAATTTCAGTTTTCTAGGCATAAAGATAACAACGTTAAAGTGTTGCCCTAAGAATTACATGAATCTTGTATGTAAAGTGTCCAGCAACATCCTGGCACACAGTAAATTCTCAGTACATAGCATCTGCCTTTATAAAGGAGCAATAGGACAGGTGGACTCTGAAGCCAGACAATGCTAGGGTAGAATCCTGCCTCTTCCTGTTGTCATCCATGCGACTTTGAGCAGATAAGTTTTCTCATTTGAAAGATACAATAGTCTGGACCTCGCAGGACTGTTAGAATATAATATGAGATTATTAGATTAACTGGCCCACAGGAGGACTTGACACATGTCGGCCATTGTTACCCGTCCTCTGTCACCCTTGACTTCAACACACATGTGCACAACACATGTTCTTCTTAAACAATAAAACTTGATGTTCAATTGTACACACTTGCCCCTTGGTGCCCTACTGCTGGGTTCTAGGCCATATGACTGTTAACTTTGCTTTCTAGTCCCACGTCAAGGTCAGACACAGTTCAAATTCAAAAAGTTTTCGGGTTAGCCAGGGAGAAATAGCCATGACTTTGGAAGAATGGCACAAAGAAGTCATATATCTTAGGCTGCTGTAGTCAGAACTGGAAAGGACTACATCATTATGCTCTTTGCTTGAGAAAATGAATAGCAATGATAATCACCATTAGTTTAATTATTTTGCATAATAATAGTGAATGATAATAATAATAATAGCTGGTGTTTCCTAAACTTTATGATATAGCAAGTGCAGTAGTAGTCACTTTGTAAATAGTGTTTTATCTAATTCTCTTAACAATACTGCAACACAAGCATTATTATGCCTATTCTAAAGATAAGGAAATTGAGACTCAGAACCAAAAGGCCTTGAGTTCCATCACACATCTGCTAAATGGGACAGATGAGTCACACAAAGCATGGCATGGGCATTGTTCTGAGGCTTACCTCTGGGAAGGAGAGGGTACTGGTGACTGACTTTTGTTGAGTTCCTACCATGGGCCAATTAATCGCGTGGTCTCATATAGTCTTTGTAATAATCACACAAGATCCAGGTGGTTTTTTTTTTTTTCCCCCACTATTCCTTGGTATCTCCCAACCAATCCATTGTTTTCATTTAATTTGAGGCAGTTGAGATTCAGCCTTTCCTATTTATGACAGCTCTCAGCAGTGAACAGAGGCAAGGGAAGTCTAACTGCTGAGAGACTAAAGCACATTGACATTCAACATTATAACAGAGAAGCCATGGCATTCTTCAGGAGCACATAAAAGCAGTAGGACTCACCATTCCCCAGAGGGGCCAGGCCTTCCCACACATGTGTGCTCCTTGCTTGGACTCCCCTTCCTGTCTACCTCTCCAGTTGGCAAATGCCCCCTTACTCTTCACAGATCTGCTTAGACATCATCTTCTCCAGAGAAATTTCTTAGTCCATTCTACGTGAGTTAGGGACTCAACTTTCAGCCTTGTCACTGCTACTTTCTGCCCACCATAAACATATTTTATGTTTCCTTTGTTACAGAATTTGCCAAAAAATCCTAAAAAAAGAATGAAACCCTGTCATTTGCAGCAACACGGGCAAGCTAGGAGGACGTTATGTTAAGTGAAATAAGCCTGGGACAGATGATGTCATTCATATCTGTCATGATGTCAGTCATATGTGGAAGCTAAGACAGTTGATCTCAGAGATGTAAACAATAGAATTGTAGTTATCAGAGGATGGGAAGGGTAAGAGACAGTGGGGATAGAGAGAGGTTGGTAACAGGAACAAAAGTACAGGTAGACAGGAGGAATAGATTCTAGTATTCTGTAGCTATAGAATGACTATAATTAATAGTAACTTTCTGTATATTTCAAAATAGCTAGAAGAGGATTTTGGATGTTCCCAACACAAAGAAATGATAACTGTTTGGAGTGAAGGATATGATAATGCCTCTGATTTAATCAACACATATTATCTGCATGTATTGAAATACCACACCATAGCCTATAAAGGTGTATAATTACTATGTATCAAAATTTTTAAAAATAAGAAGAAAAAGCCTGCCATGGTCTGCTCATCCATCAGTTTCTTCCACTTGAGTGTGAGCTCCATGAGAGCAGGGGCTATGTCTTACTGACCTTGGCATCCTTTATACCTCATAATGGTACAAGAGGGGTTCAAAGCATTATTGTGGAATTACAGAGGAGTGAGAAAGAAATGAGAGGCAGAAGGGAAAGGAGGTGTCCTTATGGTGCAGCATCTAAAGGGATTGTGGGTGATCTGCTCTCAGGTTGGTGGGTTACTCCTGCTGGTGATGATCTGGAAAAGAAAAAGCTTCAATGCAGGGGCCGGCATTGTGGCACAGCAGGTTAAGTCACTGCCTGCAATACCAGCATCCCATATGAACACTGGTTCAAGTCCCAGCTGTTCCACTTCCAATCCAGCTCCCTGCTAATGAATCTGTGAAAGCAGTAGAAGATGGCCCAAGTATTTGGAACGAGGCACACACATGGGAGACCCAGATGAATCTCCTGCCTTCTGACTTAAACCTGACCTATCCCTGGGAGTGAACTCCCAGATGAAAGATCTTTGTTTCTCTCTTTCTGTAACTCTGCCTCTCAAATAAATAAATTTTTTATTTAAAAAATGACATTTTAGTGCATAAGTCTGTGTTCTCTCCAGACAATTTTGGGGCTGAAGATAGACAGATAATAAATGTTCCATATTCATGTCTAGGGAAATTCCACATTCTTAGTGCAAGGCTGCTGAGAGAGAAAGGTTTTTTCTAGTAATCCCACTTCCTCAGTCCCTTTATCCCTGGACCGGGACTGTGGGGGAATGAGTGTGTTTGTCTCCAGTTTGAAGAGAAGCAAGGTAACTACTTAAAAACAGTGTCAATCTCTTGTTGCTTCCCTTATGGACAACAGGGACAGGCCACAGCACTTCAGGTAATGATGCTCTGTGTGTGTGTGTGCGCGCAAAGAAGATTTATACACATATGATACCCTACACCACCAAATAAGAAAATCTGCAGTCTGCCAACTGGTGACAGTCATCTATGAGGATATAGGGGGCATTGGCAACCAGGAGTTGAATTTGTTGTAAGTTTTCAAGGGGGGGAAGACCTTAAAATGCTTCTAGCTGACTGTTAAATATCTCCCTTCAATAGCAAGGAAGAGTATTATAAAAACAATAAAATATTACTTGGCTGTGGGTTATTGTTTATATGGGTATTATATATGAGAGTATAATGATGAACTCACATGCAATAAACCTTCCACAGTTTCAGTTTCATCTTGATGAATCCACAGCTCTTTCCTATTTAAGTTATGGTATATTTTATTAACTAACTCTGAACAAATGCCGAAAATCTTAAACAAAATACGGCTGTTTCAACCTCAGGTTCTAATTTACTACATAAGCTGATGTCAACCTTCTCCTCTGTATAATGGAAATGGCTAACCTAGACAGGAATGAAAAATCTTACACACGAGTCACTATTTCTTACTTCACACCTGTGACAGACATTGTAAAGCAATCACTGTATTTTTTCCCAGGTATCCTGGTCCTACCCCAGTATCTTTTCCCATGCATTTGTTCACAGTTAGTGCATAGAAAGAAACACAGGCCTGGCTAGATGATCGCTAACGTTTCTTCCACTAAGGTTTGGAAGCAAGTGGTGAAGAGTGTACCCGTGCTTCCACACTAACAAGCTGAGGATCTGCACTTGCAGTCTTAGCTCTCCTCAGTTCTTTGAGATGAGGATGAGAGAAACAGAACAGGAGAGCAAATGGCTCTCTGGGGTTTGATGCCAGCATCTGAAAAGTTCTGAGTGGCTGCCATGGTATTGCTGGGCATGTGACTGGAGCAGCCTGGGTTCAAATCCCTGCTCCGCCACGTTCCCTGGGGTGTACTCTGACAAGTCACTTCACTATCTGAGCCCCAGTTTCCTCAAGTGTGAAATGCAGATCAAAGCACATCCCTCACAGACTTGTGTGAGGAGCAAATTAGATGAAATAATGTACGTGCAAGTGCTCTGTGAGATGCACTTTGCCAAGCACACACGCAGGATTATTATTCTTGGTGCGCACCAATAGGAAAAAGACTAGGGTGTTCCGTTCCAGATGGACTCAATCTAAACCAGGGAACAAATGCTTTTTTTGGTAATTTCATCTTGTGGAAACGGGAGTCTCATGGGCCTATTTGTGTTTAATGAACCACATCCTGTATCATCTTTTTACATAGTTCTGAGGAGAAATAAGTTGGCTCTCTCCTCTGGCATGCTGCAAGCTGGAGAGTCCAGCTCATATTTAACCTCCTCCAGTCTCCTTACTCCCTCTAGGAAGAAACCCTACCCTAGAGCTACACTGATCCTACAAACATCTGCACAGAAGCCAAAGTGCAAGGGGAGAGGAAAGGGATACTTAGCCAATTCCATGCTAGGCCGCTATCACAGACAAATTCAAGAAAGGCTGAGGTATTAGCCCATGTTACAGTTAAGGTGTAAAAGGCTCAGAGTTGATTGCCCCTGAGGCCATGCAGGTAGGAAATGGAGAAGCCAGGTTTATTTGAGTCCACAGCTGGTGCTCTTGGATCTCAGATGGTTCTATACATCATTTGGGAGCCAGAGAACCTTTTGAGACTGCAAGAAAGCTCTGGAAACTTTCTTCCCAAATAAAACATAAATGCGCACAAACACCACTTTGTCTATTATACTGAGGCATGTATGATGCTCTTAGCCTCATTCACCCATTCATTCATTCATTCATTTCCACAGACATTAGTGAATGCTATCTACATGCAAGCACTGGGTAGACATTATGACACATGTTTAGCCAAGTAGACCTGGTCCCTACCTTCACAGAGCTTAGAGTTTAGTGACTTTGATGGAAATAAACTAGTGAGTGTGAAACTACAAACTAAGATTGCATGTAGCAAAGGAACCTCATTCAATGATAGAATGTAATAAACGCTCCTGACCTAGCCTGAGGCTTCTAGAAAGGTTTCCTAGGAAAGTGACATTTGAGTTGAGTGATCTGAAGTGATGTAGACAAAAAAGGACAAAAGCAGCAGAAGGACTACAACTCGTTGTAGGTCAAAGGTTATTATAACCGAAAGGCAGAGCATGGGAACACAGGAGGCTGAGGAGTAAGACCTGATCAATCTAGAAATTCTCATCAGAACAGTGACAGGGCACCCAGGAGTTTTAATCCAAATGAACAGCTTATTGGGGTCCCCATTTCAGAAACATCCTGTGATGCCTAGATATTTGGTCAAACATTATTCTGGGTGTGTCTATAAGGGTGTCTTTAACACATGTCTATGAGGATGAGATTAACATTCGATTTATAGACTAAGTGAATCAGATTACCGTCCCTAATGTGGGTGGGGTTGATCCAATCAGATAAGAACCCAAGAGGACAAAAAGATGAAGTGAAACCCCGGAATTCCTCCTACTTAACTGTCTACAGGTAGGACACTGGGCTTTCTGGCCTTTGGACTCTAACTGAAACACTGGCTTTTCTTCAGACTGGACTTTCTACCATGGTTCCCTGGTTCTCATGCCTTAAGACTAGAACTACACCATCAGTCCTCCTGGTCTCTGGCCTGATGATTCCAGATCCTGGAACTTCTCAGCCCCCATAATCATAAGCACTGATTCATTATAAGAATTCCATATGTATGTCTACATACCCCACCCTCTATATATCCATCCTGTTGTTTCTGTTTCTCTAGAGAACACTGACTCATCCACATCTTCAGGGCTACCATGCGTCTGGATGGACTAGGGGCAGGAGTGCATGCAGAGAGAGCAGGTAGGAGACCAACTCTGGGGTCTAGGTGAGCTGTAATGGTGACTTATGAAGGATTGGAAATGGGACAAGTGAAGGAGAGAGAGGTGTTGAAATAGGTTTCTGGCTCTGCCTCTGAACAGGGAATGGTGCTTTTCATTAGAACTCTAGAAAAGTACTAGGTTGTGGGGGTTGCAGTTTGGGCAAGCAGGAGTTTGGGCATTATGAGCGCAAATGCCAGAGGAAGGCTTGGAGCTGTAGGAACAAAGTGGGAGTCATCAGTGTTGGAACAGTAACAGAGGGCATAATTGCGAATCCTCGCACAGACAAGCCTGGGAAGAGGGGCTGCACGCTGGGCTCCCGTGAAACCACATTTACTGGTTTGGCAGGGCAGGATGAGCTTGCAGAGCAGACAGAGAAGCAACAAGCAGGAAGGGGGTTGGAAAACAAGGGAGATCTGGTTCCATGGAAGCAAATACAGAAAGTGCCTCAAGCAGGGACCAGCCACCTCTGTCAGATGCTACTGAAAGGTCAAGAGGGATAGGAATTGAAAACTGCCTCCAGGCTATTAATTTACTGAGGAAGTAAAGGAGCACCCACAGGTCTCCGATCCTGGGAACAACTGCTTTCCTGTCTTGTTCCTGCCTTTGATGCACGTTCCCTCAGGGAAGTGAAAGCTCGGGAGAGTTCTCTCACTCACATCAGCCCCTTGGCCACACCTGTCCTCACATGAGGCAGTGACATCTGATGACATCTTTCCCTTCTCCTCCCACCCTCAACCCCTGGCTGCCTTTCAATGGCAAAAACTCCCTTAAAAAGTAATCCAGGAATGTTTCAGCTGACATTCAAAAGTATATTGTAATATACTTTTATAATATGTGGACACTTTTGAATAACTGCAATAGAGATAAAACACCTTTTCAAAGTGGTGAAAGTGGCCGGCACACCGGGTTCTAGTCCCGGTTGGGGCGCCTGATTCTGTCCCGGTCACTCCTCTTCCTGTCCAGCTCTGCTGTGGCCCGGGAGTGCAGTGGAGGATGGCCCAAGTCCTTGGGCCCTGCACCCGCATGGGAGACCAGGAGAAGCACCTGGCTCCTGGCTTCGGATCAGCACGGTGCGCCGGTCGCAGCGCGCCGGCTGCAGCGGCCACTGGGGAGTTAACCAATGGACAAAGGAAGACCTTTCTCTCTCTCTCTCTCTCTCTCTCTCACTGTCCACTCTGCCTGTCAAAAAAAAAAAAGAGGTGAAAGTGTTTATCTGTGGGGACATCCCTTTACCATGGATTCTCCCACTCTAAACCCAAGAGCAGAGCTAGCTCCACAGGAATCACAGGGAGGTTAATTACATATATTCTTTCACTTCTAGACTCTCTTTAAGTTTGGTCTATTATGCTTTTCTGTCTTCTTTTCCTCCTTCCTTCCTCTCTCTAACCTTCCCATGGCCAAAATGAACAATTCCTTCACACACATCCTTCTCCTTCCATAGTCACTTTCTCCATGAAAAGGAAGGCAACTGAAAATTGGTAAACCTATCAGACTGGCAATGTCTGTATCCATCACTATTATCCCCAGGTAGAAAATGACAGGGGATGCCAAAAGTCAAGACCTCTGTTTGAAACCTGCCTCATCCAACTCCACAGCTCCCTCCCTCCACTGGCTCCACAACTGCTTTTGAATGGACCAAGGCCCTCCCCACACCAGGCCAACCTATCCCATTCTTTGTCCAGGGTCAACCAACAAAGGATGGGAGCAAACTAGCAGTTATATACCTCTTGCTCATACACACATGCATGCTTATAGACAAACACACACACACACCCCTAGGAACACAGTAATCTGAGTGGCTGTGACAACCATGGGTAGAAGGAATGGGCTGGATGAAGAAATTAATATTAGGTGCCCAAATGAGAGTTAGATGGGTCCATCCCTTGATCTATTTCCTTAATTGTCATGATGACCCTGCATTTGTCATATGGGGCAACTGACATTAGAGGAAGAATCAGTTTTCCCAGGATCACAAAACTGATAAGGGATAGTTGGGATTTGAGCTGAGGTTCCATGTGACTACAAAACTTGTGCTTTATCTCCACATGCAGAAGACTGCATCCAAGGCAACCAGATAAAGGGTGACTTTATAAAGAAAGCCCTAGTCATAAAATAAGGCTCATGTATCAAAGTCATCAATAGGCAGGTCAAGTGACTATCAAGGAGTCTCTGTTAGGGGAAAAATGGGCTTTTTAAACACAAGACTGTTAAGTACAATTAATTTAGTACAAAAGTTATGCCGTGATAAGCTATTCAGAACATCACCTGGTTTGGGGAAAGGTATAAGGGCAGGGGTAGTTAAAAGATCCTGATAGGCTGAACAGCTTCCGTGTTTGGCATGTCTGGGACATGGAGCTTCCAGGGATGATTTCAGCTATTCCAGAGGCCTCCTATGGCCCATCTCCTGGGATTCAGCAGTTTCTACCTTACTGACTTATCCAGTGCTGAAGTCCCCCCGAGACAGTTGGAAAGCCCAGAATCCCTATCTGGTGATAGAAAATGCCTGCATGGATCTCTCCAGTCATTCTTGGCTTGCCCAATACATCCTCTGAAATCAGTACAAGAAGGTAAGAGTATTATTCTAGCTTTTATTTTTGCCCTATCCCAGAGAAGAAAACTCACAGGATACGGAGCACCAAATCCCCTTTCTGTATCTAGAATAGACACTGTTAACTACTCAGAGCTTGCTTTTCCTGTAATCCTAATGACCTCAATACAGTGATCTAGATAAGCCACAACTCAATTGATCAGAACTGGCATCTAGGCCATCACACAACAGAAATTCATGCCCTACTATGTGCCAGCCTCCTCACTCTTTCCAGTTGTCTATAACTTTTTTTAAGTCTATAACAAAAGTGATAAAACGTTGGGAGGCTAAAGCAAGATGGTAATGAATAATGTAAGAACAGAGTCCATAGCTTCCCTACTGAGGTGTCCTAGCACCTGGCTGGAGGTGTATGGAGAAGAAGCATGTGGGGAATGTTCAGGAACCAATGAATGGAGTACACATTTATGGGATGAGAGTAAAACAAAACACTCATTCCATTTTCCTTGATTTTTTCAGTAATTTCCAGGGGCTGCCCCAGATCATATTAGTCTTCAGGTCAAGCATTAGTTAATCTGAGAAAGCTGGGACATTTGATTTTTAATACCTGGGGACACTGGATCCAAGGAGAAGGGAGCACTGGACTCAGTTTAGGATTCAAATACCATCTCTTTCACTGTGTGATGTGGCAAGTCCTTTCTCTAAGATGCAGGTTTCTGTTCTTTAAATGAAGGCATGAGTATTACCATTGCCGTCTTTGCTTCATGGGGTAGATGAAAGGACCAAAGGAAGGCCATGTGTGAACTTCAGAGGGCTGTGCAAATGTCCAGGCTGTTAGCTGTGCTCTATTTGGTCTATTTCACCTGACTTACTATACTCCCAGACTTAGCCCTTCCAGTCCAAGAGGAGTCAGTGAAGCTTAGATTTCAAAGATGTCAAAGAATTGTGGAACCTTACCCCCAACATTTATAAGGACTGTCTCCTTGTACTGACTTGTGTAGCTTCTCCAGTGAGGGTTGAGGCCACACATTAGCAAGGGCCAGGGTCAGGGCTGGAATCTTAGCTGATGCACACAGTATTTGTTTTATTTCAAGCTACTGTTATTTTCAGGTTCTTACTATGTGCCAAGCATTTCACCTGCATTATCTCCTTTCATTCCTTTAAAAGTCATGCAAGGAAATTACTACTCTTCACTTAACACTGTGAGGAAACCAGGACTTAGAAGCTACTTGGCCTGGGGTTACCTGGCAGGAATGTAGGAAGAGGAGTTAGAATATGAAATCCCACATTTCCCTGGAAACACTGCTCTTTCTCTCCTCTTCCCACAAGCTCTGCCTCCAGAGTTGTGAGTTTCCAAGCCCAAATTCACCCTGGTCTGGTCCCCAGTGTTCAGCAGATGTAAATGATACATACCTAATGGCCGGGCAGAGGAGGGACGCCAACTACCTCTGATTCCAAAGAGTCTTTCAAGTCTACCAAAGGCCCATTCCTAGCTTCCCATCTTCCCACTCCCTAATATCACTCCCAAAATTAAAAAGTTAAACTACAGTGTCTGACATACCACCTAGGTAATCATAGCAGGTGGAGATGGAGAGGAGGCTGCATAGAATGGTTAAGTTGGCCTCATTTACATGGAAAGCTAAGACACTCTGGCAAAAAAAAAAAAAATGACCTAAATGAAAGATCTCTGCGAGTGAGATCCCAGTAGAAAGAACAGGTCATCAAAGAAGGAGGTACCTTTCTCTGAATGGAGGAGAGAACTTCCACTTTGACTATGACCTTGTCTAAATATGATCAGAGTCGGCGAACTCAAAAGGCTTCCATAGCCTTGGCAACTCATGACAAGAGCCTAGGGTGATTACTGATGCCATAAACATGAGTGTCAATTTGTTAAGTCAACAGCAGGAGTCACTGTGCACTTACTCCTCATGTAGGATCTCTGTCCTTAATGTGCTGTGCATTGTGATTTAATGCTATAACTAGTACTCAAACAGTATTTTTTACTTTGTGTTTCTGTGTGGGTGCAAACTGTTGAAATCCTTACTTAATACATACTAAATTGATCTTCTGTATATAAAGAGAATTGAAAATGAATCTTGATGTGAATGGAAGGGGAGAGGGAGCGGGAGAGGGGAGGGTTGCGGGTCGGAGGGAAGTTATGGGGCAGGGAGCCATTGTAATCCATAAGCTGTACTTTTGAAATTTATATTCATTAAATAAAAGTTAAAAAAAGTTGGCCTCATTATATTTTCAAATTCTTCTTAGGAGCACATATGGGTGACGGAAGGACAGAAAGTACCTCTGCAGGCTGCAAGCCAAGAGAGAAGTGACAACACCAAGTTCACCAAGCAATCCTGTAGCCAGGGAGCTCCCAAGTGCTGTGTTAGCATTGTTTCTGCCCTCTTTCCCACCTTACTTGTAACAAATTCCATTACATTAAGGAAGGGGATTTTCAGGAATGAGAAAAACTAAGGCCTAGAGGCAGTAAAGGGTGGAGAAGGGATGGGACTTCGCATCAGAGTAGAGTCCTGGGCCCCAAATGTGGCATGAAGCAAATTAGTTCAGTGGCCACCAGTGAGCAAAGGTTTTTATAAACATAACCTAATTGTATTACTTCAAAGTCCTGAAGCTTATTGCCCTGCTTAATGATGTGTCACATTATTTATAGGGTAGTACAATGAGACTTCTATTGATTTAATGCACTTCCTTAAAGACTGTCATTGTCACAGCCATAAAACGAAGCCATTCCCAGACAACTCAATTATGTCCCCTGTGCCTATAAAGCATCCCAGTGCCCCCCCACAGTTGCATAGCAGAAGTAGGAAGGGATGTGTGCATGGCTGGGCAAGTATAGCCGCCAGGAATCAAAAGGAAGGATTCTGAGAATGGCAAAATCAGGCAAAGATGGGCTTCATCCAGTTGGCAATGTGTGGCAGCTGAGAAACAGTGAACAGAGTATGGAACACTCTCCCCAGCACACACTCTGTGTTGGCCCTGCCAAGTGGAGCTGTGAGACTTTGAGCAAGCGTCCTCCTCCCCTCTAGCCTTAGCTTTCCCAACCATAGCACTGAAGTGCTGAGCCCAAGGAGACCTTAAGGTCACTTCTGTCTCCCGTATTCTGTGGTTTCATGACTTAACGGCTGATTTAGTTCTTGGGTGGCTGAGCCATATGAAGATACGAGTAAGTTTTCAGAGTTGTGCTCACCCTTTCTATCAACAGTTGCAGTTAATTAATCATAGTATTAGTAAGTATACCAACAAGCACTTCAGTGCCATTGAAAGACAGAGAGTATGGATTTTTGCATCCAGCCAGCCAGCACTGGTTCCAATGCTTCCTCACTATTAGCTTTGTGTCTATGGGCACTTGACTTGATACATCTGAGATGCATTTTCTCACATGTGAAATAGGGGTATGACTACCTTGACTTACTAAATACATGTATGCATGTGTGTAATGTGAGTATTTCTGGCTTTCTCAAAGTTCTACTACATAAGCTGTTTCCCTTTAATGTGGGAAGTAGACAAGAATAGCTACTTAAGTACCTGTTTCACAGGAAAACCGAGATAGCAAGGCAATGACTTTCCCAAGGTGAATGGCAGAGACTGGTTCCCTGTGTCTGGTCTAGGGAATTCCAGTTTTTAGGACAGTGAGAACAGAGAGAGGCAATATTGTTACCTTCCATGGGACAGACTGGAAACTGTCCCCTTGGACATGAGGTGACCACTCTCTGATTAGCTGGAGCTCTTCTTGAGTGTTTTCAAGAAGCCCTTGGAGAAGGAGATGTCCAAGAAAATACCACTCCCTGCCCCCATCTCTAAACAGGAAGTTGTTTAAGAAGAGAGAGCGTTAAACCAAGAGCCTACAATCTGCAATAAAAGGTAAGAGATCTGGAGTCCAAACACGAAACTTGGGGCCTCATAAATGCCTTTACTGAAAGAATCCTGGGACGTCATCATATGATCTCCTAACTCTGCCCATCGTAGGATGAAGCCAGACAGGGTCAGGAACGTGCCTAAGGCTACACAGCTGATCTGTAGCCAGGATTTAGATGCAGGGCTCTAAAGCCGCTTTCCTTCTGCAACACACCTGGCCGCCAACTCTAATAAGCGCTCCGGGCTTACCTTTCTGATACTGGAGCCACAACTGCTGCTGCACCTTCTTGCTGGGGAAGTGGATGATGCAGGTGAGCTCTGAGCCGTAGAGGGCCTCTGCGATGTAGTGGGAGCCGTAGTGCTGGATGAAGGACAGCAGCTCCTCCCGACTACTCTCCTTGGTCAGGATCTTGAGGACGTTGGTGAAGCCTGGACAGGGAGCAGCATGTGGAGACGGTCAGACTTGGGAGGCTGGTGGCTGGCACTCTTTCCAGCCTGGATCCAGTGCCTAACTTCTTGCCACAGTGGCAGCCTAAAGGTTGTACTAGTCCAAACATGAACATCATTGCCTGACTTATATAGCAATGAAGTGCTCTCTCTGATGAGACAGTGCGACCAACAGAGACTCTACAAGGTTCCTCAACTTGGGAACCCTGATGGACTGAGAGTCATAATCAAGAAGTCATCATTGATTTCTACTCACTGAACAACTAACATGTAGTACGCAGACTCACAGATGTTTCACCATTGAATTTAATCTCAGCCACAACACTAACCCCATTGTGTATATGAGCAAGTCAAAGCTGAGAGCCACAAGTGACTTGCCGTGGCCCTCTAGCTAGAGGAGCTGGATTCAAACCTACAGCTGCTCTTCCTCCAGAGTGCACACACTTGCCACTGCACCAAATAAACCAGGGTTTGAGCTGCCATGGTTGCAGTCCTGGGGCTGTAATTGCCTAGACTCAATGTATACTCTTATATCCATGGATCTGAGCCCTAGTCCAGCTTCCTGGAACATTGCTTCCCTTTCTATCTCTGTGTTCCCCTCCCTAGATTGCCACAGAGCTTTCTGGTTGCATTGTTTCTATCAGACCTCTGCTAAATCCTCAGCACCTAGCATGAGGCCTGCACAGAACTCAACTACAACTGCTCCTCTCCCTTGTCCTTCCTCAAATAGGCACATGAAAACCTATTCTTCTAGGGGCATTATGATCTTTCTGAGCTTCCCTCTTCTACTGGATAAAGCCCAACAACCTTCTCTGGGCACCCACAGCCTCCAAGGTCATCTCCCATGAGCTATCCATACCGGGCTTCAGCTCCAGTGAAATTAGTTTTCTAATCTGTCCTGAATGTGACCTGGGATTTCCACCGCTCTTTCTCCATTACATCCCCCGTGCTACCAGCCTTACCCTTTACAACTCATGCTCTACACACTCAAAACAGTCTCTTCTCTTCCTTGTGAGGTCACACCCTAGGATGTCACTCGTCCTCCATGAAGCCAGTCACAACATCCTGGCCTGGAGCACCCACTCTGCACTTTCAACAGACACAGTTTGAGGCAGACGTCTTTCCTCATTAGTCTTTGAGGCTGCACATGCACTCTCCCCACACCAGCACCCCAAACATGTACATGGCACCATTCCTGAGAAACAGCAAATAAATCAACCACAATTATTATAAGAACAACCTTTTCTGTAGCACATCAAAGAGCAAGCGCCTCTCTAACATTAAAAGTGAGCTCCAATTTGCCAACATTTCATTTACAAGGGGATTTCCAGGCACATCATTATTGATTAATTAAAGCAGATACACCTTTGTAGTTCTAATAGGAACATCACAGTTACATTCACAAATACAGTGTGAGCGGGTGGTAGGCAAAACACTGCTTCTGTTAAGTAATAAATAACAATACCGTGGAGAGGCCCTATGGATCTTTACCTAAGCAGACAAAACTGCAGTCTGATCCCTGCTCTGCCACTGTCTAGTTTTGTGACCTTGAACAAGTTACTTAACCTCTCTGACCCTCAGTTTCTTAGTTGGAGGAACAATTGGACAAATATTATCTTCCTCTAAGGACTGTGGCAAGCCACAGTGTATGAATTATTACAAATAGTGTGGCAGATGTCAGCGGTAATTACTACTGGTATAGCCCGGAGGGTGAACTTTTCTAATTCCCAGCCTAAAAGAGCTCCATTTTGCTGATGAGCAAAGGGATACTGAAAAAAAAAAATAACTCAGGAAGAATTAGGATCCACTGACACACTAAACTGGTGACAGTGTGATGAGTAAGATCCAGGGTAGAAAACCTTAGGTCAGGGGCCAGCCAGCATGTGGCACAGCTGGTTAAGCCACTGTCTACACACCAGCATCCTATATAACCACTGATTCAAGTCTTAGAAGTTCCACTTCTGATCCAGCTGCCTGATAGTGCCCCTTGGAAACAGCAAAAGATGGCCCAAGTTTTTGGGCCCCTGTTACTCACATGGGAGACCTGGATGGAGTTCCAGGTTCTTGGCTTTGGCCTGGCCCAGCCTTGGCCATTGTAGCCATTTGGGGAGTGAACCAGAGGATGGAACCTCTCTCTCTCTCTGTTACCCTGCCTTCCAAGTAAGTCTTTAAAAAAGTAAAACAAAAAACAAACAAACAAAAAATCCCTAAGCCAACTGATGTCATTCCAGAGTCCTTCATTCATTCTTTATTTTTCAGTTTTCATTTAATTTTTATTCTTTCATCAAACATGTGCACCCACAATGGCCTGTTTCTCTTTGGTAGTTTCTGGTGATACGTGAATACTTAAGATTCAAGTCCTGTCTGCAGTTCTCAAATCAGTGGGAGAGACAGGTAAGAGTCTGATGTGAATCTTAGTGCTTTGATATAAGTATTCAAGCATGAAATTCCTTCAGTTGTCTGGAGGGGAATGGACAATGGAGAGGCATCACAGACTAATTTAGTCAAATTTTCCCCTGGAAAGGAGATATAAGCAGAGGGGCTAGCCTGGGCAAAGTCACTGAGTTACAAAAGAACAGGTACCATTTTGAGAACTACAAATTATCCTCATCTGGGGCTGGCGCTGTGGCGCAGCAGGTTAACACCCTGGCCTGAAGTGCCAGCATCCCATATGGGTGCCAGTTCTAGTCCCTGCTGCTCCTCTTCCAATACAGCTCTCTGCTACGGCCTGGGAAAGCAGTAGAAGATGGCCCAAGTCCTTGGGCTCCTGAGCCCCTGTGGGAGACCTGGAAGAAGCTCCTAGCTCCTGACTTCGGATCGGTGCAGCTCCGGCTGTTGCAGCCATCTGGGGAGTGAACCAGCAGATGGAAGACCTCTCTCTCTGTTTCTACTTATCTCTCTGTATTTCTTTCAAATAAATAAAATAAATCTTAAAAAAATTATCCTCATCTGCTGAAGCTTCAGATGCATGTAGGTAAAAGGTGGACGATGCATGTATGTGTAAGGGGGTAGGGGTTGTATGTTACTGTTGTATAGAGATAGGAAAATAAATTAGGACAGAACAGAGAGATTAGTATCTGAGGAGAATTTGTATTGAACAAGTCTGAAATACTTCTAGAACATAAATGGTACACAGATTATTGTTTATCCCCCTTTTATTCATTCTTCCATACCCAGCACAGATATCCCCTCCCCCTAAAGCCAACTCCCCCGCAAATGGATAGGTCCCTCTTCTGTGCCCAGCTGCCCCATGACTGCACTGGCCACACCACAATGTATCAACATCACTGTCTGGCAGCGGCCTACCCACCCTCTTTGGGGGATCCATTATGTGGGGAGGGTGCAAGCCTCATTGCCACAGGGCCTGGCACACCTTCGTCCTTGGGAATGAGTGTGGAATGACTTCAAGTCCCGCAGCATCCCAGTGGTCCTCACCTGCTGAAAGGGTGATGGTGCTGAGTTTCACACGGTAGAGGTTACTCCGGACCCGCCACTGCTGCACCATGGGGTAACCCATGGCCTCATCATACCTGATGTCTCCTGGTGGAAGGAATAAGACCATGTGAGCCCAGAATTTAGTTTCTGCACACAACAATGCCCAGTCCACAGCTCTTTTCTCTGGGCAATGCATGGAAGGGAGCAGAGGCTCAGCTTTAGGACTGAAAACTTCCCCTGACTTCCACCTCCAGGCCTCTGATCTCAGATCCAACTTTACTTTTTCTCTCTGCTCTACAGCATACAAAGCTCCTTTACCCTACAAGCAAGGCCAACCTCAGGTCTCATTTATGTCCCACTAAACCGCATTGCAACTTGCTATGGAACACTAGACAGCTCAGTGCCTTATTTTCCCCTTCTATCACTGCTGCTACCTCTGCTGACCTTACTTCACAGGCATGTTGTGAATCTCAAATAAAGTAATAGAAGTGAAAGCCCTTTGGTAACCTAGAAATGTTCTACCTGTAGCCCAGTGGTCAGCAAATTACAGCCCATATAATCCACCGCTGCTTATGTACTGCACAGCAGAGCTGAGCAGTTGTGTCAGATACCACGTTCACGCCTGAACACATTCACTATCTGCCCTTTTATGTTTGCTTACCCTTGTGTAGGCTGATGTTTCTTAATGCGGAAAGATGGATGTTTCTAAATATTATGTAAAATATAATTGAGGGGCAGGCATTGTGCTGTAGTGAGTAAAGATGCTGCCTGCAATGCTGGTATCCCTGTGGGTGCTGTTTCGATCCAGGTGCCATTTATGATCCTGCTTCCTGCTAATGGCCTATCACATCACAAGGTCTTGCCCTGGACAATTCTCCTCTCATTTAGAGAGCCCCATCATCCATGGAGGTGACTATTCTCTCCGGACAGTGGATGAGACTCCCAACTACTGTAGCACAAAGCCAGAGTCAGTGCTCTTACATCTTAGAAAAGTTCCCAAAAAAGGGGTGAGTGAGGAACTAGGAGAAGACAGGAAGAAGCATCAGGGCATCCTGTAGTAGGAAAAAAAATATGGAGTCTCAGGATAGTCTGTAAAAGATGGCCTTCCACAGGGGGTGAATGGATTTGGGAGAGGGAAATTGCAAATTGCAGTGGAAAGGGCAGAAGACTTGGTATCATTGCCCTGGGTTCCAGTCTTGGGGGATACGTGGTATGGTCTTGGCCTGATCCCTTCATGTCTCTGAGTCCAGACTCCATATCTATAAAATGGGAAAATCAAGACCCATCTGATGAATGGCTCAGTGCCCACACACAAAAACAAGCTGTGTAAATCAAATGCTTCCAGTGGGATTATTCTGGTTGGAGACTATTTTAGAAAGATTTTTAAGGGCTGGCACTGTGGTTCAATAGGTTAATCCTCTGCCTGTGGTGCTGGCACCCCCTATGGGTGCCAGTTCTAGCCCCGGCTGCTCCTCTTCTGATCCAGCACTCTGCTATGGCCTGGGAAAGCAGTAGAAGATGGCCCAAGTCCTTGGCCCCTGCACCTGTGTGGGAGAAGCTCCTGGTTTTGGATCGGTGAAGCTCCGGCCATTGCAGCCATTTGGGGAATGAACCAGTGGATGGAAGACCTCTCTTTTCACTCTCTCTCTCACTTTCAATAACTCTACCTTTCAAATAAAAAAAAGATTTTTAAATGAACCAAGAAAACAAAACTCAGAAAGTCTGTTGTGTCTCAGGCACAGAGACAATGGTTGCTCCTGTTCTCAGACAGGTATCTCTTTTTAAAGATGGTCCCAGCTCAGAGTCTGGGATCTCAGGGAGGTCCCTCCTTCTGCACAACCCAGAGCAGAAGCCTAGGAAATGGAAGCTGTCTTTCCTTCTCATCTCTCTGCTTTAGATTAAGATGTACCTGGAGACCAGGCATGTGGTCATGAAGGTGGGGAGGGTCCAGCACGTGTGTCTTACCAGTAAGCAGCTGGAGATCTGGGAGGGGCTCAGAGAGGACCCCCCGGCACTGCTCCTCCACCGGCAGAGGGATCACCAACAGCCCATCAGCCAGCTGGGGAAAGTCCTTGATGAAGTTGTTCTCCCTGTGGGGAAGAGCAGAGAGACTGCCAAATGGAGGAACTGAGGCTGCTGGGGGTTGCAGGGCCAGGAGGCAGGAAGCTTGTAGTCAGGATAGAGACTTGCAGGTGGCTTTGTTGTGATACCTGTGTTCCCTGAATCCCAGCTCCAAGAACATGGCGCTAATGACAGGCTCTGGAACCAGGCAGGCTGGGGTTCAGATGCCCCCTCCACTTACAGGCTGTACAATCTTGAGTAAAGTATGGTTTCTCTGGGAACCTCCATTTTCTTGTCCCTAAACTGAGCGCTAGATCTCATGGCTATTATAAACCATTAATGGGATAAAGCTGCCGATTGTTAACACTCTCTGATGCTCTATAAACTGTAGTTTTGGCTGAGAAATGTCTCCTTGCATAAGCTGTGACAGTGGTAAGCCAAGATATGAGGTCATGGAGCATAGCACAGGGTGTTTAAAGAATTAGGGGATGAGGTCAGGTTGAAGAAAGGCAGGCTTGGGAAAATGGATGCTTGGTTGTTCAAGTGGAGGGTGTTCCATAAATCTTATGCTCAATCTCTCCCTTTTGTAGGTGAGGAAACTGGAGAGAGAGAGTGACTTGTGCAATGACAATCAGTGGGTTAGACTTCAACCTACATCTCTCGACTCCCAGGCTAGTTCTTTTACTCCTTGCACTAACTTCTTTAGGTTCTATCCGTTCTCAGAGGGCAGAAGACAGAGAGCCCTGGGTGGACTCAGAGGACTGACCTCTGAACACAGGTAGTTTTAAAAGCACGATGGGGCCAGTACAGCACAGGGAAATAGGTTTCATCCTCTGGACAACAGACACAGCTGGGAACAGAACACCCATCCAAGCAGGGAGGGCCACTCCCTTCCTGGGAGTGCACAAGCAGAGAATTTGATAGTCAGTTGGTGTGACCATATCAAGGGCATTTCTACATTAAATGTGACTTTTGAGGTCACTTCACATTTGAGGATCCCTAGAGTTAGAGACATTAATTACAATCTGGAGAGGAGGAGGAGAGGGGGAGGGGGCTGGGGAGAAAAGAACAAAGGGAGGGAGCTGTTTATCACTTCAGTTGGCCACCTGGAGTGGGCAACCTTGAAATGAAGATCAGAAAGACAAAAAGAGAAGCACATGATGCCAAACAATGCCTTTGAAGCCTCATCTCAGGCAGCTCAAAAGCAGCTCTGAAACTGTCACGTGGCCCAGGTCACCTTCCTGTTTGTACTCCTGTGCCCCACCCCAGGCACCTTTGAAGCTCAACCTCCAGTCATTCATTTAGTGAAGAGGAGGTGCCATTATCACCTTCACCAGCATCATCATCATCACTGTTACTGTAACAGTGAGCAGAACTTGTAATTTGTTAAGATCTAGCTAAGCACTTGACATAGATTTTTCCCACTTAAACTTCATAACAAACCTGCAAGCTACTACTACAACCAGTATATTTAAAGTACAGATGAGTAACAAATAGATTTAAAGTGAATAGGTAAAGTTGAATATGATCCTAGGTCTGCCTCATCTTGGGACTGTGCATAAAAGTGAATGTCTAGGGGCTGGCGCCTTGGTGCTGTATTTAATCCTCCACCTGCAGTGCCATCATCCCATATGGGTGCCGGCTCTAGTCCCGGCTGCTCCTCTTCTGATCCAGTTCTCTGCTGTGGCCCGGGAAAGCAGTAGAAGATGGCTCAGGTCCTTGGGCCCCTGCACCCACATGGGAGACCCGGAGGAAGCACCTGGCTCCTGGCTTTGGATCTGAACAGCTCCATCCATTGTGGCCATTTAGGGAGTGAACCAGCGGATGGAAGACCTTTCTCTCTGTCTCTAACTCTTCCTCTCAAATAAATAAATAAAATCTTATTTAAAAAAATTCTAGGTCCACACATGCAATGGAAGCCTGCTGTTTGGTGTGGGGGTGCCTTGTCTGTGGAGTCATAATTGTGTGTCTGTATGCAAGTGATCACAGATTCCACCTGCATTTTGGTTTGTCTGCAAACCCAAGAGCACAGACTTTGAATAGAAAAGATAGGGGCAGGCTTTCAGCCTAGTAGTTAAGACACCACTTCAGACACCTGCGTCCTATACTGGAGTGCATTGGTTTGACTCTTGGCTTCACTATTGATTCTACTGTCCTGTTAATGCTCTGAATGAAGTAGGCAGGTATACAAGCTAAAATTGATTAGGTTTGTGAACTGGAAGACCACACCTTCGCCACGTCCCTGTAGGACCTCATCCCCCTACCTGGCCACACCTGGGTGCCAATCAGCCAATCAGGTTAATTAACTACTCCCCTTTGGAAGTGGGTTAAAAGCCAGGACACGGTGTGGCCTGGCCTGCTCTTCTTCCCTGGACTCTTGCCAGAAGGTGAGCTTGCTGTAGCCCTGCACCTCCAGGGCTCACTCTCCTATGCATCTTTCTCACAAATAAAAGCATAAAACGTATCATGCTGCCTTGTTTATCTGTGCCGGTATCTAGAATTCTTCTCTAAATATTAGGCAAGAACCCTCTTGGGCTTATTAATATTGGGAATTTATTAATAAGCTCATGGCAAAATCGTATGGCACCCCAAATTCTGGTAGCACATGTGGCACCCCAGATAGCATTTCTGGGAAACTTTAAAGGGCCACATTTCAGTGTAGATTTTAGGGGGTCGTCTCCGATTTCATGATGGCTCAAATAGTTGGGTGCTTGCCACTCTATGTGGGAGACTCTGGCTGAATTCCTAGCTCCCAGCTTTGGTCCAGCCTAGCCTTGGGTATTGCAGATTTGGGGAGTGAACAGTGAATGGGAACTCTTTCTATTTCTCAAATAAATTTAATTATTTTTTAAAAAGAAAAGATAGACTTCCAGGTGATAGAAGGGCCCCACACAGCATGTCCCACTAGTCAGAGTTTAAAGGACTGAGTTTCTTCCTGCCTCCCTTCTACTGTGGCCTGTGGCAACACATATCTTCCCTGGGAAGTATAGCAGGATGGAGGAGTGTCCCCTGTCCTGATCATGAGCTAGCACACACTGAGCATATGCCCAGGGTGGAGTCCTGTACTGGGCGCCTCTGAAACAGAGAGAGACTCCTCCCTTGGCTTCTAGATCTTCCCAACCTAGTAGGGGAGACACAGATTGGCCATGCAGGAAGTGAGTGGGGCCTGCTATCGGGAATTCTGAGTGTGCTCAATACTTCTTAGTAGGAGAGGCCAAGGATGAAAAGGTAGTGATGCTCTGAAGACTAAGCTCCAGTTCTGCCCACACCATATCCTAGCTGGGTATCCTGGAGCAAACCACCCAAATCTCAATTTTCTCACCTGTAAAGTGGGATCATGGGGGTTACTCAGCCTTCTTTACTGGGGTAGAGAAATCAAAGATATCCTTTCACTGTGTAACTACTATACACCAACTATAGTTAATGCTACATCCAGTCTTCCCTCATTCTTGTGAAGTAGGTGCTGTTAAGATCCCTAAGTTAGAAGCTGAAAAGCTGAAGCACAGAGATGTTGTGCAACTATCCAAGGCTACACAGCTAGGAAGAGGGAGCTCCCAGGTGGCCTGGCCACAGAGCCCCTTTCCTCATCACTGGCCTCTGCATGGTGCTGGGGGCCCAGCCCCAGATAGACTCAAGCTGTCAAAGTAGGAAGGGCCATGGCACCTGTGGGTACAGTGAACCCACACAGGCTGTGGCTGAGAGAAGGAGCTCATGGCTCACTGAATCCTGACCACAGCCCAGGGGCTCTGTTCTCAGCAAGTCCTCACCAGTCCTCACACCATGTTGTGAGATGTGAGTCCCCGTATGACTCATGGGAAAATGAAGGCCCCCAGACACTAAGCGATTGCCATGAACTCATATACCAAGTGCATTTGGAAAGTGGGATCTGAAGGCAAAGTGACCTTTTTCACATTACCACCCAGGGGTCTCCATTTCAAATTTTGTCCAGAAATATTCTGACAACTGAAGTGGAGGGAAGGCAGTCCCCATGACCTACTCATGTACTCCCTCTGTGCTCTGGTCCAGTCTGACTTATCTCTGTAGGAAAGCTGGGCCTCCAAGGGGACAAGGGGATTGCAGGATGGGCAGGGGCCTGGCTCACAACTCCCCTCTTTCTTAGAGGCCTAAGGAAGTGCACAGGGAGAAGAAGGGATGCAGGGAGTCAGCTGGCCAGTATGGAGGGCTGAGCGGGAGGGAGGCAGTGAGGGAGGTAGGGAGGGTTGCAAGGATAAAGCGCTGAATGGAGAGACAGGGAGACCATATTTCTCAGATAGAGTCCCTTCCTGGCTGCCTGACAGTCCTGATTCCTTCACAGCCTCTGCCAGCAGAGGGCGCCGAGGGCCTTTGCATCAATCAGCTCTTTCAGGAGGCAAAACAGGAGTGGAAAAAGCTGGTACTGGGAAAGTTTCCTGGGCTGAGAAACTCGGACAGAAGCCAGGACAACAGCTGCAGAATGCACCCACCTGGGGAAGGTAATCTAGGGGCTGGAAGAGCGCTGACTTACACTCAGGTAGCGTGTTCATACGCGTGTGTGCTCATGTGCATGTGTGTATAGTAAAAACTAACTGATCTTAACAGAAAGACAGGAAGACTGAGTAATATTTATTTATTTGCCATATCTCTTGCTCATCAACTATGACCTAGGTAGTAGGCTGAAAAGTGTGTGTGTCTACAGTTACTATCTAGATAACTAACACTAATGGTAGGAAGAACCAGTAATATTGATGAAGATTGTATTTGTTGAAGACTCCTTTGTCCTCGGAAGCATGCCAACACACCTTTGTGTGCATGGGTCTGTGCGTGCCATTTTAAAGAACCTATGAGACAACTACTGTTATTATTCCCACCATATATGTGAAGAAACAAACACTCAGAGTGGTTAAGGAACTTGTCCAACTGAGAGCTTAAGTTAGGAAGTGGCAGTGCCAAGAGCACACTCTAACCAACTTAGCTCCCAGCGCAGTTCCTGGCATTCAGTAAGCACATGCTCAACCCAAACCTGCACTCTTCATCCCTGGGGCAGCTTAAGTCATGTAGAGATGAGAGCAGGCAGTTCTCTGGTTCAAGGCCTGCACTTTTGTGCACACAGATTTGGCTGTATGGCTCTTTGTATGTGACTGTGTGTGTGTGTGTGTGTGTGTGCACGTGTTTGTGCTGAGTTTCAAATAACAAGAGGGCCTGGTTCATGCAAATGTTCCTCAAAATATATCTAGGAAAACAGCACAATCTCAGTTAGTACTACATGGAAACAATTCACCAAATAGTTATAACAGTAGACCCTGGGTCCTGAGGTCTCTGAGAATGGGTCATCCTCTTCACAAACACTTCCTGTGGCCCACCCAGTTTCAGGGACTGTTCTAAGCACTAGGGCAACACCAGCAGAAAATCAGAGGCAGTGTCTTCGTTGCAATGTCCAGGAGAGAATCCAAAGGCTGCATTCAGGTCTGCGAGGCTTGTCACAAGCTAGGCCCTGCTGGCTCCTGCTACCTCATGTTGGAGCCACTGCCTCTGGACCACTGTTCTGCAGCGGCATTGACTGTCCTGCTGCTCCCCTCATGTGGCACACTCCCTTTCTACACGCTATCCAACATAGCATGTGCCTCCCTCTAAGAAGCTCTTCTCCTCTCTCTGCACCTAGTCAACTCCTCTTCATCATGCTGATCACACATTATTTCACTGGCTTTGAGAAATTTTGTTGCAATCAGTTTTTCTGATTAAGAGAGTTAGACACTTTGATAACATCTTGCTCTTTTCTCCCAAGAAGGTTTCACAGTTTTCTCACCACAGATATACTCACAGAAGACCTTGTTGGACACCTGTTTCTCCCACTAGACTATGAGCTTTACATTGGCGAAAACTATGCTAGTTTGATGTTCTCCTGCTTTTTCAGGGACTAGCCGTGCAACTTGAGTAAAAGCAAATAAAATGGAGTGCAAAGTAAATGCTCCATGCATATTCACTAAAGACCTGCAGGAAGGAACACAGGGACACTGGTAATATGTGCGTGATCTCCCAGGATGCTTCAGGATCTGTGGGATGCTGGGGATTTCTACCTAAAATTCTAGCTCTTCCACATGAAGATTCAACATGCCAACTCCTTCCCCTAACTTCCCAAGTGGCTCTCTTGGAGCCTGGAACACAAGGATCCAGGGACGATACGACTAGTAGGGAACAGATGTGAAAAGACATTCTCACCATGAGGGGTGGATGAGGCTTTTCCTCCTGGTGAGCACATGTCCACTCATGTGGGGTGAAGGTGCAGGCAGCTGCATGGCTGCAGTGCGGAATGACAGCTGGAAGCAAGAGGCCCCATGCAAATACCACCTCTTCCATGACACTATTTTCATTCTCCTCACTTGGAACAAGTCTTTCCTATCACTTGCACTTCATGCATCTTGTTTGTGAAGCAGTTCCAGAAGTGGCCTTGGTATCTGGCCATGAGCTTAAAAGACATATAGACATAGACTCAAATCCTGACTGTGTGTTTTTGTGGTGTTTGAGCTGTAGAGACTTCATCTGTAAAATGGGAGCATTGGGTTAACTTCAAGGGCTGAGGAGTGGGATTTACGGAGTGCAATTTTAAATGCTAGCCTCTTTTACTTAATCTCACGTTCTAGGATATGAATCTCTTCAAGGGTCTCGGGAAGCACAGTGCAGTGGCTGGCTCACAGAACGTGCTTCTGAACATTGGCAGAGGTAAGAGGCAGGCTTGCTTATGCTTCAGGGCTACCTGCATCTGACCTCTAAGTGACACACATCCTACAAAGCATTTCCACCTTATGTGTCATGTCTCCCTTCCTTTGACAAGCAAGGTGGGCTGGACTCACCGCCACCCCCTCCATTCTTCCCCCTTTTAAGAAGATGTGTAAGTGTTTTGGATACATTAATACACAGCCAGCAGCATGCAGGAGCCATCACCCTTCAGTTTGGGGGAAATTAGCATTTAAATTGAGGTATTTCGGAGAGGTAAATCACCCTAGAGCCAGCCAGCACTGTCTGCAGCCTTTTCTCATTTTAGGGAAGGTTAGGAGCCTTGGCCTGGAAGCTATTGAGTTTGCAGAGAAGGGCCCACTCTCCCTGCCTGACTTCTCCTGGCTCTTCCTGGGCTACCCAGAAGCCTTGAAAAAAAAGTATATCACACTCCCAAAGCTCACAAAGGCATCTACCCTGGCTTAAACTATGCTGCATCCCTTGTTTTCAACTGAACTGAGCCTTTCTGCCAAGTGAATGCGGTGACTTTGGCTAAGATTTGCTACCTCTGTGCAGAAAGAGTTGGGAAACCTATGTTCTCTTCTTGGCTCTGTCACTGTTTGGCTGTGTGATTTGGGGAAGCCACTTTTCTCCCCTAGAACTGAAAGAGGTATGGGAAGGAGCAGATGCAAAATGTTTGGCAACAGATATCTGGTTTAGCAGTTAGCCCAGGCATCCCATATCAGAATACATGAGTTCAAGTCCTGGCTCTGTTCCAGTTCAAGCATTCTGCTAATACAAACTCTGGAAAGCAGCAGGTAATAGGTCAAGTACTTGGGTCCGGGTCACTCATGTGGGAGACCCAGACTGTGTTCTAGGCTCCTGGCTTTGACCTGGCCCAGCCCCAAATATTGTGGACATCTGGGTAGTAAACTAGTGGGTACGAGATATTGCTCTGTTTCCTTCCTTCCTTCTCTCTCTCTCTTTCTCTTTCCCTCCCTCCCACTCTCCTACTCTCCTTCCCTTCCTCTCGCCTTTCAAATAAATCTTAAAAATATTAAAAATTAAAAAAAATCTTAAAAATATTATTTATTTATTTGAAAGGCAGTATTACAGAGACAGACAGACACACACACATCTTCTATCTACTGGTTCACTTTCCAAATGGCTGTCATGGCCAGGGCTGGTTCAGACCATAGCAAGGAACCTAAAATTCCATCCAGGACTCCCATGAGGGTGGCAGGGACACAAGCACTTGGTCCATCTTCCACTGCTTTCCCAGGTGTATTAGCAGGGAGTTAGTTGGAAGCAGAGAAGCCTGGACTCAAAGCAGCACTCCAAAATCAGATATGGGCTTAACCAAGCAGCAGCAGCAGCTTAACCTACTGTACCATAATACTGACACCAAAATTTTCAAAAACTTTTAAAATGTTTGTATCCTAGGACAGGAGTTTTGAGCTATATTTCGTAGTTGCTCTGTAGGTGCTGGAATCTACAGGATCCAGTAGGGATGAAGCTGAAAGTGAGACTTGCTTGTCCAGCCTGCATTGCAACTCTGTCCTTCTTGGGAACAATTAGAAACTCTGTTCTTGATCGTTTGTCTCCACTGCTGTCATACCATCCAGAGTGAGGAAGACCCAGAAACTTTGCAGTTATATAAATCATGGCCATGGCCACACTGGCAAGTACCGAAGCTCATGGGAGGCTGGAGTAATGCTGGTGGCAGGCATCACCACAGGATCAACTTTGACAAATATCACTCAGGTTACTTTGGGAAAGTGAGTCAATACCACTCAGAGAGGAACCAGAGCTTTTGCCCAACTGTCAACCTTGGTAAGTTGTGGCCCTTCCGTCAGTGAACAGACATAGGGAAAAGCTGCCCAACTGGAGCTGCTCCTATCACTGATGTGGTGCAGTCGGAGAAGGAAAAGCTTCCAAGGCAACCTGTCATGGTGAAGGCCAATTTCTTCAGCTGTGTGTGTAGGGAGTCAGGGGGAGCTGTGTCCTGGTGGCTTAGAGCCACATGGTTCATTAAATGATAATAAATGCTTTTCAGAAACAAACTCTGTTCTTATATGATCTACTTCTCGATTATGGATCTTAGTTTAAGTCTTCTGTTCAAGTACTGAAGATTTAGCATTCTTTCATTCAACAAATCCTGACTATGACATGCCAGTCACTGGAAATTTGACAGTAAGGAAGGCATTTTCTGTTGTCCGGCAACTCACAGCCTGAGAGGACACATATGTGTGAACATGTCTGCAAAATGAACTGCGATTTTGAAAATGCTAAAACATTTGCCATTCCCCTGAAACAATGTTTGTCTGGCATCCCACACACTAAATCCCTGGAATCCACTCTTGGAAGAACAAGTACTACTAAGCAAAAAAGAGACTCAGTGTTCAGCTTTGGATTTCAGAGCTGATTTAGTAGTGTTTTCAGCTGGACAATAGTTTTAAAAGCCAGGCTGGACTGACAGTGAAGCTTTCTTCTGCATGTATCCAAAACTAGGACTGACCAACACTCACTGTGTTCTGGGGCAGTACCAGTGACAAACTCGGGGCAGTTCCCACCAGACAGGCAGAGGAAGTAGAAAATCCTTCTTTCTGTCATCAGTGGAGCAGGACACTGCTGAAGAGGAAAGTCACAGAACCAAGAGTTCAGATCAAGTGTCCCTGTGACCCTTCTTCCGGCCTTTCGGCAATCAACCCCTTCACACACCCCAAGTGTGAGGATGATATCAACAAACGCTTAAGATACCAAGACAAGGTTTGGGGAAAATCTCTTGGTAGACAAGCAGGGGCAGTGGAATTTGTTATCCGAGGCTCTGGGTACAGTCCAGGGACTTTGGATGCCCCTGCATTCAAAAAGCACATGGAAGTTTCCATGACAGCATAGCAGAAGGTGAGCAAGAGGCTTGAAGTCAGCTCCCCAAGCCTTGTACTCACAGGCAAAAGGAGATAAAGCTGTCATAACTTCCAAGGTTGTGGAGGTGTTTAGCTCAGGGATTCAGACATCAACTGGAACACTTGCCATATTGGTTATGAACAAACCATATTGGTTTGCGTCCTCATTCTGGTTTCAATTCTAGCTTCCTGCTAATGCACACCCTGGAAGGCAACAGATAATGGATAACAGAGTATCTTGGTTCCTGTCACCAGATGGGAGATCTGGATTGAGTTCTGGGCTCCTGGCTTTGCTCTGGCTCAGCCCCAGCTGCTGAGGACATTTGGGGCATGAACCAGCAGATGAAAGATCTCGCTCTGTCTCTATCTTTCTGTCTTTCTTCCTTTCAAATAAATGAAAAATAAAAGACTGCCTAGTATAATTCTCCCACTCTTCTGGAGGAGACTAAAATCAGAACAAAGGGGGCTTCACTGTGAAGAGATCTAGCAACTCTGGACTCTGACAGTAGTTCCAACATTGCGCCTCTTAAAAAGACTAGCCAAGACTTTGTCCATCACCAGGGATGCCATTGCAAGAGACCAGAGTTAAACTCAAACATGAAACCATGTAGTAGCAAATACCAGCTAGGGCTGATGTGGAGTTCGGTTTTGAATGGATTAAATAATGAACTAGACAGAGTTTTGTTTCCTTCATCAGAAAATGGGAGTTTTTTTTCCTGTTAGTGGAATGGATTGTAGAAAAATAAGAAGACTACAGTGAATTGCATACTAAGTTGTAGAAAATATTTTGAGGGCTGGGACTGTGGTACAGTGGGTTAAGCCCTGGCCTGAAGTGCCAGCCTCCCATATGGGTGCTGGTTCAAGACCTGGCTGCTCCACTTCCCATCCAGCTCTCTGCTATGGCCTGGGAAAGCTGTAGAAGATGGCCCAAGTCCTTGGGCCCCTGTACCTGCATGGGAGACCTGGAAGAAGCTCCTGGCTCCTGGCTTCCAATCGGCACAGCTCTGGCCATTGCAGCCAATTGGGGAGTGAATTAGCGGATGGAAGACCTCTCTCTCTCTCTCTCTCTCTGCCTCTCCTCTCTCTCTGTGTAACTCTGACTTTCAAATAAGTAAACAAACAAATAAATAAATAAATCTTTTTTTTTAAAAAAAGAAGATTTTGAACCCTTGACTGTTTAAACAGGTGGGTACAGTTTAGGTGATAGAGAAAGAGAAGTTCTGAGATCAAGGGAGGACACAGGGGTAGCATTTAACACACCCTGGAGAAGCAGGGATGCCTCACTGAAGGAGGTGAGACTTGATAGATTGGGAGGAGCTTTTCAGGAAGGAGGTGGTAATAGAGGCCAGATGAAAGAATAATGTGAAAAAAATCATCCTGCAATGCCAGCATCCCATAAGGGCACTGGTTTGAATCTCAGCTGTGCCACTTCTGATTCAGCTTCCTGCTAATGCACCTGGGAAAGCAGCTGAAGATGGCCCAAGTCCTTGGGCCCTTGCACCCACATGGGAGACAAGGATGCAGCTTCTGGCTCCTGACTTCATCCTGGCTCAACCTGCCCACTGTAGCCATTTGGGGAGTGAACCAGCAGATGTAAGACCAATTGATCTCTCTGTCTTTCTCTGTCTCTCTGTCTCTCTCTCTGTGTATGTTTCCCTCTCTCTCTCCTTCCCTTCCTCCCTCCTCTCTCTATAACTCTGCCTTTCAAATAAATGACATAAACCTTTGAAAAAAAAAGAAAAATCATCCTAAGCGGGGAAGGAGGGAGTGCGGGGGAGACACACACACAGAGACAGAGAGTGAGGGAGAGAGAGAGAGAGATACAGAGAGAGACAAAGAGAGACAGAGACAGAGAGACTGACATACATGGAGAGAGACACAGGGAGAAGAACACATGCGTGGCACATTCTGGAAATTGAAAGAAGTTAAGATTCAAGATGCGAAAGCAGTAGGTGTAAAGCAAGGATGCAGGTGGATAAGGGCAGACAGGGGTCAGCACTTTTTGGTCTTCTAAGTGATGCTACGACATGTGGGCTTTATTTCAAGATCAAGGACAGATATGGTAGGGTTTTCAGCAGGAAAATAACATCATCAGATTGGATCTCCAGAAATATTTCTGGGCTACAGCATGGGGAATGGGTTGGACAAAGAACAAGCCTAGAAGGATAGAGAGCGTGTATGAGACTGTTCAGGAATCAGGACAGGAAAAAACAGAGGAGCTGAAGAACAGAATATAGAGGAGAGTCACAGACTCTGGAGAGACTCAGACGTAAAACCCAGTCTCCATTATTAAATGCATGTGATAGGGAGTGGACAAAGAAGTCTGGGATCTAGTTGGCAATTCTGAGTCCAGACTGTCAAGCCCATGGCCCTGAGTTGATTCAGGGCCCCATCTCCTGATGACTGCTTTATTACTAGCACCATAGATCCCTATACAGGCCAGGGAATAGATCAGCAGCCCTGGCCCACCACAGAAGTGGCCTTAACCTTTAGGCCTCTGCTAGCTCTCAGTTCATTTGTGAGACACATGGGAAGGTGGCCAGCTCCTAAGCAAAACCCCAGAATTTCATGCAAATTCAGCCATCTTCTAGGTAGGGAATCTCAGGCTGCAATTGCTTTGGCAGCCAAGTATAGCTGGAGATCCCTACCTTTTAAGCTGCTTCAGGAATCATAGCTGGAAAGTTGATTCACTGGGTGTATAGTAAGCCAATTACATGGAGCCATGCTACTCACAGTCAATGTTTCATAACATGATAAGCTCCCATCTGATAGGACAAGAGACACAGGCAATGTAGAGAAGCGACCTATTTTAGGGCTCCCAGTTTTTTGTTTGTTTGCAGAATCAGGACTGGCTACCAATCCATATTCTTGATTTCCAAACTGGATCTGTTTCCATTTCCATGTCCCCAAAGGTTAGTAAGGACTACCACCTGACCTACTTGATACCCTCACCAAGCTCTGAACCCACTCAAAGAAGGAGCTGTTCTTGATTCTTCTTTGAAACTCCTCCAAATCCTTTTGGGGCTTCCCAGACAGACTCCATGATGCCATCTCTTCCAGGGTATTTCCGGGACCCTTTCTTTGGAAGCAATGTCCTTCTGATTCCTCAGCACTGATCTCTGGCTGCGATCTTAAAGTCCACATGCTCTGAAAGCGCGGCTGATCTCTGTACATCCATGTCTCATCCCAGATTCTGCAGTTCTGTGCTGAAGGGACCTCTTGGGCTGGTTCCCTATGGAGTCCTCCTCCTTCTCACAGTACAAGGATTTGGTAGAGAAACAGCACATAATAGTGAGCCGTCTTGTTTAGGCCAACTCAGGGACTACTACAATGGCCTTTAATCCTGTTCTTTGCATTTGGCCTTGTCCCCTTCCAATACACTCACTATCTGCAGGCAGCATAATTTTCATTTTTTTAAAAATATTTACTTGTTTTACTTGGAAGGAAGAGTCACAGAGAGGCTGAGAGGCTGAAAGAGAGAGAAAGAGAAAGAGAAAGAGAAAGAGAAAGAGAAAGAGAAAGAGAGAGAGAGAGAGAGAGAGAGAGAGAGAGGTCTTCCATCTGCTGGTTTGCTCCTCAGATGGCAACTGCCTGAGCTGTACCGATTTGAAGCCAGGAGCCAGGAGCTTCTTCCAGTCTCTCACATGGGTGCAGCAACCCAAGGACTTGGGACGTCTTCCACTGCTTCCCCAGGCCATAGCAGAGAGCTGGATTGGAAGGGGAGCAGTCAGGATTGGAAATGGCTCCCATATGGGATGCTGGCACTGTAACCGGTGGCTTTACCTGCTGCACCACAGTGCTGGCTCCAGCATAATTTTCTAAAATGATGCTTCTCCTCACATACATCATTGGCTTCATGTATTCATGCTTTATTGCTGTCATAAAAAAATCACCACAAACTTAAATGTCTTAAAACAACAGACACCTTTTATTCTGTAGGTCAGAAGTCTGACATGGATTTCTAGGATGAAATCAAAATGTCAACAGGGTTGCACTCTTTCTAGAGGCTGCAGAGACTAATCCATTTCCTTGCTTCTTCCAGCTTCTGAGGATACCCACATTCGTTGGTTCATAAATGACTTCAAGCCTTTTTCACATTATGGGTTCTAAGCTCACCCTTTGCTTCCTTTCTACTTTTATGATTACATTGGACCCAGCAACATAAGCCCAAAAATGTCTTTATCTGACAAGTAGATATACAACCTTACCGTACCTGCACTCTTAATGCCCCCTTTGCCATGGAACGTATTCAGTTCATTTAGAAGATTCCAAGGATTTAGGTATAGATATGTTGGAAGCTTGATGTTGTTCTTATCACACTCTGGTTTTTTCATTTGATCCACAATGACTTTGTTGCTACCTCTCTTTTCATTTGGGGATTAGGTTTCCCTTCTATGTGTTTCCATACCACCTATTCTGCCCCTATGATAGTATTTTCACAATGAACTGTTGTTCCTGGTCACCCTCCATCTCCCTCACTAAAACATGAGCATTTGAGGGCATGGACCATGCCTGTGTCATTCACTGCTATGCATCCAGTGTAATTCAGTGGTTGATGCATGCACTTGGGGCTCAATAAGTGCTTATTCAATGAATGAATGAATGCCCCTTAGCCGACTAGAAATGGAGAGTAAGTGATGCATTCAGCTGTGATACTGCAATCTCCCTCCTGTGGGACCTGGGCCATTACCTGATTCATTTTTGCTTCCCTCCCTTCCCATTTCTTTCTTGCCTGGATAGCTAGCACACAGAACATATATCAATTTTAAGTCTAATATCTACTGATTGCTTGTAAAATGCTATACAAAAAATGCTATACAGTATTCTAAGGGCTTTACATATATCATCTCATTTCACACAACAACCTTGAGAAATAAGTGCTGTTACTCTCACTTTTTAAAAAATGAGGTAGTAGAGACATAAAGGGGTTAAATGCACAAAGTTTATAAGCTAGACTGAAAAGTCTAACTCTATGTTCTTAGAAACAATGTAAAAACGTGTTAGTGAATGTTTAATTTTGCCCTTAAATGAAATGTTGAAAAATAAAACTTGACTTGAAAATACCTGCAGTGGGGTGGACATTGTATGAAAACACTGCTTGAGATGTCAGATGGCCTGGATTGAAGTCCAGGTCCACTTCCAGTTCCAGCCTCTTGCTAATGTGCACCCTGGGATGTAGCAGATTATGGTTAAAGTCCTTGGGTTCTTTTTTTTTTTTTTTAATTTGACAGTAGTTAATGAGAGAGACAGAGAGAAAGGTCTTCTTCCCTTGGTTCACTCCCCAAATGGCTGCTACGGCCAGAGCTACACCTATCTGAAGCCAGGAGCCGGGTGCTTCTTCCTGGTCTCCCATGTGGGTGCAGGGGCCCAAGCACTTGGGCCGTAGTACTTGGGTTCTTACCACCCAGAAGAAGGATCCAGACTGAGTTCCAGGCTCCTGGTTTGACCTGGCCCGACCCTGACTATTGTGGGATTTGGAGAGTGAACTGGTGGATGGAAGATAGATAGATAGATAGATAATCTCAAACTCTCTCTCTCTCTGTCTATATATGTCTCCCTTTCTCTCTGCCTTTCAAATAAATAAACAAAACTTCTTTTAAACAAGATTAGTTAAGTTACTATTTTAAGAAAAATGAGGTGAGTCTAAGATGGCGGAATAGGGAGGGAGCACACCGATGGTCCAGGAAGGGAAAGTTCAAAGAGGGGTGAGAATTTGTAGTTTTGGGGAAAGGGAAGCTCTTCTGGAACTGGGGAGACAGGGTGGACCTGCGAGGAGGACACGGACGCCTGAGGCGCAGGACACCAGCAGGAGTGTGTACGCACCAGCGCTGGAAGCCGAGGTGAGACGGGGCGCTTGCCCAGCACCTCTGCAACAGCCACCGCTGCCCCTCCCCCAACCCACCCTGGGATGGACACTCAGAAAGGTGAAATCACTTTCCTCTGACTCACTCACGATTGCATCCGGGCTGTTGGCTCCGGTCTGCCAACTATCCCTCTGATCATTGCGAGGTCTTCCTTTCTTTCTCTTCCCTGCCTTCATTCACACACAGGTATGCATGGACACACACACATCACCCACACATACTAAGTGAAGCCTGCATTACACATTGCACCTTGCACATGCCTTCCCTCTCTGAATGCAAAACCGCTTCTACCAGTGGCACCAAACTCACTTTCGCATTCCAGACATGGCTGTTACTAACTCCTGCCCTGGTAATTGTGATCTCTGAAATTGAAAGAAATTATAGGCTAGAGAAACATTATCTTCTCAGCTCCTTCGCCCTGTTTCTCCCAGCCTGTGTATGTCAGCACTGGCATTCCTTGTCCTGTCATAACACAGGGAACAAGATGAGCTGCTGTCAGCAGGGGCTCTGCAGCATCTTCCCAGAGTTTCCTCTCTAGTTCTCATGGGAGGGAATCAAAGGTCCTGACACTTTGACATCAAACTTTAGAGCTGAGGTTGCAGAGAGTTCAGCATCACTAGGTCCAACCTCTACATCTTTCTGACAGAGTACTATCATTACCTCTACCTTTCAGATGCTATAGATGAGACTTGGGGAAGAAAATTAGCCTTACCCCAGATCACACAGCAGTAATGTAGCAGAACAGAGATTCAAGTCTTCGGCCTGCCTCTTCACACAGATCTGCAGGGCTGCAGAGAATAATCCCCTGGTTCAATATGGCAGTTGAGCCCTCTAATGGATGGGTGCCTCTGTCCATGCTCTCTCACTAGAGCCCAGTTTTGGGACTGCAGGCTCCAAGTTACCTCCCTCATTCCCCCAGGCAAAGGTAGAAGCCTTTGTACCTTCAAAAATGTTTCAGGTTCAGTTAGAATCTTTATATGCTGTTGTTTGGACATCTTCTGGTCTCAGGAAACTTCTATCACATACCACCAGTTCACTGTACACTCCCCACAGGAAGGGCCTGGGGTCCTTTCATATTGCCATCTCCAAGGTTCAGCATAGGAGCACACACCCAGCAGGTGCACAAAAGCACTATGCCCCTGAGTGAGTCCCCCAGCAGACCAATTCTTTCTGAATTTTAGTGCACACCCTCATCACTCTCAATAATCCTTGGTCCTGGGGCTGGCATTCTGGTGCAGCAGGTAAAGCCATCACCTTCAATGCCAGCATCCTATATGGGCATTTTGAGTCCTGGCTGCTTCACTTCGAATCCAAATCCCTAACAATGCACCTGAGAAATCAGTGGAGGGTGGTCCAAGTCCTTAGGCCCCTGTACCCACATAGGAGACCTGGATGAAACTCCTGCCTCCTGACCTTAGGCTGGCTGTCTTGGCTGTTGCGGCCATCTGGGGAGTGAACCAGCAGACGGAGGATTTCTTTCTGTCTCTCCCTCTCTCTCTATTAACTCTAAATTTAAAATAAATAAAAAATAAATATCAAAAAATAAAAAAAGAACCTTCAGTCCTGTTCTGGACACAGAAGTAGGGTGCCCAAATTCTATAAGACTGTGCCATTAACTTGCTGCAGTACAAGTAATTTCTCATCTCTTGTGGGCTATTAAGCCATAAGGCCATTCCTTTGAGTAACACAAGTGTGCCCAAATGGCTCCAACACAGAGAGATAAGAGCAAGCCCCCAGGAGAGGGCGTCCTCTTCTCACCAGGCCCTTTGAGTCTTCACTTTCAACTTTTTTGAAGTACTCTTTTACCACCAAGATTTCTATCTTGGCTCCATCTCCCAACCCCCATGTAGCTTTGATTAGATAGGACATTCATTCTTTCTTGGGCTTCTTTTTTATCATCAGAAAAATCAGAGTAATAACCACCCCTGCTTCACATACTTGCTTTGAGGATGAAAACAGCCCATAAAATGAATTACTTTGCAGAAGGCCTGAGAAGAGCAGGCTCTCAATAAACGGTAGCTTTGCTGCTGCAGAATGCACACACTAGCATGTTTTAATTTAGCATATTAAAAAATCTTGACATTAGCAATGAGGAGGGCACACATTTCAGCTGGACTGGATCTCAGATCTTTTCCTTCCACCTCTGCCACAATTTGCTCAAGCTACATAACAGTTATAATGAAGGCACAGGACCTGTGGCTGCCATCATGGAATCTCCCCCAGCCCCGTGCTAGTAGATTAGATTCCTTCCTAACCATGCAGCTTACTCACAGCCTCTGGTAGATCTGCCAGTGCTAAAGGCGGTGGCCCAGTATCATAAGCTGTACACCCCTCTTCCTCTTGCAGCATGCCCTATACTTGCTGTGGGTTTGTCTATTTCCCTGATTTTGAAAGCACAGACTGTCTCCTTTCCCCCTTTACTCAGTCCCTAAGAAAGTATTCAGACCAGATATGCTCAAAATTGTTTGTGAAGTTGAGCTTCTGGGAGATTGGACTCCAAATTAAAAGAAAGGGATATTTCAAGATTCCTAATGTAAAGCAACAGACAGGAAAAATCAAAGCCACATTGTAACTAACAACTAGATCCATTCATCTGTAACTACATTCTTTTTTATTATTGTTGTTGTTAACATTTAAAAGCAAGCTAAGAGGTAGACTTTGGAATCAGAACACAGGGCCTAAGGACAGCTGGTTCTGGTGTGAATTTGTGGCTGATGTCTCATCTCTGAAATCCTCCTCTTTGCTTTTGTCTTTCCCATTCTCCCTGGGGCACCTTGGAAGTCTTTCCATATAGCTACCTCTAATGAGCTTCGCAAAGTGAGAAATCTGCAGCAATAGAAGAAAATCTAATAGCAATTGCTTTCTTGCTCATTCTCCACTTTCTCTCTCCTTTTTTATTAGTCATTAGCTATGGAGAAAGAAAACACCCAAAGGCGATAGAAAGGCAGCAATATTTGCACGTGCTTTTGGCAAGACTGCGCTAATGAGGAGCTCTGACCACCTCTCCAACAGACCTGCCATCAGTTGTTGCCAAATCCAGAACCTACTAGTGAGGGCGCCAGCCAATTTGCTTCATCATCAAGGTGAAGTGTGCACACTGTGTCACAGGACAGTTGGAAATTTTTTAAGTGCTTCTTAAAACCAAGGGGGTGACAAGACTTAAAAAGGGCCTAGGAAAATAAAAATCCAATTAATGGACGCAAGTTTTTGGACTTTTCAAATTACAGCAAAATGTAATTGAATCCAGTTTCTAAGAAGCTGTGTCTCGGTAAACACTTTATCAGCTTCTGCTTATGTTGTCACAAGCAATCACCTGAGTGGGCTAAGCGTTAGATTTGTCTGTAGCAACCCTACCCACACTCATTAAGAGAGAGTCTTACCTCTACTTCCTGCTAGCCGTGTGATCCTAAGCAAGTTATTTAATTTCAGGAGCTTCCGTTTCCTCATTTATAAAATGAAGATCATCATGGTATTTATTCTTATAGACACAATTATAAGAAATAAAAGAGGATTGAATATAAATAGCATGTGTGGTATATGTTCATGAATTTAAACAACTTGCATATGTGTTAGTCTGTATGGTGGTTATTGTGACTATGGCTACTTATTGCCTGGTAGGAAGAACTGGATTAATGTTTTAATTCTGCATCTTGCAACTCTGGACATGTTTTCAGACCCTTCAAGTTTATGTTTCCTCCTTTGTTAACAGGAACAAAAATCACAGTACAATTCTTGATGAGTTCTGGCGGAATTGATGAGATGACACAGGCAGTGTGACTCTTGGCACATCATACTATGCATTCCTTAAATATTAATTATGTATTATTGGGATTGTGAATAGGAATGTGGCTTCAATTTTTAAAAATAACATATGCAGGAAACCTCAAAGAATCAGCAAGGACAAATACCTGGAACTAATGCATGATTATGGTAAGGCTGCAGAATACAGGTTCATATGCCAAAGTCAACTGCTTTCCTATGTGTCAGCAATAACACAATACCATTTACATTAGTACCATATAAATGAAATACTTGGGTTTAG
The DNA here is from genome assembly GCF_964237555.1 of Oryctolagus cuniculus. Lineage (NCBI taxonomy): Eukaryota > Metazoa > Chordata > Mammalia > Lagomorpha > Leporidae > Oryctolagus > Oryctolagus cuniculus. The sequence continues at coordinate 220,268,225 of NC_091432.1, forward strand.
GTTGAAGACAAGCCAAGTATATACAAGATCTACATGAAAAAAAAAAACCTATAAAACTGATTAAAGGAATCTAAGAACGAAATAAATGGCAAGTGATTCCATGTTCATGTTCAATATTGTTAAAATGTCAGTTCTTCTTAACTTGATATATAGACTTAATGTACTCCCAATCAAAACCCTAGTAAGTTATTTTGTAGGACCAACAAAATGATTTTGAAGCCAATGCGGAAAAGCAAAAGACCCAGACTAACCCCCACAATACTGAAGGAGAAAAACAAAGTCAGAGGACGAACAGCATCTGACTTTAAGACTTATTATAAAGCTATAGTATTGTAGAAATGATAGAATGATCAGTAGAACAGAACAGAGAGACCAGAAATAGACCAATACAAATCTAGGGAACTGATGTTTGACAAAGGAACAAAGGCAATATAATGAGAAAACATCTCCTTGAGTGGTGCTGGAATCATAAGACATCTTGTGCAAAAAAAAAAAAAAAAAAAAACTTAGAAACAATCCAGGCCGGCGCCGCGACTCACTAGGCTAATCCTCCGCCTTGCGGCGCCGGCACACCGGGTTCTAGTCCCGGTCGGGGCACCAGATTCTGTCCCGGTTGCTCCTCTTCCAGGCCAGCTCTCTGCTGTGGCCAGGGAGTGCAGTGGAGGATGGCCCGAGTGCTTGGGCCCTGCACCCCATGGGAGACCAGGAGAAGCACCTGGCTCCTGCCTTTGGATCAGCGCAGCGCGGTGCACCGGCAGCAGCGTGCTGGCCGCGGCGGCCATTGGAGGGTGAACCAACGGCAAAGGAAGACCTTTCTCTCTGTCTCTCACTGTCCACTCTACCTGTCAAAAAAAAAAAAAAAGAAAGAAAGAAAAGAAAAGAAACAATCCAAATACAGACTCTTCATATTTCATAAAATGAAGAAATTTATTTAACTCAAAATTATCAAAAACCTAAATATAAAACAAACAAAACCTGTAAGACCTCTAGATGATAATACAGGAGAAGATCTTGGTAACCTTGGGTTTAGTGATGTGTTTTAAATACAACACAAAAAGCATGATCCATAAAGGAAAAATAAGCTGATAAGTTGGATTTTATTAAAATTGAAAACTTGTGTTTTGTGAAAGATGCTGTTAAGAGAATGAACAGACATTCCACAGACTGGGAATATTTGTAAAACTTGTATCTGATAAAAGACTTCTATCCAAAATATATAAAGAATACTTCAGACTCAAAAATAAGAAAACAAACAAGCTAATTTAAAAAATGAACAAAAGATCTGAACAGATACCTCACCAAAAAAGAAATACAGATGGCAAATAAGCAGATCAATGTATGTACACCATCACATGTTATTCTAGAAATGCTTAATTAATAACCAAGAAACACTACTACTTGATTATTAGAACAGCTACAATCTAAAATGCTATCATTAAATACTGGCAAGAATGGGGTGAAATGGAGAGATTTTACTGGTGGTGGGAATGCAAAATGGCACAGGCACTTTGGCAGATATCTGGGCAATTTCTTTTTTAAAAAAATTTAAAGATATATTTATTTATTTGAGAGGCAGAGTTACTGCAGAGAGAGGCAAAGACAGAAAAGTTTTCCATTCACTGGTTCACTTCCCAAATTGCCACAACGGCTGGTGCTGTGCTGATCTGAAGCCTGAAATTAGGAGCTTCCTTTGGGTTTCTCATGTGGGTGTAGGGTTCCAAACCCTTGGGCCATCTTCTGCTGCTTTCCCAGTACATAGTAGAGAACTGGATTAGAAGAGGAGCAGTACAGCTCTCTGCTATGGCCTGGGAAGGCAGTGGAGCATGGCCTGAGTGCTTGGGCTCCTGCACCCAGATGGGAGACCAGGAAGAAGCACCTGGCTCCTGGCTTTGGATCGGTGCAGCGCGCCGGCTGTAGTGGCCATTTGGGGGATGAACCAACGGAGGGAAGATCTTTCTCTCTGTCTGTTTCTCTCACTGTCTAACTCTGCCTGTCAAATAAAAAACAAAGCAAAACAAAACAAAAAAAAAAAAAGAAGAAGAAGATGATGAGCAACCAGGACACAATTGGCACCCACATGGGATGTCGGTGCTGTAGGCAGAGGCTTAGCCTACTATGCCATGGTGTCAGCCCCTGGGAAATTTCTTATAAAACTCAACAGTCTTAGCAGACATTTCAGTTGGGTAACAATTGTGTTACCTGGTATTTACCTAAATGAGTTAAAAACATGCCAATTCTAAACCTTGCACATGAACATTGACAGTGACCTTATTCCTAGTGATCAAAATTCAGAAACAACTAAGATGTCCTTCAAGGTGTGCCGAATAAATAGCTTGTGGTGCATCCATACACTGGAATATTATTCAGCAATCAAAAGGAATGGGATATCTAGTCATTAAAACACATGGAGGAGCTTTCAATGTGTGTTGCTGAATGAAAGGAGTCAGTCTGAAAACTCTTTGCACTGTATGATTCCAACCACATGACAGGCTGGAAAAGAAAGCTACAAAGAAAGTGAAGAGACTGAGGGATGTCAGCACTTAAGGAAGAGAATGGAAAGAGAAACAAATGAAACGCAGGGGAATTTGCAGAAGAGAAAGTGTTCTGTATAATACTGTAATGATGAACATAGGGTATTATGCAATTTGTCAAAATCCATAGAATGATGCACATAAAATGTCAAGTCCAAACTTTAGCTAATAATATGATATCTGGGGCCCAGTACTATATTGTAGTGGGTTAAGTTGCCAGTCACTTTCTGGGTCTTTAAAACACAAAAACCTTTTTGACTCCAGTTATAGAATATAGGCTTTTTTAACCTAAGAAGTATATTTAGAAATTCTTTTGATCAATTACTTAATAAATGCTGGAATTCTTGTAACCACATCATCCTAGGAGGTACAGCTCCCTAGTCCAGTCTCTCCAACCGATGTGATCTTCTGCACATGCATCTTGACATTAGAAATGCACCTCTTTTCTCTCTTTGCTATTACTTTCACTCACCAGGCATAGACTTTCTGATCTCAAAACTGCATGACAGAGCAGAACTCATCACTCACAGCCTTTGTTCTGCACCACTTTTCTTGACCCAATCCTACCTTGCTTCTGTGCTTCCTGGTATTGATCTTATTGTTCCTTCACCAGCCTCTAGACCCTGTTTCAGGTTTTAATTTCAATGCCAAATCTGATTGCCCCAGCTATGGCCCTGGCTCCTACAACTCCACTTAATAATGACCTCCAAAGATAGTCAGGTCATAAATCCTGGAATCTGTGAATGTCACCTTCTGTGATGGGCTGAAGCATGTCCTGATCCCACCTCCCCCTGCCTGACCAAAACAAACAAACAAGCAAAAATCCACTCATACGTGAAGTCTTCAAAATATCTCCCAAAATCTCAGAATGTGACTGTATTTGGAGATGAGCCATCAAAGAAGAAATTAAGTTCAAATTAGGTCACTAAAATGGGCCCTGTAGGTGGTGTCTTTATAAGCAGAGGAAATTTGCTTGTAGACATGGGGAGAGTGACACACACAGAGGAAAGATAAATCACTCCGTGAGAAGATGACCATCTCCATACAAAGGAGGGAGCCTCAAAGGAAACCAAACCTGCTGATATCTTGATCGCAGATGTGAGAAAATAGGCTTCTTTTGTTTAAGCTCCCTGGTCTATGGTATTCTGTTAACAACCCTAACAAACTATTACACGTTACCTGAACAAAGAGACTTTGCGAAGAACAATCCTCCTATCTAACTTCTCCATCCTCAGTAAATTAAGGATCTTACAATGAGGAGATTGTCCTTGGTGATCTTGATGGTCCCTAAGTGCCATCACATCTGATATCCCTATAATTGGGAAACAGAGGGACATTTGAGTCTAAGAGGGAGTGAAGGTGGAATGAAGATGGAAGGAAATACTGGAGTGATGCAGCCACAAGCCAAGGAATGCCAGCACCTGCAAAAGACAAGCAATGGATTCTCCTACAGAACCTCCAGAAGGTAGCCCTGCTAACACCTTGATTTTAGGGCCACAACACTCAGAAATGTAAGGGAATACACATATACTATTCAAACTACCAGATTTCAGATAACTGGTTACAGCAGCCAGATGAAACTGATTCATGCACATGCTAAGAGAAACACTGTTTTTGACCTAATGCGTCTCCAGTGCTTCCTCTACAGCCAATAACACTCCAGCAGGCGCCTGAAAGTCACTGAACCAGAGCCTTGACCAGAAGAGAGAAATCTGCTGAGATAGCCTGCACTTCTGGGGACTCTATAGAGAATAACCTTGGACATCTGCCAAGACCAAATTTGAATCTCTACTCCAAAATGGTCAGTTATGTGATTGTGAGCATTTTACTCCATCTAAACCTCAATTTACTAATCAATAAATGGAGATAAAATTATCAACCTTATAAATTTGCTGTAAGAATTTTAAATCACATCAGTAAAATGAAGAACATATTTTCTAGAATAGAGAAGGTCATTCATGTTCCCAATAAGTAATAGTAATGAATGCTATCATTAATTCTTTTGGGTTTTCCAGTAATTCAAACCGATTTCCATTTTCCAGTCACTGAGAGTACTTGGAAACCTGGTTTGGAACTTAGCTCTGTCACTAGCTATTTTCACCTCTTTCTTTACCATCTCTGAGTATCCGTGGGATGCTTAGAATCAAACACTACGGTCATTGTTGACTTCAGTCATGTTACTTTGTTTTCAAGGAAGGATGAGTGGCTTACTTGCAGAGGGGATGAGTGATTTACTCAAAGCCCCACAGCTAACAAGCGACTACCCTGTGATTTAAGTTCAGGTGCTGTCCATCATGCTACACTATGTCTCATGCTGTAGACCTATCTCTCCAAATTGTTCACTTCAAAATATAACGCTTGCACCTACAGTTTCTGCTTAAATAGGTGGAGATGTTTTCTGTCTATAAGGCTAGGATCCCCTCCTTCCCTCTTTTGGAGACTCCCTTTCCCAGGGCAGCTCCTAGTAAGGAGACAGATGGGAGGACTCTAAGCAGGTGGTGGGAAACCCTGCATCTTGTGCTTTTGTGTTGGAGAATGTGGCAACACACCTAATAGTCCTCCCTCCCCCCAGGAAACCAGCACTTACCCGAAGTGCCTTCTCGCTCTGTCAGCAATCCAGACCATATGGTTAATTAGCTGAAATTTGCGACCGCATCTGTGATGCTATTTCTCTTTTTGGCATGTGTGAACTTAATTAACGAAGCCAGGGGAAGCTCCCTGGCCCTCTGGGAGCATGGTGGACATGGGGGTCATAAAGCAAGCCTGTGGTCTGTGGGTGGGATAACACAGGTGGTTGAGGGTCAAGAAATGGAGGATAGAGAGGGCTGTGTGGCCAGCTGAAGATGAGGTCTTTCTGGTGTTTGCTTCACTGTGTGTGGAACACAGTGTCACACAGACTCCCATCTGTGAATGTTGGCAAGCATCCTCCAAAAGAGGCCAACCTCCCTGCATGACGGAATGTAGGCTTCCTTCTCTAATCACCCTGAGCCCTTCAAATTCTATCATTACTCCATAGAATAGGTGTCACCCCAGCCGTATGGCAGGCGCTATATCATACCAAGTGTCCAACAGAGATGGCTGATTGGTCCAAGGAATGAACACAGCCTTTCGAACCTTTGTTTCCTCATCTATATGGTAGAGATAATGAAAGTAACATCCTACCATTTTACTGATGACAACATGAGATAAAGTCCAGGTAACACTTATCACAGTCTCTGATGTTGTAGGTATTCAATAAGGATTTATTGAGTGAATGGATGAACAAGAAAGTATGAATGAATAGTGGAATCAAATAGCAATTGAATTTAATACTGAAGGAAGCACGAGAGATCAAAATCTAGTCTTTTTCTCCCACTGTGTCTCAGTTTCTTTATCTGTAAAATGAGGACATTAAAACCACCTCCTTCACTGGGTTCCTTGGGGATTAAAATGAACAACATTGAGAATTTTAGGAGAGTTCCTGGAATCTAATAAGCATTCAAACATTGCAGCTGTTGTGAATAATAACAAAACAGGAGAGAGACTTGCCCAAGAATAGCAGTTTGTGGTATGTCCCGCATTATAACTCAAGGCTCCTCCTTGCAGTCCATGCTACTACTTCCTGAACCTTGTGGGTTTGGCCCTGGTCAGAGAATGCCAAAATGCATGTGGCAGATTATTGAAGGGTCACTGGTATACTAGTGGAGACATAGCCTTTCTTTGGAGAACACCTAGGTTAAAAGTCAAGTCCAGAATGCTTTGGCCAATGTTAACAGAACAATCTTGTCCATTTGGAAGCTCACTAGGTCTACTACATATTTTTCAGATTGAGCCAAGTATGCAACAGCAAAGGGAGAATGAAATATAGCCTTTCTCTGCAAGCCAAGCTTGGTGTCCATGTAGGATTTTTTCCTTTAATTCACTGACACACAGCTATTGTATAGGCAGCTGTGGCCTTGGAGCTTTCTCTGGGGGTCAGTATAGACCTCAGGGGCAGGGGACCCTGAAGTCACAAACAACTAGGGCAGGGGCTTCATGAGCACAGGCTCACTGTCTATCTTACTCATCTCTATATCCTTAGTGTCTGCTATGGTGCCTGGCCTAGGTGACATTCCAATGGTGAGTGAATGAAGCACTGTCCTCCTAACCCATCACAGACCCTCTCATGTGGCATGGGCTAAGTGTGTGCTATCTCATCCTATGACTGAAGTAGATAGAGGAGAGGCCTGTGTGGGAAAACAGTGATTTCCTAGAAATTTAGCTCTCTATCCAGGAAAAGCGGCTAATTTATTGAGGAGTGGATCTGTGTCAGGTACAGGATTACAACTGTAGATGCAGTATTTCCTTGCAGTCACAGCAGACCTAACAGATGGTTTACAATCTGCAGAGAGGGGCTCGGAGGCTTCACAAGGCTAAGGGATTTCCCTACGGTCAAATAGCTCCTAAGGAGCAAGGTCGACATAAGGAGACTTGTATTTTGCTGCTTCAAGCCTTTATTAGCCACTATGCTGTGCTCTACTTGGGTCACTGAGATGGTTAGTGGATCACAGGAGACCACCAATCCCTCTGTCTGCTACAGTATTTCCCTCCACTTGCACAGTGCTCACTCCTCCACTTCATTCAGGCCTCTGCTTAATTGTCACCTCCCACAAGAAGCCTGTCAAGATCATCTGATATAAAAAAAATCTAATTCCAAACCCTTCTTTGCTCTCCTTCACATCACTTATCACCACTAGAGATAAATGTCAGTTTTCTCCTGGCTGCTATCACATCCCTATCTATTCCCAGAAGGTAGTTCTATGGGGGCAAGTTCATTATCTGTCCGGTGAACTGCGATTTTTACCAACATCCACGATGGTATCCTACATATAAAAATGCCTGCCACCAGTGCCATGGCTCAATAGGCTGATCCTCTGCCTATGGTGCCAGCACACTGGGTTCTAGTCCCGGTCAGGGCGCAGGATTCTGTCCTGGTTGCTCCTCTTCCAGGACAGCTCTCTGCTGTGGCCCAGGAGTGCAGTGGAGGATGGCCCAAGTGCTTGGGCCCTGCACCCCATGGGAGACCAGGAGAAGCACCTGGCTCCTGCCTTCGGATCAGCGCAGTGTGCCGTCACGGCCATTGGAGGGTGAACCAACAGAAAAGGAAGACCTTTCTCTCTGTCTCTCTCTCTCTCACTATCCACTCTGCCTGTCCAAAAAAAAAAAAAAATGCCTGCCATGTGTTTATGAAGAGATCAAGAAGAGGACTGAATAATCTTTGGTCAGGTATTCACAAGTCTGTTTAATGCTTGAAATTCTCCTTCCCGTTGGTGAGCCCAGGTTTCTTTCATAAGAAAAGACATTAGAGTAGATATTTTGTCAACACTTAAGATACTCACTTCCTGTGGGGAGCAATCCGGACTAGACTGAGTTACTGGAATTAAGACTTATTCTATGCATCTGCTCTCCCACAATATGGCGCTGGGAGAGGAGAAAACAGCTTCTACGCAGCTGCCTCCAGTTCAGCCAATAAACTGTAGGACTTGCTCCTGATTGGAGGAGAGCGGCGCGCTCGGTGTGTGGGTAGCAGAGCACGGATTGGTGGAGAGGACTATATAGGAGGAGAGAGACGGCATGCACGAGGAACATCTAAGAGGAACATCTAAGGGGAACACCTGTGCAGCCCCCGAGAGAGCCGGCCGGCGGTGTGCCACTCCCCTGCGGAAGTGGGGAATGTGGCAGGGGGAACCGCCCTTCCACGGAGGTGGAAGGGACAGCAGCCAACCCGGGAAGAACCAGCAGCAAACCCGGGGAGGGCCGAGCAGACGAAAGAACAGCGCAGGGTCCTGTGTCGTTCCTCCACGAAGAGGGGGAGCGACATAATGGTGCCGTGACTCGGATATGAAGCCTAGGCAGGACTTAGTGTCATTCCTCCACGAAGAGGGGGAGCGACATAATGGTGCCGTGACTCGGATAGGAAACCTAGGAGGGAAGAAACGGGAAGAAGTGGAAAATACCGGAGAGAGAGACTAGCAAACAGCCTAGGGAAAAGCCGGACGGAAAAGGTGCCGGAAGAAGCTATTGAAAGCCTAGGCATAGACTCGGATATGGCCTGTGGGAAAGAAGTTAGGATTGAAAGCGAAAGTGAAAGCTTTCATAGACTCGGATGCGGACTATGGCGGGGAAGCTAGGAGATTGAAAGCGAAAGTGAAACCTGGAGGAGGCTTGGACTCGGATACGGACTGTGGGAAAGAAGTTAGGATTTAAAGTGAAAGCAAGAAGAAACTTAGACTTAGATACGGACTGCAGGTTGAAAGTGAAAGTGAAACCTATAAGAAACTTAGACTTGGATACGGACTGTGGGGAGAGGCCAGGAGAAATGAGGGAGGAATATTGTTGGAAGAAAACTTAGGGAAACATACCGGGTAGAGAAAAATGTTAGGGAGGATGAAGCCGCGAGTGCAGGCCGAGGCGGAGACGGAAGCCATCTTGGAATTCTTCAAGTCACCCCGGGGAGCAAGAGGCGAAGATCTGGAACCAGAGGCAGAGATGTGGGCCGCCAGGTTGGAATTCACCAGGTTAGTCCGGGGAACTTGGATTGAATGCTAGTGGCGGAGACGTAAGCTACGCTGTGTGACTCGCGGAAGCCGCCGCGTGCAGAGAGAGCACGGGGCGTGAATAGATAGGGAACGCGGGGCTGGCGCGAGGCCGTGGTTCGGACGCGAAGGGGCGTGGAGACCGCGGAGTGTGCGCGAGAAGCCGAGCCGCGCAGATCTGGGAACCCGCCGGCGGGGCGAGGCGCCGGGAAGCCGCGCAGAGCCGTGAAGCTGCCGCGGGGCGAGGTGCCGAGAAGCAGCCTCGGGGCGGGCGCCGGGAAGCCGCAGGGATAAGAGAAACAGAAGTTTAGAAGTAAAATGAGAGAAATAGGAATGTCCGGAGATAGAGAAATAGAGAAATAGAAAGGCCTCCCCACAACACAGCAATGAGAGAGCTTGGATTCGGTCTGCCTGATTAGGGCGATAAGCACCAGCAGGCAGCTCGACCAGAGTATGAGCTGCAGGTCACCGAAGATAGGCATGAATCAACACCAATAAGCCTCCCCACAATATGGCAATGAGAAGGCTTGGATTCGGTTTGCCTGATAGGGCTTGTAAGCACCTGCAGGCAGAGCAGAGCATGCGCTGCAGGGCACCGAACACAGGCACGCATCAGCGCCTAAAAACCTCCTCACAACATGGCGAAGAGAGGACCCGGATTCGGTTTGCCTGATTGATAGGACTTGTAAGAACCTGTGGCAACTCTAGCAAGCAGAGCAGAGTGTGTGCCGCGGGGCACCGAAGACAGGCGCGTATCAACGCCAAAAAATAAAAAGAAAGGGGGATCTGTGGGGAGCAATCCGGACTAGACTGAGTTACTGGAATTAAGACTTATTCTATGCATCTGCTCTCCCACAATATGGCGCTGGGAGAGGAGAAAACAGCTTCTACGCAGCTGCCTCCAGTTCAGCCAATAAACTGTAGGACTTGCTCCTGATTGGAGGAGAGCGGCGCGCTCGGTGTGTGGGTAGCAGAGCATGGATTGGTGGAGAGGACTATATAGGAGGAGAGAGACGGCATGCACGAGGAACATCTAAGAGGAACATCTAAGGGGAACACCTGTGCAGCCCCCGAGAGAGCCGGCCGGCGGTGTGCCACTCCCCTGCGGAAGTGGGGAATGTGGCAGGGGGAACCGCCCTTCCACGGAGGTGGAAGGGACAGCAGCCAACCCGGGAAGAACCAGCAGCAAACCCGGGGAGGGCCGAGCAGACGAAAGAACAGCGCAGGGTCCTGTGTCATTCCTCCACGAAGACGGGGAGCGACACAATGGTGCCGTGACTCGGATATGAAGCCTAGGCAGGACTTAGTGTCGTTCCTCCATGAAGAGGGGGAACGACACTTCCCACGTTAGAGTTCCTGGGGTTCATACCCATCTCTGGTTCCTGACTCCAGCTTCTTGCTAATGCAGGTGCTGGGAAACAGCAAAGGATGCCTCAAGTACTTGGGAACCTGCCAGTCACATGGGAAACACAGATGGAGTTCCAAGCATCTGACTTGGGCCTGGCCTAATCTGGTTGTGGCAGTCATTTGGGAAGTGAACCAACCAGTGTATAAGAGTTCACTCTCTCACATTCACATATTCATTCTCTCTCTCTGCCTCTCAAATGAAAAAGGAAAAGAAAAGAAATGGATGCCAGAACCGAGATTGCCTTCACTATATGAGAAGGGCCATTAGATGTGTTCATGAGCTCACCAAAATAGAAGATATCATTATTGCATGAAACATCTATGCACACATATTGTGGACACAGATCTTTTGTCCTGACCAAGTTTAAAAGCTCAGGTCACTGTCAAAGGCCCCTACCTTACCCGGGCTAGGATATTCGACCTAGCATCAAGGTCCCAGCATTTGTAATAGCCAAAATAATAGTGTCCACTCAGCTGAGTCAGCACAGGTCAGCAGTAAAATTATTTTTCAATAGGGAAGGAAGGGGGTAGCTTGATTGGAACCAGTACTCAGCAGTCACATATTATTGGGTGACTCACTTACTTAAATAAGACCAAATTAGTGATAACACTAATCTTAGAACTGAATGAACTCATTATTTTTTTTTTTTACATTTTCATTTGACTAATGGTTTTTAAAGTACTTTGTGAAGTATAAAGTGTAATCTTAGGAGGTAAAAGCCACACTGAGCACTTCAGACCTGATTCGGAGTTGGAGCCATGGGAAGACTTTGAGCAAGGAGGACACATACTAAGAAATCATCTTGGAGAAGCAAACCCACAGCGTGCACAGACAAGTCAAGCCTGTACACTTCCCTTTTTCCCTTCTTGATTGTGCCTTGGGAAGCGTGAGGGGGGAGAGAGTCTTGAGGGTGGGGAATCCCACTTCTAAGACATGCAGAAGGGAGTGGGGGTGGCAAGGAACAGGCCTGGGTGACAGGCACCACTTGTGCCACCCTGATTAGCTGGGAAAATGCAAATCTGCACTTCCTTCCCTGCCGCAGCTAACAAGATAATGAATATTTTCATCAGCTGCAGAGAATACAAACATCTGTAGGAACACCAAACCTACTCTCAGGGGTTGGAGGAGGAGGGAAGGATGCGGAGGTGGGGAAACGCAGAGTCGGAGCAGTTTTAGGGAAGAGGAGATGAGCTGAGATGCTGGGGGAGTGGCTGGGAGCTGGGGGTTCAGCTGGGGCCTCCTTTGTGTCACAATGGAGAGCAGGTAACTGTCTACTGCTCCTTATGCCCATTGCACATTCATGGATGGTGCATTGTATATGAGTAGACTTTGTTCATCACCCATCAATCTATCTACTGGCATCGGCATCCATGCTCCTGCCCATCCATCTATCAACTCACCAAACAGTTATCGAATCCTACTGTGTGCAAAGCATGGACCTAGGCTTAGAGGTAAATAAAGTACCCCTTGTTCTCCTCCTTATCCTCAGGAAGCTCATTTATTTATTTATTTATTTAATTATTAGATGCCTGTTCATGAAGGACTGTGTGCTGGGCACTCACATTCTGGTTGAGGAAAACTGACACATGACCTAGCCCACCACTGAAGGTCAGCTCTACTGAAAAAGAGAGTGGAGGAGGACTGATCACCTAAGCTGTTTGAGAAGAGGTGTTTGAGGAAGAAGATTCAGAGGAAATGACAGACTGCTGACATCAATCAAGGATGACTTAAGAGTAATTTACACAGATAAACTGGAAGGACATTCCCAAACAGCATGGGAAAGTCAGAGTAGTATGAGGAATCCTGCAAAGTCAAGGAACTAAAAGCAACTCTGTAGACATGATCAGGACCTTGAATAATGATGGAAGGGGATTGAGAGATGGGCATGAGGCCAGTTATTTGGAGTCTTGTCCACCAAACTAAAGAGGTTGGACTTTATCAAACTAGGCACAATCAGGAGCTATTGAGGATGTTTTGAGCAGGACAATGGCCTGATCAGACCTGCATTTTAGGAGATCAGTCTAGCTGCTGCATGGATAATGGATTGGAATGGATTAGTGATGAGGATGAGTAAAGAGACTTTGAAAATTCCAGGTGCAGGCAGCCTGACTTTTATGCAATAGTCAGCAAGGTTTGCAGAGGACCATCTCTGAGCCCTGGAAGACAGCTGCAGACACAGACATGCAGCTTTGCTATTTTTTTTTTTGGAAGGCAGAATTAGGAGCATTAGCAAGTGATAGAGAGAGAGAGAGAGAGAGAGAGACAGAGAGAAAGGTCTTCCTGCCCTTGGTTCACCCCCCAAATGGCTGCTACGGCCGGCAGGCTGCACTTATCCGAAGCCAGGAGCCAGGTGCTTCCTCCTGGTCTCCCATGCGGGTGCAGGGCCCAAGCACTTGGGCCATCCTCCACTACCCTCCCAGGCCACAGCAGAGAGTTAGACTGGAAGAGGAACAACCGGGACAGAATCCGGCGTCCCAACCGGGACTAGAACCTGGGGTGCCGGCGCCTCAGGCAGAGGATTAGCCTACTGAGCCATGACGCCAACCCATAGCATTGCTATTTAAACAGCTCTGTGTCTCAGCAGAAATAACTCCTCAAGAGTTGGGGGCTACTAACAATCCCTCTGTCATGGAGTTTCAGTGGAGAACAAATGAAATAATGTGTGCCAAAGTGGCCTACAAGGTCTAAGGCACAGTAGCAATATTAGTGATCAGTGATTTAATTATAGCAGTAACACTGGGTCTAATTGTCACTTTACTCTGTCTTTCATTCCCATAGCTAAAATCCAGAAACAGAAAATGGACAAAAATTGGAGCCTCAAGGCCTTGGTTTTCCCAATTACTGTCTGTGAGCTTGAAAATTCTTCTGAATCTCTCTGCTTCAGTTTCTGTACCTCTGAAATGGGGATAATATTCCTCTTTTTGTCTATTTTACAGGAACCCCAGGAAGGCTCATATGGATGACATTCAAGCGCGATAAAAAGTGCAAATCTTTCATCCCTTAAAGAGGAAAGCAAATGTGAACTCAAATCCTTCGAGCATCTTCCATGTGTGCCATAATTTAGAACAGGGGTTTATCTGCAGGTTCAGCCCCTGGTTTTATAGACCGTGAGCTAAAAATGTTCTTTAGATTATCAAATGGCTATTGAAAAATCAAAAGGGGGATAATACTTTGTGTGAAATGTGAACATTATATGATATTCAAAACTCAGTGTCCATCAAGAAAGTTTTATTGGAACACACCCACTACGCAACTAAGGGATAGGTTCAATTACATACTGTGTGTGGCTGCCACTGCAGAATTGATCACTGTATTTGCAGCAAACATCACGTGGCTGCAAAGCTCAACACATTTACTATCTGAAAACGTTTGCTGAGCCTGACTTTAAATATATTGACTTATGAGGCTAGTGCTGTGGCATAGTAGGTGAAGCCTCCTCCTGCAGTGCCAGAATCCCATATGGGCACTGGTTTGTGTCTTGGCTGCTCCTCTTCTGATTTAGCTCCCTGCTGATGGCCTGGGAAAGAAGCAGAGGATGGCCCAGGTGCTTGGGCCACTGCACCTGCATGGGAGACCCAGAAGAATCTCCTGGCTCCTTACTTCTGATCTGCCCATCTCTGGACTTTGTGGCCATTTGTGGAGTGAAACAGCGGATGCAAGATCTTTTGTTCTGCCTCTCCCTCTTTCTGTCTATAATTCTGTCTCTCAAATAAATAAATAAATCTTTAAAAAAATAAAAAATACACTGACTTATTTGTATGTCCTCTCCTACCCCCAGACCTCCTGCAAACATGCAAGCAAACCCACAAAGGGCACAGTGCTGACAGGAGTACCACCTGTGTTTGTGTGGGGATGTAGACAGGAAGACTTGGATTTTTATCCAACTCCAACAATGATTGGCTGTGTGACCTAGGGCAAGGTCCTTCACTTCCCTGAGTGTTCGTTTCTCTGTAGATCAAATGTGGATCCTAAAGCCTGGCTGTTATGGTGACAGAGAAGCCTGAATGGGATGAAAAGTAGAGAAAATGCTATGCAGCATCTGGCCCATGGTAGATACTCAGTAAGCTCCACAAGGTGTCCCTTTTCTAAAACATGCTAAGTGCTGAGTTAGACTTTTGAGAATAGGAGCCTCGGGGGGAGGCGAGGGAGAGAAACAACCAGATAACTACAGCACCAGAAGTGTATAAGCGGGCTATTGAAGAAGCCCCCAAAAAGGGAAATAAGAATGTGGCTGTTGGGCCAGTGTTTGGTATAATGTTAAGTCACTGCTTGGAACATTTGCATCCCATATGGGAGTGCCCAGTTCAAATCCCAGCTATGCTATTTCCAATGCAGCCTCCTGATAATGTGTACTCTGAGAGGCAACAGGTGATGGCTCAGTACTTGGGTCCCTGCTGCCCATGTAAGAGACCTGAATGGAGTTTCAGGCTCCTGGCTTGGCCTGGCCCAACCTTGGGTATTGTGGGCATTTAGGAACTGCACCAGGAGATGGAGAATCTGTTTCTTTTTTTCTTTTTATTTTTTAAAAGGATTTTATTTATATTTGAGAGGTAGAGTGACAGACAGAAAGAGGGAGAGACAGAGAGTAAAGTCTTCCATCCTCTGATTGACTCACCAAATGGCACAATGGCTGGAGCTGAGCTGATCAGAAACCAGGAGCCAGGAGCTTCTTCCAGGTCCTCCTCATGGGTGCAGAGGCCCAGGGACTTGGGCCATCCTCTGATGCTTTCCCAGGAGCATTAGCAAGGAGCTGGATGGGAAGTGGGAGCAGCCGAGTCTTGACCTGACGTGCCCATTTGAGAAGACAGCACTGCAGGCCTGGGCTTTAACCCACTGAGCCACAGTGCCAGCCCCTCTCTCTGTTTCTATCTGTGTGTGCACATATGTGTACACACATACATGTACATGTTTTCAGATAAAACATCTGAAAACAAATATAAAAATTTTTTTTTAAAAAGAATGTAATTTACTGATGATTGTTTAGGTACTGAACACTATGTGGGGCCCATCACTCACAGAACATCTAAATCTTTCTAGTGTTCTTTTTATACAAGGTATATTCTTTTCATTCTATAGGTAAGGGATCTGACCTGAGAAGTTGCATGACTTGGCCAGGATCACACAGCTAGTTTGGCAGATACTGTGATGCTCTACCCAGGTCTCCCTTCAAGGGAGGATCAGTCCCCTGTAGGGACTGCCTCAGCCATAGAGAGCTGCCTTGCTCTCTAAGATCCTGCCACTGCCCAGTGAGACTTACTCCCATGACTGGTCATGGAGTCAGGGGCATAGGTATAAAGGCTTAGACATCTCAGCCCAACTCAGAACAACACAATATAACTGCTTCATCAGAGAGCTTCCTATGTGGTCAGTGAGGCTAGGGTTGGGCCTACAGCACAGCTGAACTTCTTCACAGTCCTACTTCCATCCAACCCTCCCACAATGTTCAGCCCAAAGCCATTCCCTAATGCATATCCCACTTGTTGAATTCAGCTTCCGCTCCCTTAGCAAACAAAGCTTGGAATGACAACTGTTAAGTGAGGCAGCCAACATTTGAACCACATCAGTTTATCAATTTCAACTTCTTTCTGCAGTTAGCAGCACATTTACTATTGCAAGTATCTACCGTCTCCCAAGAATTGAGATCCCCTCTTGATCCCTGCCTTTGAGGAGCTCGGAGTACAATAAATGCACATTTGTTAATTCTGATATAATTGCCTCTACACCTTTATGTCACTGCCGACATTGAGCATTTTAACTACTTCTCATTTTATTTGGAAGTTGAGAGACATATTATCTTAAAGAAAAGGGAAGGACTAATGATGGCAGTGATCTAGTCCTTGGTTTTCTGAAAAGCCTTTGCCATACCTTGGCCTCTCTGTATGCCTGTATGCTCAGCCTTACCATTCCCGCTTTTGTCCCCTCATTTGATTCTGTATCAATCCTCTTTAACTTTGAGAGATTTGAGAGACCCTGTGTGAAACATGGGTGCCTCTACAGCATGCTGACTAACAATAAATTTGAGGACTGAGACAGCATGGGGATGAATTAGGTTAATGCAGCCTGAGAGGGCTCCCTCTGAACAGAGGCCAAGTTCTATCTGAGAGCTTTACCTGTAGAGCAGCCTAACGAAACCGTTTATGCAAAGAAGGGCCCATTCTCCCTCCTTTCCCAACATGAGTCTACCAGGCACCTGCGGCTATACCTACAGATGGGTCTTGGCCCCTTTGTCCTGGACCAGCTGAGGTGCTGAGGCTTTCCAAATCCCCCTGCCCACAATGGTATTTGGAGTTAAATCAGGACCTCAGAAAACTCCAGCTGCCTCCCCTCTGGCTAGCTTCGGACCTTCCTTAAGCCAGGACACAGGGGACTTGAAATGCAAACGGTTTTGACCTTCCTTAAGGCTACACGACATTGAGTTTCAACATTTAAATGTGCATGCCTTTTGCCCAAAAGGCTTTGCTTCCAGATTTATCCTAAGGAGACAAGCAATCAAATGTGCACAGCTGTATTTACAAGGATGCTTTCCACAACATACTTTATAATACTGAAGAGCTGGAAATAATCTAAATGTCTATCAATGGGGGATTGATTAAATGAATTATAAGTCTAGATAATGGAATACTGCACAGGCACTAACCAATCTTTATAAATCGGAATAGAAAGATCTATAAGGGATAGTGAAAAAGACAAGCATACTCTCAGCCATCCTTACATAAATTTTTCCATATACAATATATGATAACAAGCACAGTTATTTGAAAAGAATTTCACTAAAACATGAAGGTGGTCACCAGCAGGTGAAACTTCAGATTTTTAGCTTTCTACTTTTTAAATATTTAGTGGAAGGGCAGGCATTTGGCCTACTACTTAAGCCCGTGGTTGGGACACCCATATTCCATCTCAAAGTGCCTGGCTTCAAGTCCTAGCTCCATTCCTGATTACAACTTCTGCAAATGCACACTGTGGGAGGCAGCAGATGATGGCTCAAGTAGTTGTGTCCCTGCGACTTATTCAGGAGACCCAGATTGGTTTCTGGATACCAGCTTTGACTTGGCCCAGCCCCAGACATTGATGGTATTTGAGGAGAAAACCAGTGGATTGATAGGTGATTTCTGCCAAACTGTCCATTTTTCTCTGTGTGTCTTTCTATTTTGCTCTGTCTCCATGCCTCTCAATAAAGAAAGTTTTTTAAAAAAATTGATGGGATGGGATGTGACACAGATGACCAGCGGGGAGAGCAGGGATGCCCAGTGCTCCGAGTCCAAACATCGGCGCTGGAAGGGGGGGTACTGGTACAGATGCGTTTCTCTCTCCACCAACCTTGCAAAAGCAAGAAAGAGACAAAGAGCAGGCCCCACTCTGGATATACATAACAAAAGGGGAGAGCTAAGGAACTGAGGCGCTACAATTCAGTAGCCTAGGCAACCCAGTGGGAGTCCGCAGGAGAAACTGAGCCCGCACAGACTCTTTGGGTAGAAGCCAGAGATTGGAAGCTAAATACCATCAGTTCTGCTCAGCCGTGTGGTATTACTTACCTCCTGAATAAAAAAATAAAATTAAATAAATAAATAAATAGAGAGAGAGAGAGAGATTTACCACGCATAACCTGAGGGTGTCACCTTTGCACACCCTTAACCAGGAAGAACCAAGCAGAGCTCTCAGGCCACACCCATCTCAAGCCTCCAAGGCTCCTCCAACAGCAGACAGTCCACTTAACACAGACATAGTATAAAAAAAAAAAAAAACCCAACTCACAGTGAGGGAAGAAGAATTAACAATGCCAAGCAACAAACACAAAAATCGAGGGAACAAAATCAACGATGACACTATGATGCCTCCAAGTAAACAAAACACCCCAAGCCAAGATTATGAAGATGATGACATAGAAGAAATGCAAGATACGGATTTCAAAAAATTTACGATAAGAACATTTAGAAGTTTTCAAAAGCAAATCCTTGAACTACAGAAATCCTTATTGGACAGGATTGAAAATCTCTCTCGTGAAAATGAAATTTTAAGGAAGAATCAAAATGAAACGCAGAAACTAGTAGAACAGGAAAGTGTGATAGTGAAGAGAAATCAAAATGAAATGAAGAGCTCAATAGATCAAATGACAAACACATTAGAAAGGCTAAAAAACAGAGTCAGTGAAACAGAAGAGAGAATATCGGACTTAGAAGACAGCACAGGAAAACATACAGTCAAACCAAAGAAAAGAAGAAGAAATTAGAAATTTAAAAAATATTGTTGGGAATCTACAGGATACTATTAAAAAAACCAACATTCGAGTTCTAGGAGTTCCTGAAGGCATGGAGAGAGAGAAAGGATTAGAAGGCCTTTTTAGTGAGATACTAGCAGAGAACTTTCCGGGTCTGGAGAAGGACAGAGACATCCTAGTACAGGAAGCTCATAGAACCCCTAGTAAGCATGACCAAAAGAGATCCTCACCACAGTGAAACATACAGAAAAGATCCTAAAATGTGCAAGAGAGAAACGTCAGATTACTCTCAGAGGATCTCCAATTAGATTCACAGCAGACTTCTCATCAGAAACACTACAGGATAGGAGGGAATGGCGAGACATGGCCCAGGTACTAAGAGAGAAAAATTGCCAGCCCAGAATATTATATCCTGCTAAGCTCTCATTTGTGAATGAAGGTGAAATAAAGACCTTTCATAGCAAACAGAAATTGAAAGAATTTGCCACCACTCGTCCGGCCCTGCAAAAGATACTTAAAGATGTGCTACACTCAGAAACACAGAAACACGGCCATCAATATGAAAGAAGGTAAAGGAAGAAAACATACCAGTAAAAGAGCATAGGAAGCTCAAAGCATATACTACAAAATATCTCCGGGAAAATGGCAGGGCAAAGTCACTATGTATCAATAGTCACATTAAACCTTAATGGACTTAACTCTTCCGTTAAAAGACACCGATTGGCAGACTGGCTTAAGGAACAAAACCCAACTATTTGCTGCCTACAAGAAACACATCTCTCTAACAAAGATGCATGCAGACTGAAAGTGAAAGGTTGGAAAAAGATATTCCATGCCAACAGAAACCAAAAAAAAGCAGGTGTAGCCATATTAATATCAGACAAAATAAACTTTAATACAAAAACTGTTAAGAGAGACAAAGAGGGGCACTATATAATGATTAAGGGTTCAATTCCACAGGAAGATGTAACTATTATAAATGTATATGCACCTAATTACAGGGCACCAGTCTATTTTAAAGATATGTTAAGGGACTTAAAGGGAGACTTAGATTCCAATACAATAGTACTGGGGGACTTCAATACTCCACTCTCAGAAATAGACAGATCATCCAGACAGAAGATCAACAAGGAAACAGCAGATTTAATCGACACTATTGCCCAAAAGAATCTAACAGATATCTACAGAACTTTCAATCCTACATCTAAAGACTTTACATTCTTCTCAGCAGCGCATGGAACCTTCTCTAGGATTGATCACATACTAGGTCATAAAGCAAGTCTCAGCAAATTTAAAAGAATTAGAATCTTACCATGCAGCTTCTCAGACCACAGCGGAATGAAGTTGGAAATTAGCAACTCAGGAAACCCTAGAAAGTATGCAAACACATGGAGACTGAACAACATGCTCCTGAATGAACACTGGGTCATTCAAGAAATCAAAAGAGAAATCAAAAACTTTCTGGAAGTAAATGAGGATAACAACACAAGATATCAAAATTTATGGGATACGGCAAAAGCAGTATTGAGAGGCAAGTTTACAGCAATAGGTGCCTATATCAAGAAATTGGAAAGGTACCAAATAGATGAGCTTTCAGTGCATCTCAAGGACCTAGAAAAACTGCAGCAAATCAGACCCAAATCTAGTAGGAGAAGAGAAATAATTAAAATCAGAGAAGAAATTAACAGGATTGAATCCAAAAAAACATTACAAAAAATCAGCCAAGTGAAGAGCTGGTTTTTTTGAAAAAATAAACAAAATTGACACCCCATTGGCCCAACTAACTAAAAAAAGGAGAGAAAAGACCCAAATCAATAAAATCAGAGATGAGAAAAGGAAACATAACAACAGACACCACAGAAATAAAAAGAATCATCAGAAATTACTACAAGGACTTGAATGCCAGCAAACAGGAAAATCTATCAGAAATGGATAGATTCCTGGACACATGCAATCTACCTAAATTGAACCATGAAGACATAGAAAACCTAAATAGACCCATAACTGAAACAGAAATTGAAACAGTAATAAAAGCCCTCCCAACAAAGAAAAGCACAGGACCAGATGGATTCACTGCTGAATTCTACCAGACATTTAAAGAACTAATTCCATTTCTTCTCAAGCTATTCAGAACAATTGAAAAAGATGGAATCTCCCAAATTCTTTCTATGAAGCCAGCATCACCTTAATCCCTAAGCCAGAGAAAGATGCAGCACTGAAAGAAAATTACAGACCAATATCCCTGATGAACATAGACGCAAAAATCCTCAATAAAATTCTCGCCAATAGAATACAACAACACATCAGAAAAATCATCCAAATCATCCACCCAGACCAAGTGGGATTTATCCCTGGTATGCAGGGATGGTTCAACATTCGCAAATCAATCAATGTGATTCACCACATTAACAGACTGCAGAAGAAAAACCATATGATTATCTCAATAGATGCAGAGAAAGCATTCGATAAAATTCAACAACCTTTCATGATGAAAACTCTAAGCAAATTGGGTATAGAAGGAACATTCCTCAATATAATCAAAGCAATTTATGAAAAACCCATGGCCAGCATCCTATTTAATGGGGAAAAGTTGGAAGCATTTCCACTGAGATCTGGCACCAGACAGGGATGACCACTCTCACCACTTCTATTCAACATAGTTCTGGAAGTTTTAGCCAGAGCCATCAGACAAGAAAAAGAAATTAAAGGAATACAAATTGAGAAGGAAGAAGTCAAACTATCCCTCTTTGCAGACGATATGATTCTTTACTTAGAGGATCCAAAGAACTCTACTAAGAGACTATTGGAACTCATAGAGGAGTTTGGCAAAGTGGCAGGATATAAAATCAATGCACAAAAATCAACAGCCTTTGTATACACAATCAATGCCACGGCCGAGAAAGAACTGCTAAGATCAATCCCATTCACAATAGCTACAAAAACAATCAAATACCTTGGAATAAACTTAACCAAGGACGTTAAAGATCTCTACGATGAAAATTACAAAACCTTAAAGAAAGAAATAGAAGAGGATACCAAAAAATGGAAAAATCTTCCATGCTCATGGATTGGAAGAATCAACATCATCAAAATGTCCATTCTCCCAAAAGCAATTTATAGATTCAATGCAATCCCAATCAAGATACCAAAGACATTCTTCTCAGATCTAGAAAAAATGATGCTGAAATTCATATGGAGGCACAAGAGACCTCAAATAGCTAAAGCAATATTGTACAACAAAAACAAAGCTGGAGGAATCACAATACCAGATTTCAGGACATACTACAGGGTAGTTGTAATCAAAACAGCATGGTACTGGTACAGAAACAGATGGATAGACCAATGGAACAGAATTGAAACACCGGAAATCAACCCAAACATCTACAGCCAACTTATATTTGATCAAGGATATAAAACCAATTCCTGGAGCAAGGACAGTCTATTCAATAAATGGTGCTGGGAAAACTGGATTTCCACGTGCAGAAGCATGAAGCAAGACCCCTACCTTACACCTTACACAAAAATCCACTCAAAAGGGATTAAAGACCTAAATCTACGACCTGACACCATCAAGTTATTAGAGAACATTGGAGAAACCCTTCAAGATATTGGCACAGGCAAAGAGTTTCTGGAAAAGACCCGGGAGGCACAGGCAGTCAAAGCCAAAATCAACTATTGGGATTGCAGTCAGGAGAGTGAAAAGACAACCGACAGAATGGGAAAACATATTTGCAAACTATGCAACAGATAAAGGGTTAATAACCAGAATCTACAAAGAGATCAAGAAACTCCACAAAAACAAAACAAACAACCCACTTAAGAGATGGGCCAAGGACCTCAATAGACATTTTTCAAAAGAGGAAATCCAAATGGCCAACAGACACATGAAAAAATGTTCAAGGTCACTAGCAATCAGGGAAATGCAAATCAAAACCACAATGAGGTTTCACCTCACCCCGGTTAGAATGGCTCACATGCAGAAATCTACCAACAACAGATGCTGGCGAGGATGTGGGGAAAAAGGGACGCTAACCCACTGTTGGTGGGAATGCAAACTGGTCAAGCCACTATGGAAGTCATTCTGGAGATTCCTCAGAAACCTGAAGATAACCCTACCGTTCAACCCAGCCATCCCACTCCTTGGAATTTACCCAAAGGAATTTAAATTGGCAAACAAAAAAGCTGTCTGCACCCTAATGTTTATTGCAGCTCAATTCACAATAGCCAAGACCTGGAACCAACCTAAATGCCCATCAACGGTAGACTGGATAAAGAAATTATGGGATATGTACTCTTTAGAATACTATACCGCAATAAAAAAAATGAAATTCAGTCATTTGCAACAAAATGGAGGAATCTGGAACACATCATGCTGAGTGAAATAAGCCATTCCCAAAGGGACAAATACCATATGTTCTCCCTGATCGGTGACAACTGACTGAACACCAAAAAGGAAACCTGTTGAAGTGAAATGGACACTATGAGAAACGGTGACTTGATCAGCATAGCCCTGACTGTTAATGAACAACTTAATACATTATCCCTCTTAGTACTTTTTTTGTCTGTTCTACTTAATATGACTGGGTTAATTCTATAATTAATACACAGTTATTCTTAAGTGTTGAAATTTAACTGAAATGTGATCCCTGTTAAATATAAGAGTGGGAAGAGATGTACAATATGGGACATGCTCAAGCTGACTTGCCCCAAATGGTAGAGTTAGAAACATACCAGGGGATTCCAATTCAATCCCATCAAGGTGGCATGTACCAATGCCATCTCACTAGTCCAAGTGATCAATTTCTGTTCACAATTGATCATAATGAAAGGACTAAGAGTCAAAGGGATCACATAAACAAGTCTAGTGCCTGCTAATACTAACCGATAGAATAAATAAAGGGGAGAGCGATCCAACATGGGAAGCGAGATACACAGCAGACTCATAGAATGGCAGATGTCCTAAACAGCACTCTGGCCTCAGAATCAGCCCTAAAGGCATTCGGATCTGGCTGAAAAGCCCATGAGAGTATTTCAGGCATGGACAAGTCACTCTGGCAAAAAAAAAAAAAAAAAAGGACCTAAATAAAGATCTCTGTGAGTGAGATCCCAGTGGAAAGAACAGGTCTTCAAAGAAGGAGGTACCTTTCTCTGAAGGGAGGAGAGAACCTCCACTCTGACTATGACCTTGTCTGAATATGATCAGAGTCGGCGAACTGAAAAGGCTTCCATAGCCTTGGCAACTCCTGACTGGAGCATAGGGAGATTACTGATGCCATAATCAGGAGTGTCAATTTGTAAAGTCAACAACAGGAGTCACTGTGCACTTACTCCTCGTGTAGGATCTCTGTCCTTAATGTGCTGTACATTGAGATTTAATGCTATAACGAGTACTCAAACAGTATTTTTCACTTTGTGTTTCTATGTGGGTGTAAACTGTTGAAATCTTAATGTATACTAAACTCATCTTCTGTATATATAGAAAATTGAAATGAATCCTGATATGAATGGAAGGGGAGAAAGAGCGGGAAAGGGGAGGGTTGCGGGTGGGAGGGAAGTCATGGGCGGGGGAGCCAATGTAATCCATAAGCTGTACTTTGGAAATCTATATTCATTGAATAAAAGTTAAAAAAAATTGATGGGATGTTCTGCAGAAATATGAGCTAACTATATTGGAGGGAGTGGATAAAGGCTGGGAAGACATGGCAAACCTCAATCAATGGTCACATGTAACAGTTATCATAAGGATGCCTGGCAAAGGCAGACCTTAGAAAAATGGCCAAGAACTATGACAGAGAGACACAATGCAACTGTGCCAACAGACATTTACTCATACACACACATAAATACACATTCACATATACATACACAAACACGTGTACCAACACACACACTCACATCATATACACACAAACATGCATTCACACTCCACACCTAAGCACACTCATGGATATACAAACACATACCCTAGTGCACGTGGCTAGAGAACACCAAGCCTGCAGAATGGCTCCAGTGGGCACCCCCTCCCCATGTCTGCTGCCTGCTCAAACCATGTGTCCCCTCTGCATAGACTCTGGCTGCCCCTCACTGACTGCTAAAGTGGTCTCTCTGTGGAGAGAGGGAGGGTAGGCTTGCCACAGGCAAAGGGAGTTGTTCGAGCTTAATTAAGCATGATGCCCAGAGACAGGCTTGGAGGATGTATTGTAAGACACATTCTGTTGAACTTGGAACCCCTGATCTCTAGGCGTGTGCAGGTCTGACAAAACATTTCAAAGCAGAGGAGAACATTAGGAATGGAGGAAGCTGACAGCTCCTAATAGCACAGTAACAAGGAGATGCTAATAAAGCGTGTGGCTGAGAGCTGAGCAGCACTAGAGTCACACACAGACCAGGGGGCTCCTTCAAAGGCACGTTGGCAATGTATGGACCTTGCTTCTGATGTCTTCTTCCCTCTCAAGCATCACAGCACAAGGACAGGCACTTCGGGTGTACCGTATTCACAAACTCCCACAGCAATCAGGGGTCCCTGCAGTCAGCACTGGCAAATACACGGTTAAGAACCTGCTGGGGTCCAAATAATGGGAGAGCAGTGAAGTGGAATCATGCAGTAAATATACCTGTAAAGGAGGGGAAGAAGGGAGGGAGAGAAGGAGGTACACTCCATTTCCTAATTGCATGTCTGCAGTAAAACAGACCTCATTCCTTCATAAACAACCTGTGCAATTGTTGATGCCTCTAGTTTTCTTTTCAAGAAAAAAGTTACTAAACACCTACTTTGTGCCAAAATCTAAGCACTGAAGATGAAAACAAAGCAAAAACAAAGCACAAAAATAAACAAAGGCCCTGTCTGCAAGCACTTAGCAGTCTAGTAAGGGAGATGTACGAGTGAAACGACAGTTGGAATATATTGTAAGCTCCCTAAATCTAATGCTCTGCCTCTACTTCCTGGTAAAAGTCTTCCTTGAAAGAGCTATCCCACTAATTCCAATGTCTGTCATCCCCAGTTATTCATGACCTACAGTATTGGATTCCACTTTCCCCTAGGTAACCTCTGAGTAGCAAGTGACACAGAGGATCACACAGTCCTCATGATGCTTCTTCTCCTGGAGACTCCCTGAGATCCCACCCTCTGGAGTTTCCTCCCAGCTCACTGACCAATCCTCCTGCATCCTGACTGGCTCCTTTGCTTGTCTTCAGCTCCATAACATGCCTTGGCTCTTTGTACACTGCACAATTGCTATGGTGTGAATCTGTGTACCTCCCTCCCCAATTCTTACGTTGAAATACTAACCTCAAGGAGTGATAGTATAAGGTGGTCAGGCCTTTGGGAAATATGCTTAGATCATGTGGGTGGAACCCTCATGAATGGGATTTGTGCCCATGTAAAACAGGCCCAAGAGAGATTCTTTGCCCCTGCCACCATGCAAAGACACAGCAAGAAGGCACTCTCTATATGCTAGAAGGTAATCTTTCATTAGACACCAAATCTATATTGATCTTGCATGTCCCAAATCAAAAATGGAAACAAATACTTTTCTGTTGTTTATAAGCTACCCAGTTTTTGGCACTTTGTTACAGCTGTACAAATGGGCTAAGATGACATTCTTACCTCTAGTGGTTATTTTAAAGGTCATCTATATTCTGGTGATGATCAATTGGGCAAGTTTTAGAATTAACTGTGAGATGTGTTTGTCTACCAAGTAGAGTTATTCTATCTAATTGGATACACCTGTCCGTGGCTCTGAAGCCACTCATGCTAGGGATACATATTTGGGAGACAGCATACATGGGATTACCTGAGAGTATATAGGCGTAGAATCCATAGGGAGAGAAGACCAAAGTTCTGAGAATAAATACCCAAGAAAGTTGATAAGTGTCTAAAGAGGAAGGAAGGAAAACATGAGTGTGATACACACAGAAGACAGAGAAGAAGTTCTCAAGAGTAAACAACTATGCTAAATAAAGAGAAAAGTTGGCATAAATTGACAAGTGATCCATGGGTAAGGATGTCACCACTGAACAGGTGTACTTCGGGCCTTGGGAGAGGTATTGCCTATGGGTGACGGGTGTAGAAGCCAGACTGTCGTGGGTGGAAGAGTAAGTGGGAAGTGAGGAAGTAGAGACCATCTGCATAGACTTCTCTTTCCAGAAAGCTGGCTGTGAATGGAAGACATAAGGTGGTAGTTGAAGGCAATTGAAAGTTTGAGGAGGGAGTGAGATCAGAGAAATGAACAATATATTTATGGGCTGAGGGGAGAGATCAGATGCGAGGGAGATACTTAAGATAAAATGAAGAGTTACTAATGGCATCAGAGTTACTAATGCTATCAGGGGACAGCAAAAGTATCAAGTGGTAGAAGAAACACCCATTCCCCTAAGCCAATAGGGAATGAAATAATGGGTGTGCATGTGGGTATGTGAAAGAGGTTTGGAAGTTATACCCATTTTTGCCTAAAGGTCTCATGTATTTTTCTTTAAAATAGTAGAAGAGAAATGACAGCTGAAGTTGTGTTCATCTCTATGGACTTACAAAAGCCATGGCATGGAATGGGGAGGAGAAGATCAGCAAGAGAACTGCCTACTGTTGAGGACACAGCTGATTTCGGAAACCATGGAGTGGTAATGTTGCCAATCTACAACGTAGTGGGGATTAAGACAACTACACAAGGTTACCACCAGGTTGGAAAAAATGTTCATTTAGGGCTGGGTACATATGAAAGACAAGTCTTCCCTCCACATACATAGTCCACAATGATGATAGTAACATCGGGTACCATTTGTTAAGTGCTGCTTATGTGCCAACTACCTGACACACAGTATTGTTAATTCTCAGGATAGTGCTGAATATCTCCCTCCCATCCTTTTCCCCAAAGAGTCCAGGTCCCAGAAAGGTGATGTAATTTGCTCAAGGTTCACAAGCCCATCTGACTACAAATCCCTGGCTCTTTCCTTTACTCTACACCTTGTCACAACATTTGAGACTTGATGTTAGCTCTCATTTTCCCTCTGAGCATTTGCTTCTCCAGGATAAACAATTCCAGGCTTTGAACAGTTCCTTATGGGACCTTGTTTCCAGTCCTCTCACTCTTCTGTATTTCTCTCCATTTGTTAGTTTCCCGTTCATGAACACACATGTACTTACATGCACTTTTTTCAAAGTGGTAATTAGTTCCCTGTGGGAAAGCCAAGCCTACTCAGTAAAAAGTTCTTGAGAAAGACTCTGCGGAAGGTCTTCCCCAAGGACACCTTTATTTGCTTCAATCCACTTTCCTCCCTAAGCCTGTTTTCCAGGTAAGATGCCCTTCAAGGAGCCAAAGGCACAGAACCCCCATTACACGGAGCTTCACCACTACTCTAGAACTCCCTCTGCAGATTGACCCCATGGTCCAAGAAGAAATAACCTGCAATCTTATGTGTTTTCTTCCCACGTTTTGTACTTGCTTCACCTGCTGATCTCTCTGCCAGAAATACCCATTCCTCTGTCCTTTTTAAAATTCTTTTTATTTTAAAAGGCAGAATTATAGAGAGAGGGAAAGAGAGAGACAGAGATCTTCCATCCACTGGTTTACTCCTCAAATGGCTGCAATGGCCAGAGCTAGGTCAATCTGAAGCCAGGAGCCAGGAGCTTATTCTGGGTCTCCCACGTGGCTACAGGGGCCCAAGCACTTTGACCATTCTCTGCTGTTTTCCCAGGCCATAACAGAGAGGTAGATCAGAGGAGGAGCAGTTGGAACATGAACCGGTACCCATATGGGATGCGGACATCTCAGGCAATTTACATGTTGTGTCACAGTGCCGGCCCCTTGTCTGTCCTTTTCTAACAACCATATACCCATCATGATTCAACTCAGACATCACCTCTTAGAAACCTTCCCAGGCAGCCTGGCTACCTCAGATACCTGTTGCACTTCATGCATCTTCTACCCTAACATGAGGTTAGCAGAGTGCAGTGATTAAGAGAGTAGGCTAATGAGCTTGCCAATCAGAATAGACAAAATCTGGCATACGGTTTCCACTCATGTCACTTGCATTTTCTCAGGTATAGAACAGTGAATACCTATCTCATAGGGTTGTTGTGAAGAAAAATGAGCTGATTCACATAAAGCACCAAGTACAGTGTTCACTGCATACTCAATTACAGTTATTCCTCAATTTATACTTATAATCCACACCCCTCCACTCTCACCAGACCAAGAGTACCAAGAGGGAGGGGATAACAGCCAATTCATGGTTCTATTTCCCATACCTCATGCATAGTTCAGTGCATTGTAGGGACTTATGAATAAATGGATGGGTGAATCTAAGTCACCTCAGCGTATAGTGACCCTAGGATCACATTATCTGCAATTACCTACTTAATTTCCATTATGTTCACAGAGCAACATATCTGGGTAAGATACATTTTCTTCATTTGAGGGATTGGAGGCTTCTCTGAGGACACATGATTTGATGATGAGATTTTATGGGTCAAGTGCCAAGTTCTGTGCAAGACTTGGATGATGGTAATAGTTATGCCCAACTGAAATATGGTTTCATCCATTTGGACCAAAACTAGGAGGCCAAGTAAACAAGATGGTAGACAGGCAAGGAAAAAGTCTAAGTTGTATGGAATAGTAGAGGCTTTGCATCAGGGTTAATATTCCATTGATACTCATGCATACAACCTTCCTGGAGTTAATGGCTTATAGTCAATCTGACAGCTCTAAGGTCCATTTTGATTGTTTCACAGTTGTGCTATTGCATTTATGAAATATATTAAATATTTCCTCTCTCTGAGACACCAGTATCCTCCTTTCACAGAGGCAGGGCTAGGAAAAGTTATGGGGAACACAATTAGAGGATTGTGAATTCAAAGACTAGATTTCAGATGGCCATAAGCTAATATCAAAGAAGTCGCATTTGGGTCAGGAAAAAACTGACTATCTAATTGAGTCAATGATGTAGAAAACTGAATACTGCCATGTAAAATACTCCTTAGAAGACTCAATTGGCTGGTTCTGTCATTGTGGTATAGGAGGTAAAGCCTTCACCTGCAATGCAACATCCCATATAGGTGCTAGTTCGCATCCCAGGTGCTACATTTCTGATGCAGCTCCCTGATGATGGCTGAGAAAAGCAGCTGAAGGTGGCCCAAGTGTTTGGGCCCTTGCCACCATGTGGGAGACTTGGAGGAAGCTCCTGGCTTCAGCTTGGCCCAAGCCTGGCCAATGCAGCCACTTGGGAAGTGAAAAAACAGATGGAAGATCTCTCTCTCTCCCTCTTTCTCTGTAACTGCCACTTTCAAATAAATAAATACATCTTTAAAAAATAAAATAAATAAAAGACTTATTCTGCCAGGGATTCACTATGGGTTAAAGTGATCAACCCTATTCCCAGGACTATTATCCCCTTGACTACCTTCTTCTCAGTCACCAGAGCCTTGTGACTTGGGCCAACAGCCTCATCACAGCTGCAGTTGCCAGAATCTGACTCCAGTTAAAGGAAATTTATGAAGCCCTAGGTCAGAGCTCAGGGGACTTAGCTTCAGGTTAGCACTTAGTATTCACATCTGTTAAACACACACTAAATTGTATAGACATTGTTTCTTTATGGGTGTGTCCTTCCTGCCAACCTAAGGATTTCCTAAAAAAGCAGTGGTATAAGAGAAGAAAGGAAAGATAAATAAAGAAATGAATGGAAGGGGAAAGATTAGGACTATTTCTGGTTTTAGTTGCTTCCCAATAACCAGTTTTGAATACTAGACCTCCATCCTATTTTCCCAAATAGCTGTTTTGATAGCCTTCCCAGTGAGCTATGTTATTTTGATCCTTGATACTTTCCCTTTAAAACTGTATCTCCAAATTTTTTTTGCCTCATAAACATGCCTGATGCTCACTACAAAATCCTACCTCCCAACGCTGATCAAGTGCACACCTGAACTGTCCATGATGGTTTGTATGGTTCTTCCCAACCTGCCACCATAAGACTTTTCCCTTTCTTGAAATCTTTCATAGACTTTATATTCTTGCCTAGACCTTACCCCTAGAGGTTTATGGATTCTAGGGAGGAAATGTAGGTGAGTGAGAAGGTCATGAGGAAGACAAGGTCACAGGGAAGGTGAAAGCTTAAAAGCAGGGAAGGTAAGTGGGACCCCGCCTCCTTTCCAAGAGAATAATTCACTCAAGCGAAGGTCTCAGTGGGTTGCAAAGAGCACAGAACTCAGAATTCAGATGAGGAAGAGAAGAGAAAACATGCAGCAAGTATATATGACATACAAAGCAATGTGAGATAACATACACAATATGATCTCACTTAAGTTTGAGACATCATCCCCAATTGTACACATGAGAAAGCTCATGCTCAGGCAGATTAAGAATCTGGCTCTGGCCAGCAACCTGGCTCACCTGGCTAATCCTCCGCCTGTGGCGCCAGCAACCCGGGTTCTAGTCCCGGTTGGGGCACCGGGTACTAGTCTCAGTTGCCCCTCTTCCAGTCCAGCTCTCTGCTGTGGCCTGGGAGGGCAGCGGAGGATGGCCCATGAGCTTGGGTCCCTGCACCCCATGGGAGACCGGGAAGAAGCACCCAGCTCCTGGCTTCGGATCAGCGCAGCACTGGCCGTAGCAGCCATTAGGAGAGTGAACCAATGGAAGGAAGACCTTTCTCTCTGTCTCTCTCTCACTGTCTATAACTCTGTCTCTCTCTCTCACTGTCTAACTCTGCCTGGCAAAAAATAAAAATTAAAAATAAAAAAAAAAAGAATCTGGCTCTGTATCACTCAGCAAGTGAGGGGCAGAGCCTGGAATCAAATGAGCGCTGTCTTAATGTATAGCCTTTCTTCCTATGGAAGAAGCTCTCCAGCCTAGATAGACAGACACAGGATAGCCTCACACCTTTAAGGCTTGCACTGCCCCCAAACTAGCCCTTTATCCAGCGATATCTATCTTTCATAGTGTAAGAGAAAGTTACCATCTCCTCTTCTTGTCTAGCTCCATCCACCAGAAAGCTGTAGAGTCACAGGGCATCAGCACTGTAAGCACACCAGTGACCTGCTGAAGCAGTGGTTTGTAAACTGACTTGCTTTATTTGCAGCAGAATCTATGTTTGGAATCCCCATACATGAAAGAGACATTGCAACACACTCTGTGGTCCTCATCTATGCCTCTCTGGGAGGATTTCTGAGGCTCTGCTGAACACCCTATGCCCCTCTAGGAAGCACAGTTTGATGTACTCTGACCCCTCCTCATTTGCAAATGAGGATGTTGGGGATAAAGGTAAAAAAAAGGGCTTGCCCAGGGTTTACCCCCAAACCATAGGCAGAATAGGGACAAGAAACTACATCTTGTGTTCTCCACTCTACACAATGGTCAAGTCATGATCATCATGGTAGAAGAGAAACTATGCAGAGAGTCTATGCAGATGTGTTGTTCAGGAATGGGTTTGATGACAGACACATAGTTCTGGGAAGAGAAAATAAGTAATAATTGTAGCCAATATTTATTGAGAAAATGTTCTGCTGCTAGGCACAATGATAAGAGCTTTCCTTGCATTATTCCATTTAATCCCTCATCAGATTAGGTTCCCATTATGCAGATAAGGAAGCTCAGTCTTAATTCTTTAGCCCTGGGTGACTGTAAACAGCTTTGGTAGGATTTGATCCCCTGGCCATCTCGCTCCAGAGCCCAGTGCTTAGCCAGTCGGCATACTGTCTTCCTAGGAGCAGGAATAATCCCATGAAGGCTAGAAGCTCATTCATATTTACCAACATATCCTTCCCTCCCGTGCTGCCAATCTCATAGCAAACGCTCTGCACGATCAGACATCTCATTTTCCTCACCATGACCGCCAATATGCAGGGTCTCCGGTACAAATGTGCACCCCCTACCCTCCCTCCAACAAACTCACATGCATCCATAGACACACGCAGGCATGCGCTCATGCATAATGCATGATGCCGCTGGTCTCAAATCCTGCTAAATTGAGATTCAGCCGGCTGTTGGGTCTGGAGACACCTCGGTGGCTGCGTCATTAGCTGAGCTCTGAAAGCCATCATTACTGCAGCCACTGTGGCTGAGTCACTGAGACCGGGAGCAGGTAACAGAATTGCGGGACACATAATAAAAGGGAATGGAATGGGACTCTGGCTGGCAAGGAGGGCTATCTGTTATCCAGTCCTGAAGGGTGATATGTAAACAAGAAGCCCCAGGCCCCCAGATGCCGTTTCCACAGAGTCCCTCAGCAGAGGATAATAAACGGCCCAATTATAACCTCCATACTCTGAGGCTTCAAAAGAGAGGAGGGGAAAAAAAATCAATGAAATTAATTTAATGTGGACCCATTCTTTATGGCTTTTTTTTTTTTTTTTTGCTACAGAATTGTAGGAGATGCCCTAACAGACCTGCTTGCATTTTCTCCATGCAGAGACTTTACCCAAAAGAGCAAAGAGAGAAAAAACAAAACAAAACAAAACAACAACAAAAACCACTTTTTATTTACTTATTTTTTTTAATAGGCAGAGTGGACAGTGAGAGAGAGACAGAGAGAAAGGTTTTCCTTTACTGTTGGTTCACCCTCCAATGGCACACCGCGCTGATCCAAAGGCAGGAGCCAGGTGCTTCTCCTGGACTCCCATGAGGTGCAGGGCCCAAGCACTTGGGCCATCCTCCACTGCACTCCCAGGCCATAGCAGAGAGCTGGCCTGGAAGAGTGACTACCGGGACAGAATCCGGTGCCCCGACCGGGACTGGAACCCGGTGTGCCGGAGCTGTAGGCGGAGGATTAGCCTATTGAGCCACAACTTTTAGGCATCTGTCCTTGATGTCTCAAAGGGGGCACAGATCAGACCCAGGGCTAGAAGAGCTTTTGTTTCTATCTTTTTTTTTTTTTTTTTTTTTTTTTTGGACAGGTAGAGTAGACAGTGAGAGAGAGAGAGAGAAAGGACTTCCTTCTGTTGGTTCACTCCCCAAATGGCCACCATGGCCGGCACTGTGCCGATCCGAAGCCAGGAGCCAAGTGCTTCCTCCTGGTCTCCCATGCAGGTGCAGGGACCAAGCACCTGGGTCATCCTCCACTGCCTTTCCGGGCCACAGCAGAGAGCTGGACTGGAAGAGGAACAGCCATGACTAGAACCTGGCACCCATATGGGATGCCAGCACCACAGGCAGAGGATTAAGCAAATGAGCCACAGCGCCAGCCCCAAGCTTTTGTTTCTATCTTTCATGGCTTAGGGGGAGACAAAGGGTCTGTACCTGTGGTCATGCAGGCTGTGCTCTGCATGAGGGTGCCCTGTCGAAGGGCGAATATTGAGTCGGGTATTGAGTTGGGCTTATGCTCTTAATGGACAAACAGTGAAGCAGCATGGTGTTGCATCTGCCTATATATAATTAACTGGGAGGAGTCGAAGGTAGACCTAATGAGTGATACTGAACAGAGATCTTCCTTCTGTGAGTTTCACAATTGATGACCTTTTATATATTTCCTTTTTAAATATATTCCCTCTTTTCTAAATGGAGGGTGTTAAGTAAAGTTTGGGGCAGGAAGACTACCACAGAGGGGCATGGAATTCCTCTCAGGCATTGTGCTGAATTAGGAAGCATTTATCTTTTTTTTTTTAAGATTTTATTTATTTATTTGAGAGGTAGAGTTGCATACAGTGAAAGGGAGAGACAGAGAAAGGTCTTCCATCCGCTGGTTCACACCCCAAATGACTGGAACGGCCAGAACTACGCCCATCTGAAACCAGGAGCCAGGTGCTTCTTCCTGGTCTCCTACGCGGGTGCAGGGGCCTAAGCACTTGGGCCATCTTCTACTGCTTTCCCAGGCCATAGCAGAGAGCTGGATTGGAAGAGGGGCAGCTGGGACTAGAACCAGCGCTAATGGGATGCTGGTGCCACAGACAGAGGATTAACCTACTGCGCCATGGAGCCAGCCCCATTTATCTTGTTTAATCCTTGCAGGCTGTGGTTTACTTAGTCCATTTTATAGATGGGGGTGAAAAAGCAAGGCTCAGACAGATGTGGTCACCTTGAATGGAGAGGGCAGATTGCAATATAGCAATGTCTGGCTTGGAGATTCTTCCCTTACAGCTTGTTTCCTCTCTAAGGCTGTTTCCACCTCTAGTTTTCTGTGATTCTGTATGCAGCAATGACCTTGATTATCAGGGTGGGCTGTGGGCAGAGGAATGTTGTGCTATCTGTATCAAAGAACAGCAGAAAAAAAACCATGGGAGTTAATGGGTCTGTTCAGGAGAAGCAGGGGCTTGGAGAGTGGTGGCAGTGAAGCTGACCAGATGCAGAACTCATCTTCCAAGGAGGTTAATGAGAAGTAATCCTGAAAATCACTGTCCAGTAAGCCTGGTGTCAATATTTAGTAAAATAATTAGATGAATGTGCCCAGAGAAAATCTGTAAGCATCCAGGGGATAATGGAATAGTGAGCGATAAGGAACACTTGGAGGTTCACGCAGAACAAATCATCCTGGACAACTTGATAGCTTTCCCCGACAAAATTACAAAATTAGTGGATGAAGGAGATTTAGTAAAGGTTATGGATCATCTGAGCTCCAGCAAAATATTGAAAAGCATTGCATGTGATGCCTAACTTGCCAAATTAATTCAAATTGCTTCTGATTCAAGCTGTGTTGTGTAGATTAGTGTTTTACTGAGTCCATTTGAAGAATAGAGCCATCAGGTGCTTATACAAGGTATTGCTCCAAGGGTCAGGGCCAGGAACTTTCTCACCCCATATGCGGTATGGGAGGCAATGTCTCAAGGGTCATTGGCAGGAAACACAGACATCTACAAAGCAGGGGAAGTTCCTGGCGCATCAGGGGGATGAATATTTTATAGACAATCTGAATAACACAAACTCTTGGAGGCTCAGGTGTCATTAACTCACCATCTTCATTGTCATCATAAGCTTGCCCATAAGGAACTGAGTATCAAGGAGGCATGGTTTCCCCATAGATAGGAAGAAGAGGCATTCTAATCTAGATGTGTCTGGTTTAAATGAGTCAAGTGCTTTCTTTTAAAATGTATTTATTTGAGAGGGAAGAAGAGAGGGAGAAAGAAAGAGAGGGAAAGGAAGAGTGGTTGGGGCGGGTGGTGGAGAGAAAGCTCCCATTCGCTGGTTCACTCTTCACATGACTGCAACAGTTCGGGCTAGGTCTGGGATGAAGCCAGGATTTCTGAATATAATTCAGGTCTCTAGCATGGGAGGCATGGACCTAACACTTAATCCATTACTACTGCCTCTCAGGGTCTACAATAGCAGGATGCTGGAGTTAGGAGGCCCGAATCAAACCCAGGTACTCCAATGTGGGATGTGGGCACCTGTTAGGCTAAATGTTTGCTCCAGGTGCACTTGCTTCTGTGCTCAGTGGTTCTCAGGTTTTGGTGTGCAGAAGAATGACTGGAGATGGAGGCAAAGCAGGGAATGAGAGCAGTTGTTAAAGTACAGGTCACCTCTCTCTCTCTCTCTCTCTCTCTCTCTCTCTCTCTCTCTCTCCTTCTCTCTGTAACTCTGTCTTTCAAATAAATAAAAGTAAGTCTTTAAATAAAAGTACAGATCACTGAGTTCCACCCTTAGTGTTTCTGACCCAGAAGGTCTGGAGTCAGGCCTGACAGTCTATAGTTCGACCAAATTCCCAGATGAAGCTGATGTTGCCAGTCCAGTGATCACACTTGGAGAACCACTGCCCCACTCCAGTTCTACTTAGATAACAATCTGCATTTGATTCACCTACAAGTCTTGTTAATTGCAGATTTCTGGGGGATGAAGAATGCTGCATGTTTAATGAGTTCCCAGGTGGTGGTCATGCTGTGGGATGCCACCACAGTTTGAGTAGCAAATGCCTATGACATGAAGCTGGGAAATGAGAAAGCTAGAAAGACAGTACAACAATTCAAGAATTTAACCCAGAAACCTGAAAGTAGAGAAAAGAGATCACAGCACAAAGAAAAAAGTTAGCTGTAGGAAGGACATGACTTGAGCTGCAAGAGGGACATGACCTGAGTTCAGTATGTGGCTTTGTCTTTCTTTTTCTTCACTGTTATTGGGGAATTGCTTTGTCTTCTTTAGGTGTTTAATATTTGAGGATGAATTCTTTTTTTGTTGTTGTTAAAATAAAAAGAGTCTGCAGACAAAATACTTGGGTGATTTCTCAAAACACTGGCTGGAGACATGCTCCACAGGATTGCACATTTCTTGTGTGGACAGCCATGGCTACAACTGTTCTCTGCATGTAGGGTTAACTTGTCTCTCCCTGATGACAGGCTATACCTCCTTCAACACACAAACAGAACCCAGCAAAACCCTCCTGTCAAAACTTTCCCCAGACTTGGCACTGATTTACAGTGACTTTATCAGCATAGAGTTCTAGAATTGCTTTTCCATCAAACTTAAAAGGAAAGTATACTTTCTGCATTAGTTATTCTTTTGGTTTACCATTTATTGCCTCCTGACTAAGGTACTTTAGGAGAAGAGAAAAGGCCTAAATCTAACCTTTGATTAATTGAAGCTTCCTGCTCAGCCTCCCTCTGAAACATCTAAGAAACTTAGGAGACAGAAATCAAAGTGAGACTATTGTATACCTTTAGGGACAGTCCAATTGAAATGACTAATTACTGTTGTCATTATTATTATTAAATTCTAAAAGCAATTACACATTAAATTTAATATTTCAGGACTTTGTAACAAATAGAACTCCACTGCACATAATTTTTAAGCTCAATCAATTCCTTCTACTCTTCCCACAATCTCCACGGGGCCTCCTGCTATGGTCTGAATGTGTACCCCAAAATTCAAGTGTTGGAAATTTCATCCCCAGTGCATCATTGTTGGGAGGTGAGGTCTTTGTGAGGTGTTAGCTCACGAGGGCTCCAACCTCAGTAACGGATTGATGGCTTCTCCGAGGGAGATTGGTGCTTTTTTTTCTCCTTTCATGTCTTCTGCCACATGAGGACACAGTATTCCTTCACTCTGAAAGGTACTGCAACTCCAGAGAAGAGACCAAGGCCCTCACTCAGCACCAGACTTGGAGCTCCTGGATCTTGGACTTTAGAGTCTCCAGAATGAAGAGCAATAAGTATGTTCTTCACAAATTACCAAGTCTCTGGCATTTTGCTACAGCACCATAAAATGGACTAAGACATCTTCCATCCACATTTGGTATTTCCTAGAACATTCTCTGACTTCACATTTGAGTTTCATCCCCTGCACCTGCCCCTTGACCCAGGGCCTAGCACAACAGAAAATTGTAAATATTGATTGATTTATACTGTTTCTTCTGGGTTGATTTTTCCCAAATTACCATATGTATTTCCTCAAGGCCATATTTCTTACAGCTCTCTCTGACCAATATCAGGTCCAGTCTTCTTCCATGTTCAGCTAGGCCAATAATTAATTTATATTTTCATTCAGCCCTTGGCCGGCGCCGCGGCTCACTAGGCTAATCCTCCGCCTAGCGGCGCCGGCACACCGGGTTCTAGTCCCGGTCGGGACGCCGGATTCTGTCCCGGTTGCCCCTCTTCCAGGCCAGCTCTCTGCTGTGGCCAGGGAGTGCAGTGGAGGATGGCCCAGGTGCTTGGGCCCTGCACCCCATGGGAGACCAGGAAAAGCACCTGGCTACTGGCTCCTGCCATCGGATCAGCGCAGTGCACCGGCCGCAGTGTGCCGGCCGCGGCGGCCATTGGAGGGTGAACCAACAGCAAAGGAAGACCTTTCTCTCTGTCTCTCTCTCTCACTGTCCACTCTGCCTGTCAAAAAAAAATAAATAAAAAAAAATATATTTTCATTCAGCCCTTTTGTCATCTTTTCAATAACTCCTGATCTCAGCTAGTCAATCATCTATTTTATCACTCATTCATTTATTATTTCATTAATCATTTCATACAATGATTCATTCATACTTGATTATATATGTTTTAATCATACATACATATACAAGTATACACTTATATATTCATTCCATTTTTACTCATGTAGCAATTTCTGTCATTCAGATGTTCATCCATTCACTCACACATTCATTGGAAAACCACAATGCTCACTGGGTGTGCACTGTGTATCTTTTAGGCCCTGTTTGGACAGGATTCTAAAAGAGTGGTCACTGTTCTTGAAAAATTCACAAACAGATCAAGACAAAAAAGCAAATGCTGTGAGGCCAGGGTTGATTTGAGGAAGACAAGATGTTTGAAGGAAAAATTAGTAACAATAAGTGCATGTCTGCTTATTAGGATTTTCCATGTATTATCTTACCTAAATGATCCCTCCCTTTAATAGATGATGAAATCACATTTACTTGCTGAATAGATACTGTCGGGATATAAGGCAAAACATTCTCATTCTGCTCCCCAAGCTCTGAACCACTCATATTCAACAGTAATATCATCAGTGATCTTAATTTGGACTAGCATTTCTGGGGTGCCATGCAGGAGAAATCAAATTTAAAAAGCGTTAGGAAGTTGCTAAGATTCATGTCAGGAAGTTTGTCCTCCTACCAAGCAGTCTGAAGAACCAATTGGATCCTGGAAGTCTGGTAACACCAAGGGAATGACTATGATAATAATAACAAACTATGTCAATATCAATAAGGATAGTCTAGTTTAAGCATAGGAAACGAATGAATTCAAGCATAGCCAAGGGGAAGGATCAAAGTTGAAGACATGAGTAGACAAGCGGCATTGTCTTAGAGTAGACAGGAAATTGGCCATGGCAAATGCATACCCAGGGTGCAAATGTTCATGCCTACATATTTTGGATGTTTGCACAATTTCCTGGCGATTTGCATCGGTCCAGGAGCCTCCACAGAGAAAACAATCTTATGTGTGTGGAGAAAATGAAGATTTTAGCTTCAGTGGGGTGATTTTATTAGTACTGTTATTAGTTATGTTGTACAAAAAGCTCATTAGAAACTCACTGGGGCTCTGAAAAGTGTTGGACGTTCTCTATAAATACATTCTTTCTGATTTCCTCACTGGGTTGCTTGATGCAGTCTGACCATTGGATCTACTACAGGTTCTTGGCCAGGTATGGATTTTGGTTCACCTGTCATTTGAGTCCAGGGCCAGATACCTGCAGTTCAGGCCCCACATATTATTGAAAGGAAGAAAAGGGACCTGGCAGATGGTGAACCGTAGCAGGTGTTCTGATATGTATTATTTTCTAGCACAACAAGCAGAAGAATGAGAGGATCAGATACCTCAAGTAGCTTTCACAAGATTACACAGCTAGTTAGAGGCTGTGTCAGCTTTAAGATCCGATCCACACAGAGGCTTACACACTTTCTGTAACCCCATGCTGCCCTCAACAATGGGATCTCTTCTATATGAGAAGAGATTTCTCATTTAAGGTTGGCAACCCACAGTTTGGTAAGGGAGAAAAGGAAGGGACAGGAGAAGAAAGGGAGAGGAGAAAGAAATGTTTCATGCCAGTCTCGGACTCAAAGATCACTTCCTAGCTGTCAGCTAAGCCCACAATCACTGTGGAGTTTTATTAAGGAGCAAGAGTTGTAAGAGAGTGAAGTGACAGATTTAAAATTAACTTGCCAAACTCCCCATCAATATTATGACAATCCCCAAGTACCAGTTCAGTGACCCAGTGCACCAACTTGACAATATTAACATAACTTTGTCGGAACAAAAGCTTACCCTCTGTCTTTTCAAGAGAAGCTAATTTTGGGGAGACAAGCATTCTTCTCTCTGCCCTTTTTTGGCACCTCGCTGACAAGTCCCTTTGGGCCAACCAGGGAGTGCATGTTTCATAAGCTTACATTATTCTTCTACCTCCCAGGGGACTGCCACACACAGATCATGCTTGAGACAGTCAAAGAGTATCTCCCATTTTGGGACTTACTGAGTGGATGAATATCAAGAAGATTCCACAAACTGTCACTTTCTGAACATTAACTTGAGTATTTTTTAGTCTTTATATTTAAAATGAGGGTCCAAGGTGGCTAATTCACACAAATGAACATTTGTAGTCATATGGTCTATATACCAATTCTCTTTAGAGCTTACTAGTCTGTGCTCCCTTTCCCCTTTACTTAACAACCTCTTTCTCACCCTTCAACCTCAGCTGAGCCATTAGTTCCTGAGAAGCACCTCTCATGAGTCCTACTCCCCACATAGTACCCTGATTTTCACTCTTCACGCTCAGCAGGTCACTTCACTGAGCTGTACTTAGTCAGCCTCTTTCTGTTGTTATGCATGAGCCCCTGAGATAGATTAATGATGTAATTTGGTATTGATTTCAAGCTACTTTTTTCTGGGATAATGCTAACCTGGAAAGGACTTTAGGAAAACAATCATAAACTAGAACTGTCCTACTTAAGCTGGGATTTATGATCACCCTACAAATATGGACATTTGCTGCAACTGCCAGGCTCTCTCTGTCTCCATCACTCTGAAAGGTAGATACAATTTGGTCAGTGTGGGATATTTATTGAAGGAATTAATGAACAAAATAATTCTTTTAGCAAACCTTACAGGTGAACTGATAGAAGTGTCTCTGACTCCCACCCTCCCTCCTTCTCTCCTGTCCTCCATTCTTCCCTGTCTTCCAATCTGTTAATCAACTTCTATGAATTGAGCCCTTCTTCAATTTTATCACTGGGAATACTTGACTTCTGTCTTTAGGGTAAGAAGGAGAAATAATTAGTATATACCGGGCATCTACTCTCTATCAGTTGCTTTAAACACTAAGTACTATTATTTAGACAATTTTCCAATGGGATAGTTAATGTGTTTGACTTTTAAGAGAGGTCAGGTGAATTGATGAAGGTCACATAGCTATTAGCTGCAGAGGCTGAACTCAGCTGTAGATCTGCATGAGTCCAAAGTCATCTTCTCATCCTTTTTTTTTTTAATTTTATTTATTTATTTGACAGGAGTTACAGTTACAGACAGTGAGAGAGAGAAACAGAGAAAGGTCTTCCCTCTGATGGTTCTCTCCCCAAATGGCTGCACTGGCTGGAGCTGCACCGATCTAAAGCCACGAGCCAGGAGCTTCTTCTGGGTCTCCCACGTGGGTGCAGGGGCCAAAGGATCTGGGCCATTCTCCACTGCTATCCCAGGCTATAGCAGAGAGCTGGATGGGAAGAGGAGCAGCCGGGACTAGAACCAGCACCCATATGGGATGCCGGCGCTGCAGGATTAACCCACTGCGCCACCATGCCAGCCCCATCATCTTCTCATCCGTAAACTAAGGTATTGCCTAATTTTGCAGAGGGAAACTGAACTATACAATGGTAAATATTAGGAAGAGCTAAGCCAGATGGAGCTTCCCAGCCTATGAACAGGTACTGAAGCTTCTCTGACTCACAAAATCTCACGCACTTTATCCATGAATTTAAACCAAAAATCAACCTTCAACTTACAGCTACAAGTAGTTGAGAACTTGCTGAGTTATACAGATGCTCTTTGCTAGTCTTTGGAATTTACACTGAAGAAGAGCCCAAGATGGTCTGGGGTCTCAGTAGCAGGGAAAATAGACGTCAAAGAATCACAGAAAAGTCAATTAATTTAGGTTTTCACAGGTATTTCAGAGAAACCATAGTATGAGGACTACACATAATTTCTTTTTCCATAATTATTTTCACTGATAAGGAAACTGAGGTTTTGGTGAATCAAATCAAGACCACACTGAGAACAAGAATCTGGATCCATATTCTTGGGGTATCACAGCCTATATGGTTCTTCCTTTCCTTCTTTTCTCACGAGCAATTCCGTCATAAAGCTACTAGTGGAACACAGCAAATCCTTCACCCTTTAGACCTCAATATCGATATATGCAAAGCAGTTGTCATATTGGTTCTTGCCCATAAGCTTGCTGCAAACAGACACCAAAGCACAGTTAAATGGAAGTAATAAGTTCTAGCATTCCGCAGCACATAGATTGACTACA
Organism: Oryctolagus cuniculus; assembly: GCF_964237555.1. Taxonomy (NCBI): domain Eukaryota; kingdom Metazoa; phylum Chordata; class Mammalia; order Lagomorpha; family Leporidae; genus Oryctolagus; species Oryctolagus cuniculus. Next base: position 220,310,809 of record NC_091432.1, read on the forward strand.
GGTCACAATAAAGTATTATACTATGTGATGAACTAGAAGAGAGGCGCTCACCTAGGATCCAGACATTTAAAAAAGGAAATTGAAATGCTAATTACCTGATCTGATAAGTTTATACTGCATACATATGTTGAAATATTGCACTGTATTCTGTAAAAGTGCCTATTACATGTTAGTTAGAACATAAAAATAAAATTTTATAAAGAATATGTAGAATCTGAAGTACTTTGCTGAGTGGTCCATAAGTATTGGATTCATACACAGCAAGTATTATCATTAGTCATATTAGTAGGCAGTATCGTATTATTGACTAAAGTCATTTGTTGATCTATTGCAGACACTGTGTTTAGTGTTGTCAGGTAATGTTAATGTGGGCCTGTTTTAAATATTCTCTCATTTTCCTACTGACAATACCCTTGAGTCTCTCAGCCTTAGTGCTATGGTAGGAATGTGATCAAATGGTATAAGAAGTGGTAGAAATAGGTATTTTGCTATGGATTTTTTTTTTTTTTGACAGGCAGAGTGGACAGTGAGAGAGAGAGACAGAGAGAAAGGTCTTCCTTTGCCGTTGGTTCACCCTCCAATGGCCGCCGCAGCCGGCGTGCTGCAGCCGGCGCACCGCGCTGATCCAATGGCAGGAGCCAGTAGCCAGGTGCTTTTCCTGGTCTCCCAATGGGTGCAGGGCCCAAGCACCCGGGCCATCCTCCACTGCACTCCCTGGCCACAGCAGAGAGCTGGCCTGGAAGAGGGGCAACCGGGACAGAATCCGGCGCCCCAACCGGGACTAGAACCCGGTGTGCCGGCGCCGCTAGGTGGAGGATTAGCCTAGTGAGCTGCAGCGCCGGCCTTTGCTATGGATTTAACAGCAAGATTGCCTAGATTCCAGTCCTGTACCCATGGCTTACAAGTTGAGTGATATTGAGAAAAGCATATTAGTACAACCATCTGTGAAAAGTAATGGGGGTGGGGGAGGACATGTTTAGCTTAGTGGTTAAACACGTGGAGGACATGTTTAGCTTAGTGTCTGGGGCCAACATTGTGGAACAGCAGGTTAAGTTGCCATTTGGGACACCCACATCCCATATTAGAGTGCCTGGTTTGGGTCCTGGCTACTCTACACTGCCAATCCAGCTTCCTACTAATGAGCCTGAGATGGCAGCTAATGATGACCCAAATACTTGGGTTCCTGCCATCCACATAGGAGACCCAGATGGAGTTTCTGGTTCCTGACTTTGGCCTGTCCTAGCCCTGGCTAGTGTTGGCATTTGGAAAGTGAACCAGAGAATATAAAACATCTTTTGATCTGTTCCTCCTTCTCTGTCACTGTGCCTTTCAAATAGTATAATAATCTTTAAAAAAAATGGCACATCGCACATCAGCGTACCTGGATTTCATATCCAGCTCTACTTCCTACTAACGTAGATCCTGGGAGGCAGCAGCAGTGGTGGTGGCTCAAGTGGTTGGATCCTTGCTGCCCATGGTAGGAGTGGGGAATCTGGGTTCAGTTACATTGTGAGCATTTGGGGAGTGAACCAGATGGAAGAATGCTCTCCCTTAGGCAAATACATTTTAAGAAAAAACTTAATTTAAAAAGAGAGGATAGGCAGAGGGTTGATAACAGCCCCAGATGACACTAGAAGCTGTTTAAAAACTGTGCTTAAACAGGGGCAGCTCCTCCCTAGGTGCTTCTTATGTCACTGGGAACTCTTCCTCACTCTCCTGTGCTTGTGGCTCATCTCCCTGACCTTTCAGCATGGCAGCCAGTGCTCACCTCTTCTCCACCACTCATCAGTGAGTTTGTCTCCTCTCTTTTTCTTCAAGTCATCTACATGCTAAATAAGCTGAAACTTGCATTTCGAGTCAGGTCTCTCTTCTGGACTGCTATATTCTACAGGCTTCCTGACATCTCCATGAGGATATGTATTAGGCCCAATGATGGTCATTGCAGCAGGATGATGGGCACCTGGGGTTTCATTACACTACTGTCTACTTTTATAAATGACTGAAAACTTCTACAATCAAGTTCATTTTTGAAGATGCTCAGAAATGAATTTCTATGCATTCCCATTCCTTGTGTCTGTTATTCCCATGGTCTTTCATCTCTGTCAATAGAACATCCATTGTCAAATTGCTCAGGTCAAAATTGTAAGCCTGACTTTGCCTCAACCTTCTCTCCCTTCTCTCCTTCATCAGTGAATTCAGTTGCCTCATCTCTAGGATATACCTAGAATCTGCCCGCCTATCATCTGTTGAAGCCTATGAGCATGCTCCTAAATGTGATCATATTTCACCTGCTCCTCTGCCAAAATCTGGCACCTGCTCCCATCCTGACACTAAAAATGATTCTTCACCTGCTAGCTGGAATGGTCTTTTCAAATAAGTTCACAGTCCTGTCTGCACAAACAATGCACTGACCTCCTTCTCTGCACACTCTGAGTAAAAGCCAAAGCAGGCTACTTAGATGACTCACAGGACCCTACACAAATTGCCCCTACTCCCTGACTCAACACCCATTAAATCTTTATTTACAATCCTTTCCCTCACTACTTGCTCCCTCTTCTACTATGTTTCATCTACCTCTATTCCAGCTTGTTCGTGAAACATGCCAGGTATCTTTGAACTTGCTGTGTCCTCTACCTGGAAACTGTTCCCGGAATACATGTGCAGCTCACTGCCTTGCTTGTTAAGATCTCTGCACAAATGCTACCTTATCAAAGAAGTCTTCCGTGTCCAGCCTGCATAAAATAGAATCCTCTGCCTGGTATACTCAAGTCCCCTTGACTGAATGTGTTTTCCTCCACTTTGTGGACATCTGACAGCGTAGATATATTTTTGTTGGTTGTCTGGCCCCCTTACTAGAATATAACTCCTAAGGAGAGGGTTTTCAAAATTCATTCATTCATTTATTTATTTATTTGAAAGGCATTCACACACACACACAAGGAGAGGGAGAGGGAAGGAGGGAAGGAGGAAGGGAGAGAAAAAGGAAGGGAGGGAGGGAGAGAGAGGGAGAGGGAGAGGGAGAGGGAGAGGGAGGGATAGAGAGGGAGAGGGAGAGGGAGAGGGAGAGGGAGAGGGAGAGGGAGAGGGAGAGGGAGGGATAGAGAGGGAGAGGGAGAGGGAGACACCATCTTCTGGTTCACTACTCAGATGCTTGTAACATCCAAGGCTGGGCCAAGCTGAAGCCAGCCAGGAACTCAGTCTGGCTCTCATGCAAGGATGGCAAAGACCCAATTCCTTGTGCTATCACCTGCTGCCTCCCAGGATGCACATTAGCAGGAAGCTAGACTAGAAAGCAGGGGTATGATTTGAACCCAGGTACTCCAATAGGGGATGCAGGTATCCCAAGTAGCAGCTTTAGCCCTGTGTCAAACACCCATACCAACATGGAGCTGTTTTAGATTTTGTTCATTATTATACTTCTGATTTCCCAGAACAGTAAGTGGCATATTAAGAGGCAGTCAAAATATTCTTAATTGAATGAGGATGCAACAGTGCCTAGTACAGAGTAGTATGTTGTTACTTCTGTTATAACTACACTATGGTTACTTTTACTAGGACTGGACTCCTCACATTTCTTACTGCAGTAGTCTCATCATAATATGTAATTACTGTCATTTTCTGTATGTGGAGACAGAAACTGAGAAAGGTAAAATCACCTCTGTGAGGACAAACAGCCCTGCTTCCAAAACGCAGGCCTCTCTGCCTCTGGGAGCTCGTCCTGTCCTAGGTGGCCCAGGGTTCTGCAATGGGATCCTGTGTCCCATGTGTGGATAAAGTCTGTGTCACTGTGAAAAGCTCATTGCCTGTGGAAAGATCTCAAAGAGCTGTTACCAAGTGGGAAAAAATGAAAACAACATGTTTTGTGTACTTTTCATGCAAGGAAGGGGAGAATACTTAATCTCACTTGATTGTATTCACATAAAGAAACACAAGGAACTAAGAAAAGTGCATTGCTGGGAAAGAGAAAGATAGAAACAGAGAAATGAGTGACACTCCTTTGGGGGTCTGTTATACTGCCTTTTTTTTTTTTTTTTTGAACTCTGTGAATCTAATGCCTGTAAAAAGCAATTTAAATATGTGCCTGTAAAACTATCACCATCAGGAGACAGACGGGTGACTGGAAGTGAGGTGAGGAGCAAGATGGCCTCAATGTTCCTGCTTTTCCAGACAAGTTCCTTCCAGAGTCTGGATCCCAGAGTCTGGATCCCAGACTGCCCTTTTCCTAGCATATTTATTCTAGAAATTTGCCACCGTAAATTATTTCTGCCTCTTTAAGATGTAAATCTCTTTAAAAGCATCTTGCCAGTTTTACAATCCAGGACTGTGTTTCTCAAGGGCATGGGAGCCACTTCTCTGAAATGCAATCACGGAGGAAGATAGCATTGCTGTCTCCCAGTCTCTGTGGGAAGCTAGGAGCCTAACTTCCATGGGTGCCAATTAGCAAACACAGATGGTCCAATCACAGAGAAACACATTTGCAAAATCAAGAACAACTCCATGTGCTGGACATATCTACTGTTCAGCCTCCCCTTCCCACCCTCCATGCCCTCCAGTACATTTTCACTTGTGCACCTCAGTGCATAAAAACCCTGCTAAAGGCCGGCGCCACAGCTCACTAGGCTAATCCTCCACCTGTGGCGCTGGCACCCGGGGTTGTAGTCCCGGTTGGGGCACCGGATTCTGTCCCGATTGCTTCTCTTCCAGTCCAGCTCTCTGCTGTGGCCTGGGAGTACAGTGGAGGATGGCCCAAGTGCTTGGGCCCTGCACCCGCATGGGAGACCAGGAGGAAGCACCTGGCTCCTGGCTTTGGATCAGCGCAGCTTCAGCTGTGGCAGCCATGTGGGGAGTGAACCAATGGAAGGAAGACATTTCTCTCTGTCTCTGTCTCTCACCGTCTAACTCTGCCTGTCAAAACAAACAAACAAACAAACAAACAAAAACAAAACAAAACAAAACAAAAACCAAAAAACTGCTACATTTTACTTAGCAGCAGATTTTGGGGTAGGCATTTAGTCTTTCAGGTAAGACACTAGTTAGTATGCCTGGGTCCCACATTAGCGTACCTGGGTCCCACGCCTGGCTCCAGCTTCTGATTCTAGTTTCTGGATGAGACAGGGGAGACAACAGTGAGAGCTCAAGTAATTGGGTCCCTGCTACGCAGTGGGAGACCTGGATTGAGTTCCTAACTCCCAGCTCTGGCCTAGCACAGTCCTCCATACTGCAGGCACTTGGGGTGGGAACCAGCAGATAAGAACATATTCTCTCTCTCTCTTTCCTTCTGTCTCTCTGTCAGATGAAAATTTCTTTAAAAAATGAAATTAAGTAAAAGCTAAGTATGTACTTTAGTTAATAATGATGTATCGATGTTGGCTCATTATTTGTAACAAGCGTGGCATACTGACCTAAGAGGATTCCATCAAGGGAAGCAGTGTAGCACATACTCAAGTGGGAACTCTCTCATCTCTTTATGATTTATCTATCAGTCTAAATCTGTTTAAAATAAAAAAGATTATCTTAAAAGTAATCCTACCTGAATCTGGAGGACAATTATACTAGGTAAAAAAGAAAAACACACCAAAATACAACACTGCATGTCCTCATTTATATAATCTAAAAAGTCAAACTTACAATGAGAGTAGAAAGTTGTTAACTGCGGTGGGTAAAGGGTAGGGAGGAGGTGAGGAATAGGAAAAAGTGGGTAAAGTTTACAAGTCCCAGGGGACTAGGAGGAACAGGGTGTAGTTGTCTGTTGTGCAGTCTGGAGATCATAATCAATAATCATGTATATGAGGGTACATCAAAAGTTTATGGAGGCCGGCGCCACAGCTCACCAGGCTAATCCTCTGCCTGCGGCGCGGGCACCCCAGGTTCTAGTCCCGGTTGGGGTGCCGGTTCTGTCCCGGTTGCTCCTCTTCCAGTCCAGCTCTCTGCTGTGGCCCAGGAAGGCAGTGTAGGATGGCCCAAGTGCTTGGGTCCCTGCACCCACGTGAGAGACCAGGAAAAAGCTCCTGGCTCCTGACTTCAGATCGGTCAAACTCTGGCAGTTGCAACCATGTGGAGAGTGAAACAGCAGATGAAGACCTCTCTCTCTGTCTTTCCCCCTCTCTGTAACTCTGCCTCTCAAATAAATATATAAATGTATCTTTTTAAAGTTTACAGAAAGGAGAGTGAAAAATAAGTTTATTTTGGTGCATTTTTTAAATCTACGCACCATTTTTTCATAAAAATATTTCCCTTCAACTCTTTGCAGACCCCGTCGTATGCACAGACTTCAATTTTTTTGTACCAAAATGAATTTTTTCATTTCTCACAAACTTTTTGAAGTACACTCATATTTTAAAATTAAAGAGGAGCTGTAAAGTAATGTCAGCACAAAAATCCAAGTTTGTGAGGTGATGGATGTGTTAGCATGATTTAATCATTCTGCAGTATAGACATACAGCAATGTATCACATTGTAACCCATAAATATACACAATTATTGTCAGCTAAGAATAAAATACAAGTATATAAATAACCTTATCTGAGTGGGGTTTGGGAAAAGCATTCAGTGTAATACACAGGGCATGTGAGTGTCAGAAAGGCTGAGGCGAGCAAGGCCCAGCCATGGCGCGGGGACTCCAGCAGGCAGCAACCTCTCAGAGCCCCAGTTTCCTCATCTATAACATGACCCTTGCAAATATGCTTGCATTATGCATTTTCAGTGGCGGCAGAGGCTGTGCTTGGTGAGCAAAACCTTTTACGTAACCCTATATCTGTGGTCCTATCTAACCTGTCAGACACTATTACACCCCTTAGTACTTAATTAGGCAGAATTCAAATTTATTTTGATTTTTTTTCCCCATTGGGGATGGTGATAAGAACAAAAAAGTTAAGAACACAAACTTGGACAACATCAAAAAGAAGAATATTCTTTCCCCTTCATACCAATGAACTCATAGAACTTGGCACAACATAAAGATCTCCTACATATTAATTCATTGGATCACAGGTGGGAAGAGAATGTACTGCAATTTGGTATAATATTCAAACTGTGTTTCTATTTCATTTGCAAATACAGTTGCAAAATGCCTGCATGGGGGCCAGAATTATCACGCAGCATGTTAAGCCACCACCTCTATCTTTATCAGAACACTAGTTCAAGTCCCAACTCCTTTGCTTTCAATCCAGCTTCCCACTAACATGCCTGGGAGTGTAGCAGGTGATAACCCAAGTACTTGGGCACCTGTCACTCATATGGGAGACCTGGATGCAGTTCCTGACTCCTGGTTTTGGCTTGGCCCAGCACTGGCCATTGCAGCCTTTTGAGTATACCCAGTAGATGGAAGACCTCTGTGTGTGTGTGTGTGTGTGTGTGTGTGCGTCCCTTCTGTTGCCGTGCCTTTCAGATGGACAGATGGATGGATGGATAAATCTTTATTTCCAGTGGCTGCATCCTTACTAACTCCTAAGAGAGAATTATCAAAATTTTAGAATGATATACTTTGGAGTAATTTTCTGAACCATGGCATGACAAAGAAGACCAATCCCCTTACCATGTTTCCTTTCTCTTCCCCTAGGAAACACCCAGAAGAAGCTGAGACAACTTCAAGGTCACAGGGCCCTCATGGAGGAATGCAGAGGCACCTGGTTGAGTCAGAGGTTAAGGTTCTTTGAACATCATGATGTATACATGGAATCAGGCAGTCCCAGGCTACCCAAGTGCCTGTAGCTTTGACTCGTGGCTTGTGCCTGCTAATTAACTGACCACTTAATGTGCCCCTCTGAGGATCTTATGCAACATAAAGTAAATGCTTATTCTGGACTTTTCAAAGCCATCTTTGAGGTGTTCCACTAGATTATCACTAACAAATTATTCAGCAGTGATGTACATAAAATGTATCCATTGCCCTTAGAGCTTTTTGTATTAATTTACATCCAATCAACTGTGATCATATCTTTCATTAGAATTGTTATTAAGTACATTTCTGTTAAAGACATATCCTAGAAATGAAAATTTTTCCCAAAAATTAATTTTCCTGATATACATGCATAGGCTTATTAATGTGAACTTAGAATACATTTACTTTTTCATTTCTCTGGAAGAAATATAAAAATCATGCTGGTGAATTTGCATCTCACATGATCTCAAGTGTGACAGAATGCTCACTACAACACAAAATTTCAGAGAAAGTCATATCTCACAGATCTTTTGGCTCATGTTAGGAAAATGTTGCTAACATTTGTACCTGTCTTTTTTTAAGATTTATTTATTTATTTGAATGGCAGAGTTACAGAGAGGCAGAGGTAGAGAGAGAGAGAGAGAGGTCTTCCATCTGCTGGTTCACTCCCCAGATGGCTGCAAAGATTGGAGCTGCACCAATCCGAAGTCAGGAGCCAGGAGAAGGTTCCCAGTCTCCCATGCAGGTGCAGGGGCCCAAGGACTTGGGCCATCTTCTACTGCTTTCTCAGGCCATAGCAGAGAGCTAGATTGGAAGTGGGGCAGCCAGGACTTGAACTGACACCCATTTGGGGTGCAGGCACTGCAGGCAGTGGCTTTACCCACTACGCCACAGCACTGGCTCCTGCACCTGTCTTTACAAAACATTTTAACCTGACTTTTCTCATCACCTCCATCTCCTCCCTGTGATTCTTCTATTTTATCCCCTGAGTTTGTGGTGAGCAAACAGGGCCAGAAATGCTATTAGATCAAGCAAGATCTTATAGCTTTGATGCTGCAATAGAACTTCTGAACTCTATGTCAGGTCTTCTTTACCTATATAGTCTACCGTCTCCTTCCTTGTCCTTGATCCACCTTGATGTTCTTATCAGTGGTCCCTCTGTGATGTCACTTGCTCAAAACAAATAACTTGCTGGTACTCTGCCCTCCACGTCCCAGCCACACCTCTTCCAAGTGGGGCCATGTGCTTCCATTACATTTCCTTAATTCCTGTAACTTTTTCCATCGTGGCCCTCAGCACAGTACAATGTAAGTTTGTTCAGTGGCCTACTTCTATAACAGTGGGGACCTTAACCATTGTCTTCATCTTTTCCTTAAACATTTATTTATGTTTGTCTACTTGAAAGTCAGAGAGAGAGAGAGAGAGAGAGAGAGAGAGAGAGAGAGACATAGAAAGAGAGACAGAGAGCAGAAAGCAGAGGCACACAGAGACACCAAGAAAGAGGTTTTCCATCTGCTGGTTCACTCCCAGTGTTCTCATAGAGGTGAGTCAGGCTAAAACTAGGAGTCCAGAACTCTCTCTGGGTTTCCCAAGTGGGTGGCAGGGAACAAAACATCATCTGTTACTTCCCATAATGCCTTAGCAGGAAGCTGGTATAGAAGCAGAGTAGCTGGGACTGCCTTCATCTTTTTATCCACAGTGCTTAACACAACCCAATACATAAAAGTTACTCAACAAAAACAGCAAAAAATTATGAACTAGTGGTAAAGCCCGGACTGGAACCTTTGATTTCAAGTGCATTTCTTTGGCATCAGCCTATTCCCTCTTATAATTAATAAAATAGCAGTAACAATAACAAATGACTTCTGAGATGCAATTTCTTCTGAGAGTAAGGCAGGAATGTTGCTTTAGGTGTAATGCAAATATAGTAAATTTTGGAGCTGCGGACTCCATTAATTAAGGATATGTAATGCATGGCCAGGGGCTGGGCTGGCTTGTACCTTTGGAGTGTTTATTTAGAAGAGGAGTGCTAAGCACATTAGTGTATTAGCAGTGCAAACAAGATCAGGGGGGTGCTGGCAGAGGATACTTAAGAGAACAAAGTGCCTGGAGTCACTAGAGAAGCACCCATTATGAACAAACAATCACTGTGCTAATTACAATTGCTCTGCTAATTACAATCACTGTGCTAATTACAATCTATCCTTATCTGTTCCTGAGGTTCCCTGCAGACTTTTCCTTCTGCTTTCCGACCAGCCTGAGTTACTGCCTACATCTGACGGTAATGAAATTGTGCTTCTTTAAAAACCATCTCTGCCTCAGATGTCTCAATGATGCAGGCGGGCTTCCCTTTTCTTAGAAAAAGAACATAGTCAGGCATTCTGAAGCCAAAAAAAAAAGTAAAACTAAACCAGAAAGAGAGGTGGTGGGGGGCGTGAAGAGAAGTGAAACAGATCTTACTGCTTCTATTGTCTCAGCACCTTCTGCACCCCAGAGAAACCTTTTTAGGTTAGTTGAAGAACATTCTAAATATGCTATGTTTTCCTCATAAAATGATCATGATTGGTATATTTAGAGATGTGAACATTAAGAATAAAATTTAAAACCAAAGCAGCTATTTTTCTTTCTTCTCTTACTCTAAGGAGGGGAAAGATTAGAGAGGCCTTGTTGAACAGTGGGTTGTCATTCCCTGCAGCACACACACACACACACACACTAAAAGTCATCTTTTACTAGGTCTTCACTCCTTTCTTTCTGGCCCCAATTAAACTAATAATGTTGATGGCATATTTTTTTTTGTCTCACTGCTTAAGAAGAACAAAGCTTCATCCAGGCCAATGCCTCCTCCCAAACGAATTTCTCGCTACTTTTCCAGGAGTTTGACTTCCACCTTTGAACTCCAGCTGTGCTCTGCTGGTAAGGAACTTTTGGCTGGATCTGATCATGAATGAAACTGCAGCATGTGCCTGTTGGGGGGGGGGGCACTGACCTGGGCACCCAGCCGTGGCTTGTGAACACTGGAGTGAGGAGCCTGCCTGGCCAAGTGTCCCCCCCCCCCCCCATCGGCCGCAGATCTCTGAAAACATCCTTGTACCTATCAGGGAGCAGGACAGACACAAAATAACTAGTGCTCCATTATGTACCAGAGGCCTATCAGAGGACTGCAAGACAGGACAGCCAGACCTGGAGGCTGAAACGTTGTCTGCATGCTGTCAGAGATGATTATAGCACATAGACTCCCTTTGGACTCCTTGGCCTTAGAATTTAGTGTCAGCTGTAATTTATTTATTATTCCTTTATTTATTTGAAAGGCAGGGAGAGAGAAAGAAAGAGAGACAGAGAGAGAGAGAGAAAGAGACAGAGAAAGAGACAGACACAGAGAGAGAGAGAAAGAGAGAAGAGGGAGGGAGGGGGAGGGAGAGAGAGAGAGAGAGAAAGGAAAGAGAGAATCTGTCATTGGTTTACTCCCCAAAAGCCTGCAACAGCTGAGGCTGGTACAAGCCAAGTGTCAGGAGCCCAGAACTCCATCTAAGACTCTTACATAGGTGGCAGGGACCTAAGTACCTGCTTCCTGGTTGACTTCCAGTTTGGACATTAAAAGGAAGGTTGAATTGGAAGCAGAGCCAAGGCTCCACCTCAGGCACTCTGATACGGAATGTGGGTATCCCAGTGGCATCTTTTTAATTTTTTTTTAAAAATATTTTTACTTATTTGAAAGACATAGTTACAGAGAGAGGTCGAGATGGAGATGGAGGTCTTCCATTCACTGGTACACTCCCCAAATGGCTGCAATGGCTAGAGATGAGCCAATCTGAAGTCAGGAGCCAGAAGCTTCTTCTGGGTCTCCCACATAGGTGCAGGGGCCTGAGGATTTGGGCCATCTTCTCCTGCTTTCCCAGGCCATAAGCAGAGAGATGGATTGAAGAGGAGCAGCTGAGACTAGAACCGGTGCCAATATGGGATGCTGATGCTTCAGGCAGAGGCTTTAACCCGCTGTGACACAGTGTCGGCCCCCTCCCAGTGGCATCTTAACCTTGCACGAAACACTTGCCCCAGTGCCTGCTTGTAAGTGATCAATCATAAGAACATCACTTCTCCATTCTCAGGCATTACCTAAGTAGCTGCAGTTCCCAGCAACCATAAAGTTCCGGTTAACACTTAGGTATTCTAAGCTATTCAGATCTAGGAGCTCAGTGAAGTGCAGGGTCTTAGGCCTTCCCTTCAAGCTACTAGACTAGAGCTTGTAGTTGAGTAGTATCCCATTAGAGTTTGAAAATCACTGGTATAATTCACATGTATTGAGTTATGACTATAAGGAGTGTTTTTATAAGGAGTGTTTTTATAAGTAGTGTTTTTATGTATAATAAAGATGATGAGCTGTTACTTGCTTTCCTGCCCTAAGAAGATCCTGTGATTTGAGGTTCCATACACATGTATGTACACATATTACCTGAAGAATGTAGAGTGGTTAAGCTTCAGTTTTCTCATTTAAAGGTGGGATATTGAACCTGCTTTGTCCATGTGTGGTACAGTGTCGCTCCTCCGCTCGCGGAGGAGCAGCACCGGACCGGACGCTGTTATTCCCTTGCTGTCTGTTTTTTTCCACAGTAAAGCAAGCACAAGTAAAGATAAGAACGAAATAGCGAGCTCCCCAGTGAACTCTCCACCAACTCTCCACCCCCGAACTTTCCACCAGCCCGGAGACAGTAGTTGTCCCAGAAAGTGCAGTTGAGTCTTTTATAGTCCTATTCCACCAATCCATGCTCCACGCCGCTTTCTTCCAATCAGAGGTTGGGTCAGCTCCTGCAGCTCGTTAGTCAAATTGATGAAGCAACCGAAGCCGCTGTGTAGAACTTGTTTACTCCCTCTCAGCGCCATGTTGTGGGAGCCAGGCCCTGCTCCCCACAGTATAGGAGAAACCTCTGCCTATGCCCTTTTAAAGACAGGCTTTGAAATGAATAGAAGGGGGATCAGCACTGTTGTGTAGTGGGTAAAGCCACCGCCTGCGATGCCAGCATCCCATATGGGCACCGGATCGAGTCCTGGCTACACCACTTCTGATCCAGCTTTCTGCTATGGCCTGAACAGCAGCAGCAGATGGCCCTTAGGGCCCCTGCACCCACGTGGGACACTCGGAAGAAGCTCCAGGACCCTGGCTTTGGATCGGCCCAGCTCTGGTATTGTGGTCATTTGAGGAGTGAACCAGCAGATGGAAGACCTCTCTCACTCTCTGCCTCTGCCTCTCTGTCTCTATAACTCTGCCTTTCAAATAATACATAAACAAATCTTTAAAAAAAGAATCTAAGAATGAAAAGTTTTACAGTCTATGATTCAGGGTGTTGGGAAATAGACCACAGGGTATGAAGAGGTGGAAACAAGATGGAAACCAGGGAAGGGAGGGATGAGTAAGACTGAGGTGTAGTCTGGTAAGGCTTACTAGTTCAGCTTCATTCTTTTCCAAATGGCCTCATTTTCTATTGGCCAGTGCCACTTCCATGCCAGTCATGAAGCTTTTTCAAAATCACCCCCGAGGTAAGAGACTAACACACCACTGGAAATATTGGAACTGAGCCCAGGCCCATTATCAAATTCCAGTTAGTAAACACAAACAGCTAAATCTCACATTCCCAGTGAGATGCATCTCACTGTAAACCATTCAGCCAGAAACAAAGGAATGATACAACAGGACACAGGGGATTCAACACACCAGACAGATCATACTTCTTCCAAGGGTAGGATAAACACTCTGGTGGGAAGGAGACCCCAAGCTGCTGCCCATCTCATGCTACTGTCTGATCTGTTTGCCTCTCCCAGACCCACAAGTGCCCCTTCCTTGAGCATTTAACTAAAGGTTGGTGTTCACCAAAATGTGTCTGACATGGAGGACCTTTGAAGGATAACCCTGGCTCCAGCCTAGAGTTATAGACAGTGAGAGAGAGAGAGAGAAAGGTCTTCCCTCCATTGGTTCACTCCCCACATGGCCGCTATGGCCGGCACTGCGCCAATGTGAAGCCAGGAGCCAGGTGCCTCCTCTTGGTCTCCCATGCTGGTGCAGGGGCCCAAGCACTTGGGCCATCCTCCACTGTCCTCCCGGGCCACAGCAGAGAGCTGGACTGGAAGTGGAGCAACCGGGACTAGAACCCGGCGCCCATATGGGATTCCGGCACTGAAGGTGGAGGATTAACCAAGTGAGTCACAGCGCCGGCCCCTAGTGAATGGTTTTTGAGAAGGCAACTAAAAATATCTTTATCTGTTACATGACTTTTGGAATCAGAGGATAGGAATGCAAGTGAAGGCAGATAAAACTGTTTAATAAGCATTTACTGTGTGCTAGAGCCTTTGTTTATTAGTTTGCTAAATTCTTAACCACATCCTTTGGAGGATATTTTGAGGGAAAGCCCCACTTGGTAGTTGATCTTGTGTCTCTATTTTTTTTTTTTTTTTTTGACAGGCAGAGTTAGACAGAGAGAGAGAGAGAGAGAGAGAGAAAGGTCTTCCTTTACTGTTGGTTCACCCTCCAACGGCTGCTGCAGCCGGCGTACCGCGCTGATCCAAAGCCCAGAGCCAGGTACTTCTCCTGGTCTCCCATGGGGTGCAGGGCCTAAGCACTTGGGCCATCCTCCACTGCACTCCCAGGCCACAGCAGAGAGCTGGCCTGGAAGAGGGGCAACCGGGACAGAATCCGGCGCCCCAACCGGGACCAGAACCTGGGGTGCCGGTGCCACAGGCGGAGGATTAGCCTATTGAGCCGCAGCGCCAGTCGATTTTGGGTCTTACACAAGTTAAGATATTTGTTCAAAGTCATACAGCCAGAAAATGGACGATATGGGATTTGAACTTTGTTAGCTCTCAGGGCAGGAGCCCAACACGCAGTGTTGGGTCCCAGAGAGAATTAGGGTCAAGTTGCTACAGAATCATCCACATGGAGGTGAATGTTGTCTAAGACTCCTCCTTAGTAACGGGCCTGCAAGCCCCCATGACACCTAATGCAGCAGGTGTCAATCTCATTTAATCATCACAATGATACGGGAATGGCAAGCAGCAGGTTAGGCTGTGGAGCCAAAAGTTACAAGCTGCTGCTGCCCCACTCCTACCCCACGTACTCTCTTGTCAAAGTTCCCGCCTTCCAGTGATGCACCTGTTGCATCCAGGACCTAGGTGCATAGAAGATAAAAGGAGGTGGAGGGCTGGAGAGCATTCTTTCCACCTTGGACCTTGCTTAGAGGTACTGAGCACATCTTTCTGGCACTTGGATAGAGCTTTTCCACTCTCATATCCTCCATTTTTTGGTTAGAACTTGTGAAATCAGAGGTACCATTTTCAGTTATTTCCTCCCTAGTTTTGGGCAACCCTTTGTCCACTCATGTTGTTCATTTCTCTGTGTAGTGTTGCTCACATTTGAACATGAATGTATATGTAGTCCCCATTGCCAAATAAACTTTGTTTCTATTTGCACACAATACCAGTCTCTGCTTAGTATTTCTATCACTACAGGGGACAAAAACCTGGATTAAAAATTAATAAATTCATTGCCCACATCAACAACACCAGGAACTAGGTATTATCATTCCAATTCAGAGATGCAGAAGCTGAGGTTTCATTAAACAGTGTGCCTGTGATTATACAATTGGCAATTGGCAAAAGGGACTCTGACCCCACGGCCTGGCCTCTCAGACACCAGGTCATGTTATTGGAAGGTTGTTGGCTCATCTGAGCTGCCTGAGAATACTGGTGAAAATTCACTTTCCCAGACCACTTATCTGTGAAAATATAGCATGTCTTAGAGCAGCCCCAGGTGACCTTAAGATGGACGGGAAGGGTTTCCCTAAGCCCCTCCCTGGCCATGAGGTTTGAACAGGAAGAGGACTGTATGTACTGATGGTCAGAAGGCCTCATCATTTGCGATCTGTATAACTTTCTTAATTACAGAAGAGGAACAGAAACCAGAGGGGAGGATGATCAAGGACAATACTGCCAGAAATGTCAGAATAGGATTGGAAACGTGAAGAAGAGAGTGGAAGAATGGTTGCAGAAGCTGGGTGGAAGAGGGAAAAGGGAGGTGAAAGCTAAAATGCACAAAATTTTGGTTATGTGAAATGAGTACGTCTTGGAAATCTGTGGTATAGCAAAGTGCCAATAGCTAATAGTATTGTAAGGTACACTCAGACTTTTCTTACCACAATTAAATAAAGGAGTAGGAGAAAACTTTGGGAGATGCTAGATACATCTATAGCACTTATGGTGGTGATGGTTTCATTGATATATATACATATCCCTAAGTTCATTAAATTCTATATATTACATATGTAGTTATTTACGTCAGTCACGATTCAATGAAGTATTTTTAAAAAAGAACATAAGGGGCTGGCACTATAGCATAGTGGGTAAAACTGGTGTTAGTTCAAGTCCTGGCTGCTCCACTTCCATTCCAGCTCCCTGCTAAGGAGGATGGGCCAAGGATGGCACCCTTATGGGAGGCCTGGAAGAAGTTCCTGGCTCCTGGCTTTGGATAAGCATGGTTCTGGCTATTGCAGCCATTTTGGGGAGTGAATGAGCAGACAGAAAATTTCTGTCTGTCTGTCTCTCACTCTCTGTAACTCTGCCCTTCAAATAAATATATAAAATCTTCTTCTTAAAAAAGAAACCATAAAACCAGCTTCTGATTCCAGGTTCTATAATCCACCTCACATCAGCCTTGAGTCCTGTACAAGGTGTCAGGAAAGTACAGAAAACTGGACACACAAAAAGTAGATCCATCCGCAGTTAGACCAGGACTCAGAACCCCAGAAAAATTGGTCTCTCAACTCCACTGATCCAGCCTCCAACTGCTGTCCTCAGTCCACTTCCATGATCTCACCAATGAGAAGGGACAAAATTTTAGTGTCTCCATGTGGTAAGCTGAAGATTTTTCTGAGAGCTGAGATATTACTGCATAGAGAAGCTCAGGAATGGCCTAAAAAATCAGAAGCTAATGTCTCCTTTTAATTAATAATCTCACTAACCACTAGCCTTCTTCACTTTCTCTTGTCACAATGAATTCATGGGCTTCCAGAAATCACCCAGGTTTGAGAGCTCAGACAATCAGCTTCCAGGCTTAGCTCTGCCACTAATTCTCTGTGGGACTTTGGCCTTGGGGTACCTCTGTAGGAGTCATATTCCACATCTCTAAGCCTCCAGAGTGGCTCTAGCACAGACCAAGAGACTTGGGGTTCAGTTCCAGAGTATTCATTTACTAGTTATATGAATTTATGCAATTTTCTTAAACAGTCTGGGAGTATTTATATAAACTGTTCTCCAAAGTTCTTTCAGTGATAAATTCTGGTTTTGGGGGGGAGGGAAATAAAAGGAAGGAAATGGATAAGAGAACATTACAGTTCTGAGATGATGATATGAAATGAGGGGATTCTGGACCCCTGGGAGGCATAATTGCTGAATGGGCATTAGTGTTAACTCAGGAACTTAACATTTCTTTAGCTGTTTGTCTATCGGGCTAATTAGCTTAACATCTAGGTATTTTGGTGCAGTAGACATTATTGAGTTCCCCAACATTTCTGTTTCTGCTTTGCAGCACCTGATAGGATTGCATGCCCAATTCTGAGTTGGCCACGGGACCTGATGTGACCAATGAAACAGAAGAAGATCACCTCTAGGAGAGAGTTATAAGATTCGAGTTTCTTTACCCCTATTACAGCATTCCCAGTAGCATAGAAAGATGATTTTCCCAGAAGCTCAGGTTCCCATGTACCAGAATGACCAGGGCCCCTGTGAAAGGCATGTGGTATGATCAACACATATGCACCTTCACATCTTGCTGCTGGGGTTTTGAAGTTGTCTGCAAGGCATAAACTAATGCATCCTTTCTAATACCTTCAATTTGTAGCAACTGCTTTACAATAGGTACTGGAATGACCAAACGAGAAAACATATAAAGTAGGTGATACAGGACTAGAAGTACAAAAGATATACATATGATTCAAGGGGAAAAAGAGAAAAAAGGGAGTAATAGAGAGAAGGGAAGGTTCAAAAATAGCAAGTAGAATTAACCTTCCCCCAGGAAGGCACTAGAGAAACTATAGGCCAGACAGCTTTGCAGGCTACTTAAAAAAAAAAAAATCTGACTCCGTATCCTGAGCTTGGGAACTTCGTTAGTGGCAACTAAGGAAGACCAGCTTTCCTAGAATCCTTACAGAGAGCCCTTCTGTCTTGCCAGGCGTGGGCTGTGGGTGCCAAATCCTGAAATTCCACATCTTACCCCAAACTGTCCTCTTCTGCTTTACAATATGCACATCTGATAAGCAGACCAGATTGAAAAGTGACTTTCTAGTAAAACACTCCTAAGTGCCTCATGCTCTTTGTAGGTTATTCTTGAAGGCTTATAAGCAAATGTTGGCTGCCAGTGGGACTCTCTTATTTCTTATGAGGGTTTTGCAAAATCTACCATTGTAATTTGCTCAGACCTCATTCCTAAGCAACTACCCCTCACTGCCATTTCTGAGACTCCAGGCTCAATAACAGCTCTTGACTGATGTTTATCTAAATCCCTATAGCCTATAGCCTAAGTTGACCTTTCTTCTTTGCAAGAATGAAGTAGGATGGATTGGGGAGTGTCTATAAAACACAAATAAATAAGCATCAAATACCACCAAGTTTTGATGAGTTTATCTGGTTCCAACACTCTGCTATTCCCCCACTGATCAAGAGATAAGAGAAGGGGATTCTGATAGTGACCCTGCATGGATCACGAAGACCAACACTGCGCATCAGAATAGCACTGGATATTTTACCAGCGGCTTTTATGTCTCTTCGTGTTCATTTGAACCTAACTCCTAATCCAATGCTCTCTTGTCAGTACCACCCAGTCGCCAAAAACCATCCGTATTCCCTTCCTGGGATCAAACTATACTTTGACTTTTGTATAATCTCTGGATTCTTTCTTCTCTATAAATTTAGGTTTCTCCCTTAACACTTGCACCATTCACACCTTCTCCACTCCCTGCCCTTTGCCTTCTATCTTTTTGTCTTTTTAGCTCTCTTCTCAGTTTTCTGTCTCTTTTGAATTCTTTTACTCTGACTCTTCTTCAGGGCCTCCTCTATTGCATTTACTTTTTTTTTTGTCTCTCGAACTTTTTCCCTTTGCTGTTCTTACCATGCCTGTTTATGTGTGAATCTCCAATATGCACCATGCTTAATCTTCACACACGTGGTATATAACCCTTGGGCTGGCCATGGGTACTAAACATCTCTACATCTCAGCCCCCAACACACAGACCACAGCCTTTATGCAGTAGCCAGAAGAGGTGGTTTCCTATGGATAACTTTTACTTGAGATCTCTCTTTAGGAACTTGGCATTCTCCCTTGGCACTTGGGTTCTTCCTCTCTGCCGAGAGCAGGAATGGAACATGTGGCTATCCTAACTGCAAGCTAATACAGAACATGAAGACGTTTCCTATTTCCCTTATCACAGAATCAGGAACCAAGGGAGTTCAGGTGGGAGTCAGGAAATCCCACTCTCATTTCCCAAGGAGTCCCAGAGCACTGTGAGGCCTGGACTGGTTAAATCCTTTCCTGGACCTCAGTTTCTCCTGTACAACAAAGCCTTGGTTTTGAACTTCTTCTTCTTCTTCTTATTTTTTTGATATTGACTTATTTATTGGAAAGAGTAACAGAGAGAGAGAGAGGGAGAGAAGGGGAGAGGAAGAGTGAGAGATCTTCCATGCACTGTTTTACCCTCTAAATGGTTACAACGGCCTAAGTTAGGCCTGGCTGAAGCCAAGAGCCCAGAACTCCATTTGGGCTTCCCGTGTGGATGGGAGAGTCCCAAGTATTTGGTCCATCCTCTGCTGCTTTCCCAGGTGCATTAGCAGCGAGCTAGATGAGAAGCTGAACAGCCGGAGGCACTGGCACCTATATCGGATTGTGGGCATTGCAGGTGGTGGCTTACCCCTCTGCATCTCAACACCAGCCCTGAACTTATTAATCTTAAAATCCTCATCTAGTTCAAAAACTTTACATTCTAAAGCTTTCTGTAAAGCAGACATGCAGTTTGGGCTTTCACAGTGATTCGAGAGATGAGATGAACATGCAGACCTCTCTCCTGTGAGCAGTTTCTAGGTGTGGTTAGCTGGGCAGGAGGAGGGGGAGCAGAGCGGAGCTGTGGCTGTCCACGGACACTCCTTAGCTGGTACAGATTTGGATATCCCAGGACAGGCAGTCATGAGGAAACGGAGCATATGGCAGGACGGCTGGAGGCAGTGCCTGCTGGCTACTCTCAAGGCTGGACCGGAGATTGCTTGGAGGAAGGGAGAGGAGGAGGCGGCGAGAAATGACAACTGCCTTTGATACTGAGAAACTTGCAGGCCTTCTGGAACTTGGAGGACAAAGGAGCTACAGCTTCCCCCCTTCTGGGTTTCAGAAAAGGAGACTTGAAAAAGATAAATTTAGACTCATCAGAAGTGGCTTGCCTTCCCACAGTGGGGAGTCAGAAACTTAGCATGTGGCTTCAAGAGGTGACATGATCTGGGGATGGAAATAATTGCAAAGAAAGTTTAACTGAAGCCAAGGATGACAGAGTTTTAATAAAACAGGTTACTCTAATATAATGATAGTCTGGGGAGTTCCCTAAATCCTGTGGCTGTCATCAGAAGAGAAAAGCCTGCTCCGTTCATTATATTCCCCTCCATGAGCAAAACAGGGCAGGCACAGACCCTGGTTATTCAGACACGACTCAAGGTTAAGGGGTTGAGGGGATGGCAGAGTTTTTACACAGACTGATGACTTCTGATGGGGCTAAAATTCCCTCTGGGTTTGGGCATGACCGGGCCAGTCCTTAATGTGCCACACTCTTTCTTACAGACAAGTCTGTTAGCTGTGGGAAGGGTGATAAGCATGTTGGCTACCAGGAAATCTCAGATCCTGGGCTAGGCCTGCAACAACATGCTTTGTGACCAAGTTCCTTCCCCAAAAGTAAAATGAAATCCCAGTATTCCAGGAAGTCCCTTCAGGATCTAGCATCTTACTGCCTATGGGATCTTCCTATCTCCACACAAGCGAATGAGAACTAGTATATGCGATTGTGTGTCTTACACCAGCTGCAAGGATGATTGCCATGAGAAATCAAAGTATATCAATCATGCAATATAGTTATCAGAATGGCTGGAATCTCATAAAATATCAGGTGAGGCAGGGGGATTATGTGTACAATGGGTGGGGCTGGTATAGGAAGCCAGGCCTGCTTTTCTGACTCCCACTCTTACTTACCCACCTGTCTGGGACTAGGTAGGTTCCTTGCTGGACAGGGACATGTCTTTATAGCTCTTATCTCTCTCCCAAGAGGTACTAGTCTTTGCTATCACTTCAAACTCTAACTGGCAAGACTTGTCCTCAATGAAGCCTTTTATCCTTCCCTCTCCCTCCTTTCAAATGGCTTCACAGGGTAACTCTGGCAACATTGGCATTCTTTAGAACAGCGTTTTGCAAATTAAATTTTCTTATTATTTTGCAATTGTGTCATCTGTCAAGTCTGCAAGTTCCTTCCCCAAATAAAATGGACAAGTTCTATTTTTTTCTGTTGGATTCTAAGCAGCATTATTCTAAGATGATGTTCAAGACAGTTTCATAGAGTATTAGAAGTGTATAAAGCTATTATCAGAGAATTTCAGCATTGAGTAGTAGTTAATTCAGATTATCCTTAAATTTCTCCTAAAGCTTTTCCAACAAAGTTGCATTCTATGTCTGCTTCAACAAATGAATAGTACAACGAACACTTTGCTGGGAACTGGAAGATCTAATTCTGCAAAGTAGTAGCTTTCTGGCTGCCAATCATTTCTTTTTTTAACTTTTATTTAATGAATATAAATTTCCAAAGTACAGCTTATGGATTACAATGGCTTTTCCTACCCCATAACTTCCCTCCCACCTGCAACCCTCCCCTCTCCCACTACCTCTCCCCTTCCATTCATGTCAAGATTCATTTTCAATTATTTTTATATACAGAAGATCAGTTTAGCAAATATATTAAGTAAAGATTTCAACAGTTTGCACCCCCATAGAAACACAAAGTGAAAAATACTGTTTGAGTACTAGTTATAGCATTAAATCACAATGTACAGCAGATTAAGGACAGAGATCCTACATGAGGAGTAAGTGCACAGTGACTCCTGTTGTTGACTTAACAAATTGACACTCTTGTTTACGCGTCAGTAATCACCCGAGGCTCTTGTCATGAGCTGCCAAGGCTATGGAAGCCTTTTGAGTTCGCCGACTTCAATCTTGTTTAGACAAGGTCATAGTCAAAGTGGAAGTTCTCTCCTCCCTTTAGAGAAAGGTACCTCCTTCTTTGATGACCCATTCTTTCCACTGGGATCTCACTTGCTAAGATCTTTCATTTAGTGGTTTGTGGGTGGTTTTTTTTTGTTTTTTTTTTTTTTTGTTTTTGCCAGAGTGTCTTGGCTTTCCATGCCTGAAATACTATCATGGGCTTTTCAGGAATATCTGAATGCCTTAAGGGCTGATTCTGAGGCCAGAGTGCTGTTTAGGACATCTGCCATTCTATGAGTCTGCTGTGTATCTCGCTTCCCATGTTGGATCATTCTCTCCCTTTTTTATTCTATCAGTTAGTATTTGCAGACACGAGTCTTGTTTGTGTGATCCCTTTGACTTTTAGACATATCAGTGTGATCAATTGTGAACTGAAATTGATCACCTGGACTAGTGAGATGGCATTGGTACATGCCACCTTGATGGGATTGAATTGGACTCTACCATTTGGGGCAAGTCCGATTGAGCATGTCCCAAGCCAATCATTTCTTGAATCCTCTCTCATACATATTTTTGCTTGTATCTGCTCAATGGGCCATGCAGCTATCTCTCCAAATCCTCTTTTCTCTACAATATTATTTCCATCAATTTGGTCAAAGACACCGAAATATTCATATAGCTTCTACAAGAGACACCAAATGACACCCATTTCTTCTCTCTCCCATGCCACCCTCATTGAAATCTAATTCCCACACAGCAATGATGAGGTTGAAAAGTCCAATACAATCATGGCATGCTCCCCTCCTCTAAGCATTTAAGATTCCTCTCATTGTTGTTATAATAAAGACTTATTCTTAAGACCCCCATGTTCTGCCACTTCTTACTGCTCCAGCTTCATGTCCCACTGATGTCCCCTGACTTGCTCAGCATCATGTATACCAGACTTTTTCATTTCAAAAAAACCAATTAAGTTTTTCTTCTTGTTGGAGCATCTGTCTCTGCTTGAACCCCTTTTCAATGCTAACTCCTACTCTTCTTCCATGTATTAGCTAAATCACACTTCATCTGAACAGTAGACTTCAGAGTCTTACTACTTCTATCTTATCCAACAGCTACACCCCCATCATTCTGTTCCAACTAAATTGGATCCCACTGTTGATTGCCTCACTGAAACCCTGTATCTCTACTTCATTAAGTTAAATTAAGTAAATATATAAGATGCCCATATTCAATGATACTGAAGTGCCAGAGGCTCTGGGGCCATTTGCTTCTCATTTTCCATTGTATCTTCAGAAACCAACGGAGTTCCTGAGACTTAGGAAATACTCAAAGAGCAAGTGCTGACCATAAGAATGAATTAATATCTTAGGGAATTCATATCTTCATTTGTATTCTATAAAATGAGTAAGTATGTTGAATTAAAAGGTACAAGTAAGGCTTTAGCATTATCCAGACTATAGCTGAACACCAACTCTAACTCTCACTGGTTGGTAACATTGAGAAAGTCACTCAATATCTCTAGTTTTGACTTTTCGATTATAAAATGGTGGCCCTAATTCCTCAGAGGTTCTACAAATGAAGCTAAAATGGCATTATCTTAACCTTTCTCATTTCTTAGAGGGGATCTTTGGGAAGTTGCTTTAAGTTCCTAACTTTCATCTGTGTAAATAGAATGACTGTCTCTGCCTCATAAGACTACTGTGAGGATCATGAAAGTTCAGAGATGATGAAAGTGCTAAGAGTACCTTTAGCGTGTGCTTAGTTAATGTCAGTGACCATCATTTTTGTTGCTGCTGCTGTTGTTATTACTACTATTACTAGTAGTAGTAGTAGTAAAGAGCTTCACATATTGTAATTCTTGACAAGTGATGGCCATTATTGCCTTCCTACAATTACAACTACTCTTAATAAGATGAAAGACCATAGACAATGATGACTCTAATAGTGATCTCTTACTAGGCCTGATTTTGAGGTTTATTTACATGTCTTCAGATGGTGAGGTCATGTTTTGTGATAATATAATATTTCTCTTTCATGAAAGGCTGTCCAAAGTTTTTTTTTTTTTTTTTTTTTGACAGGCAGAGTGGACAGTGAGAGAGAGAGACAGAAAGAAAGGTCTTCCTTTTGCCATTGGTTCACCCTCCAGTGGCCGCCGTGGCTGGCGCGCTGCAGCCAGTGCACCGCGCTGATCCGATGGCAGGAGCCAGGTACTTATCCTGGTCTCCCATGGGGTGCAGGGCCCAAGCACCTGGGCCATCCTCCACTGCACTCCCTGGCCACAGCAGAGAGCTGGCCTGGAAGAGGGGCAACCGGGACAGAATCTGGCGCCCTGACCGGGACTAGAACCCGGTGTGCTGGCGCCACAAGGCGGAGGATTAGCCTAGTGAGCCGCGGCACCAGCTCCAAAGTATATTTTTTAAAAAGGAGAATCCTTTCTTATACATGTAATAAGTCTTCTCTCACGATTTTATGACATTTCAGATCTTTAGGCATAAAGAAATCCCGTGAAATTTCTTTCTTCTCCAAGTATAACAGCACTAGTTTCTTCAGCTATCCAAGGAAGCTCTAACCATTAGCTTGAATTTCTAATTTTCATATAATCTGGCCGACCTAGTCATCATTTTGGTATCTCTCATTTTATGAGTGTTTCCTTTCATATTTGATTTCTCATGTACTTTTGAATGTACTGAAAGGAAAACAGTCTGACATTTCTTGAAAAAAGGCAATTTATAGGCAAATTTACTGAGTGTGAGTGTGTGTGTGTGTGTGTGTTAACAGATAAATATGCAGAAAGGAAAAGAGAGGAAGGAAGGTGTTTGAAGACTGTTCTGGAAAATATTAATTTTTTATATTTCTGGATGATGAGATTTTTATTTTCTACTTCATTAAGTATCTTTATTTTTGAACTGCCTGAATAGCATACATAGAACATTTATATTTTAATAGACTGAAAGATTAATTACAAATTTTAAAATTCTATTAACTATACTTACAAGATGATTTAAGATTGCATTTAAAATATGTGGATAGAGTTGAGAAAATGGGAAGGAAGAAAAAAATAAATGCGAGGTCAGTGGAAAAGGAACCCATGAAATGATTGGTTCTGACTTCTAACACTCCTTGGGAGTTTATCAGTAAGCTTGGGAAAATATTGGCCTATACAACAGATCTCCATTGCATCATGCACAGCTTTGGGTCAGTAACTTAGACCAGCAACATGCAGGTGTCTTCCCCATACCTAAAGGTCATCTGGAAGACTTGGCCTTGGTTCACATGCTGGGTCCGGTTGTTGTAACCATGTAGCATCTCTCCAAATAGGGTATCGTTGAATTTGGAGTCAGATTTGAGGCACTTGGGGCCCTCACAGACATCTGAGAGCATTAGGCAGGATTTTCCATCTGGAGCCAGCTTGTACTCTTCCACACAACTGCATGATAAAACAAAGCCAAGAGTTAGCTTAACACCCTAGATACTCCCATTGGGAGTGACCTAAAACCAAGGCCTCCTTTTCCTAAAAAATAGGTCAGGGTTTAAGAATGGAGAAAGCTATTCTGGCTGGAATCTATCTAGGGCACAGGTGTCTAGAGAGAAGCACATTAATCCTGTAAATTGGTAAATTCAAGGAAAGTTATTTGCGACATTTTGGAGGAGTCAAGGGGGATACCAACGTGCACATCCACACACAAGGCAAATTTAAAAACTGTTTTCATGAACACACAGACTTAAAAAAGCATGACAGATCAATTTACAGGGAATTATCAACTAGATTTTCAAACCAGAGTCTATTCCCAGTGTATCTGTCGATCAAGGTTGACGACTGTAGCACAAAACAAGGTTTTCATTGCCTCTGTAGCTTTGAGGTGATCATTCCAGGACCATGGACAGCTCATGGAACTACAGACTCTTTCTCTTTGGGTCTTGCAATCCTGACAACCAGAAAGACCCACCCCACCCCAGCCCCCTTTTTTTAAAGATTTATTTATTTATTTGAAAGTCAGAGTTACACACAGAGAGAGAAGAAGGAGGGAGGGAGGGAGGGAGAGAGAGAGAAGCAGAACCAGAGAGAGAGAGAGAGAGAGAGAGAGGTCTTCCATCCGATGGGTCACTCTCCAATTGGCCAAAATGGCCAGAGCTGCGCTGATTCAAAGCCAGGAGACAGGAGCCTCCTCTGGGTCTCCCATGTGGGTGCAGGGACCCAAGGACTTGGGCCATCTTCTACTGCTTTCCCAGGCCATAGCAGAGAGCTGGATTGGAAGTGGAGGAGCCAGGTCTTGAACTGGCACCCATATGGGATGCCGGTGCTTCAGGCCAGGGTGTTAACCCACTGCACCACAGCGCTGGCCCCCAAGAAGTACCCTTAATATGCCTTTCAGGGAAGGATGGTTTCCTCCATGGATTGAACAGGTATCTGAATGGGGTGTGGAAACATTCGCAATTTGGGGATGTTTACAAAGAGAAAAGGATCTCTTAGAAAGGTACAGGGAGTCGAGGTGTGATAAGTGTAGAAAAAAGGGAATAGAGGTTTTCAGTTTTCAAAAAAATCAATAGAGAAACTGGATTATTTGAGTGTCTACCTTCTTATGGACCAGTTCCAGTGTTGGGGTTAAGGGGTACATAAATATATGAGACAGAGAAGAGAATAAGTTGTGCAATCAAAGAGACCTGCACAAATGACATATTGCTCCTTGTGACCTATGTGAGCACAGGTAATTCGTTTAGGTTTGTTGGTCCTCAGTGTCCTCATCTGCAAAATGTGATAGACACTCCCATCTTACCTTAATACCCTGGTATAGTAGGAGGTTCACATGAGACACTGGCCCTCAGAAATTGAAATGTAGTTAAAATAATTACCACAATGCTAGTAATAGTTGTAGTTCTATACACTGAGCATTCTGAATATTTATAATCTAACCATGAAGAAAAAGTAATGTCATCATACTTGCTGTATATCTAAGCAAAATGAAAAGCCAAGAAATAAAGCATGTCACATTGTAAGTGGTAACACTGAAATGCAAATTTAGGTCTGTTTAACAACAAAGGCATCTTTTTCTACTCTTGCCTCTTCTGAATCCAATTGTTTCTAGTTGCATTCCTGATTAGGTTGTGCCAGTTTGAGGTAGGATAAGGCAGTCAGTTCTTTTTTTACCCATTCATCGATTGGTACAGCAGAGATCATTAAATCTGACTGCAAAAACTATCCTGATTTGCAGATGAAATGATTCTATATATAGGGGATCCAAAAGACTCCACTAAGAGACTATTGAAACTCATAGAAGAGTTTGGTAAAGTAGCAGGATATAAAATAAAATACACAAAAATCAACAGCCTTTGTATAGACAGACAATGCCACAGCTGAAAATGAACTTCTAAGATCGATCCCATTCACAACAGCTAGAAAAAAAATCAAATACCTTGGAATAAATTTAACAAAGGATTCAAAGATCTCTATGATGAGAATTATAAAATGTTAAAGAAGTAGAAGAAGACAAAAAAATTGAAAAATCTTCCATGTTCATAGATTGGAAGAATCAGTATCATCAAAATGTCCATTCTTTCCAGCACTGTGGCATAGTGGGTAAAGCCACAACCTGTAGTGCCAGCATTCCATATGGGCACAGGCTCAAAATCAGGCTGATCCATTTCCAATCCAGCTCTCTACTATGGCATGGGAAAGGAGAAGATGGCCAAGTCCTTGGCCTCTGCAACCATGTGGGGGACCCAGAAGAAGCTCCTGGATCTTGGCTTTGGATTGGCACAGCTCCAGGTGCTGTGTCCATTTGGAGAGTAAGCCAGTGAATGAAAGAGCTCTCTCTCTGCAGCTGGCACTGCGGCGCAGCAGGTTAACGCCCTGGCCTGAAGTGCCGTGCCGGCATCTCATATGTGCACTGGTTTGAGACCTGGCTACTCCACTTCCGATCTAGCTCTCCGGAATGGCCTGGGAAAGCAGTAGAAGATGGCCCAAGTCCTTGGGCCCCTGCACCCACGTGGGGGACCTGGGAAAAACTCCTGGCTAATGGCTTCAGATGGGTACAGCTCCAGCTATTGTGGCTGGTTGGGGAGTGAACCATGGGATGGAAGATCTCTCTCTTTCTTTCTCTGCCTCTCCTCTCTCTGTGTAACTCTGACTTTCAAATAAATAAATAAATAAATCTTTTTAAAAAAATTCATTCCTCCAAAAGCAATTTACAGATTCAATGCAATGCCAATCAAAATACCAAGGACATTGTTCTTAGATTGAGAAAAATGATGTTGAAGTTCATATGGAAACACAGGGGACCGCAAAGAGCTAAAGCAATCTTATACAAGAAAAACAAAGCTGGAATTACCACAATACCAGACATCAAAACATACTACAAGGCAATTATAATCAAATAAGCCTGGTACTGCTACAAAAACAGATGGATAGACCAATGGAACAGAATAGAAACACCAGAAATCAATTCAAGCATCTACAACCAACTTATATTTGACCAAGGAGCTAAAACCAATCCCTGGAGCAAGGATAGTCTCTTCAACAAATGGTGCTGGGAAAACTGGATTTCCACATACAGGAGTATGAAGCAGGATCCCTAGCTTACACCTTACACAAAAATCCACTCAAAATGGACTAAAGACCGAAATCTATTACCTGATACCATCAGATTACTAGAGAATATTAGGGAAACCCTACAAGACATTGGCACATGCAAAGATTTCTTGGAAGAGACTCCAGAGGCATGGGCAATCAAAGCCAAAATCAACAAAGGAGAGTACATCAAGTTGAGAAGCTTCTGTACTGCAAAAGAAACACTCAAGAAAGTGAAGAGGCAACTGACAGAATGAGAGAAATTATTTGCAAACAATGCAACTTATAAAGGATTAATAACTAGAATATATAAAGAGATCAAGAAACTCCACAACAACAAAATGAGTAACTCAGTTAAGAAATGGGCCAAGGACTTAAACAGAAGTTTTTCAGAAGAGGAAATCCAAATGGCCAACAGACACATGAAAAAACACTCAGGATCACTAGCCATCAGGGAAATGCAAATGAAAAACACAATGAGCTTTTACCTCATCCCAGTTAGAATGGCTTTCACACAGATATCAATGAACAACAAATGCTTGTAGGGATGTGGGGAACAAACACACTAATCCACTGTTGGAGAGAACATAAACTGGTAAAACTGCTGTGGATATCCATTTGGAAATATCTCAGAAATCTGAATATAGACCTACCATATGACCAGCCACCCAATCCTGGGAATTTACCCAAAAGAAATGAAATCAGTAAATAAAAGTTATTTGTACCCTCAGTTTATTGCAGCTCAATTCACAATAGCTAAGACATGGAATCAGCCTAAATGCTCGTCAACTGAAGACTGGATAAAGAAATTATGGGATATGTACTCTATGGAATACTACACAGCAGTAGAAGAAATAAAATCCAGCCATTTGCAACAAAATGGATGAATCTGGAAAACATCATACTTAGTGAAATAAGCCAGTCCCAAAGGGACAAATACCATATGTTCTCCCTGATCTGTGATAACTAACAGGAAATCCGTAGAAGTAAAATTGACACTTTGAGAAGCAATGACTTGAATACACCTGTCTTAACTGTTGAGGAACAGTTTTTTTTTTTTTTGGTTGTTGTTGTTGTTGTTTTTCTTAATGGAGAATGGGACTTGGAATTGGAGAGAGAGGAGGTGGGGTGGGAGGGTGAGTATGATGGGAAGAATCACTATATTCCTAAACTTGTACTTATGAAATTTGTACTCATTAAATAAATGGTTTCTTTGGGGAAAAATCTGACTGCAAAGAAGCTCAGGGACTCATATGACAGAAGCGAAAGGCTGTGTGAGAGAGTTTGGAAGAAAATGCACCCAGGCTGCAGGAACCAGCAGCTTATACTAGAGACATAGAGCCAAATGGAAGGAAGTAGACAAGCATAACTGAAAGCTTGACCTAACATCACTCTAGCGAAATGCCAGGAACATCTCATGCATTAAACAAGCTGTCACTTTTCCTTGCTCCCCTAAATGTCCAGTGTATTGTAATGATGCCCTGTCTTTCTAATGTTCACAAGTTCCTACCCAAAGT